>NC_086103.1:34121026-34438213 GCF_963921235.1 Mobula hypostoma | reverse complement strand
ATTATGATCTTGCACTTCATCAGTTATCTGCACTGTATCTTTTCAGAAGCTCTTCCACTTTATTCTGCATTGTTATTGCTTTACCTTATTCTATCTCAGTGTACTGTGTAATGACTTGATCTGTATGAACAGTACGTATGGCAGGCTTTTCACTATATCTTGGTACATGTTACAATAATAAACCAACAGCAAATAAATTTGGGTTCATGGACCATACAGAAAAATGATGGCAGAGGGGAAGAATATGTTCCTAAAACATTGAATGTGGGTCTTCAAACTCTTGGACCTCCTCCCCAAAGATAGTAATGAGAAGAAGGCATGTTCCTGATGGTGAGGGTCGTTATATACTAATGACTATATACTATATAACACAAACAGAAAAAAAAAGGTATGTATGTCCTCCCTCATGAAATACTACATTCGTGAAAAACATAATCAGGTGGTAATAAAAGAAAACATGGAAGGTACTACCTAAATTATTTCAGCTACTGTGGTAATTAACTGAAGAATCTAATTTGAACTCTATAATTGAGAATCTTAGCTATAGAACAACAGTGAGAAGGATTGCGGGAGTGGATTTGGAGAAGTCAGTGGCCAGGGTTGTGCTCCACCAATTCTGCACTTCAAAGCTGCCCTAAACATTAGTCACAACCTGTCTGGTCACAAAGGTTCAGTGCTGGTATTATCGTCAGCAGAACCTAAAGTGCATCTGGGGACTGTTCTGATGCCTTTCTGATGTGGTGTCAGAAGGGTATAGTCCACAATTTACAAATATGTTTGACAATAATAGAAATTTAGTAGATGTACTTTCATTAAAAATTAAATAGATCAAAGACATTAAAATTAAAAGGGTGTTACCTCTATTAAAATAATTGAGCTGCTGTTAACCAAGAACATAAATAAACTGTGAAATAAATTGATGTTTCCAAACCCATTCACATCAACAAGGCTATGATAGGTACAAAAGTTATGGCAGACATAAAGCTGAAGGAGCAGACACAAAGTTCAATGAAAAAGGGAAAGATCAGGGTTTAGTTGTACACCAGTTCTCGGTGTGTCCCTGATTCTCATTTTGCAAATAGCAGGTGCTTCTCTGTGGCAATGTGCGCCAGCCCAATAGTACTAGATTTTGTCCACTTAGAATAGGTTGAGGTCTTAGAAGCATGAGCACATTGCCATGATCACAAAGAACAGAGATATAAAACAGCAATTTAGTCTTTGAAGTTCCAAAGCAAAATTGAAGTCTAAAGTGGGCATTTGCTCAAGCGCTCAGATCCTACAGGTAGAATACTGACAAAAATGAGGAAGGAAAATAAGATCTCTGATTGAGAAAAGAATCAAGGACATGTTGCACATTCATAAAAAAAAACATGAAGGCATTTTAGGGGCATGACTGCTGATAGTAGGAATACCATTATCTGTTGTGGTGTAATACTTGTGGCTGATCTGCTCTCACATGACGGGAAAAAGTTACTAGATTGGAAACACTGGATATTTTCTGTAGCCCAGATAAATGAAGGCATATTTCCTGTCTGCTTATTGAATGAGATAAAATCTGTTAACTAAGCGGAAAACAGATTTGAAATTGGAAACAGTAACCTGCAGTGGTTAATGCTTATCATTACATTTCGTGGAACCATATGTCATAATAATGTTTGGAAATCTCTGATTTCTCCTAGTGGGAGTTAATTATAATGTACATAAAGTGCACAAAAAGTGATTTTGTTGGAATCATGCAAACCAGATCTATCATGGGGAGCAGATTTCACAAGACTGGACCCATATTCTTCTTATAGCAGTAATTTAGTTGTAAAATAGGTATCTTTCTAGCTTAGTTTTTATTTATTCAGTTCTCATGCTTTAGAAATAGAAGCAAGGCTTTATTGCCTTTCTCTTGAGAAGTTGGTGGTAAACTATCAGGATGAACGTTAACAGTACATTTCAGAACTTGTATCAGAATCTGAATCAAAATCAGAATCAAAATCTGTTTTATTATCACTGACATATGTCATGGAATTAGTTGATTGGGAAGCAGTACACTGAATACATAAACATTATTATAAATTGCAATAACAATATCGAAATAGGAAAGTCAAACAAGAGAAAATCTGCAGATACTGGAAATCTGAACAACACACACAAAGTGCTGGAGGAACTCAACAGGCCAGGCAGCATCCATGGAAAAGAGTACAGTTGACATTTCAGGCTGAAATCCTGCTGAGTTCCTTCAGCATTTTGTGTGTGTTGCTTGGATTTCCAGCATCTGGTGATTTTATCTTTTGGTGACGGAGCTAGAGATGTTGGTCTTTCTGTCTAGAAGTCAGGACCCATTTACAAAAAGAGGAGTTGTGTCATGACAAGGAGAGTTAAACGGCAAACAATAGACATCAACAAATAATGGAATCCTTACTTTCCTTTAGATATAAACATGTTATTTGGGCCTGGAACCTTATTGTTTTCAGTCTTACTTGTTCCATAAATCAATGTGGAACATATTAAGGCCCATGATCAAAATGGTATTCACATTCTAATGGTTTCCTGCATGGCCAATCACCTGAGTAGTCACATTCTCAAGTTCACCGATAACAAGACAGTGGTGGGGCTCATCACCTTCAACAATCAGATGGCCTGCAGAGAGGAGGTGGAAGAGCTCGCGCCCTGGTGCCAGGCAAACAACCTCTTCCTCAGTGTCAACAAGACAAAACAGATGGTTATTGACTTCTGGAGAACTCGCACCACTCAAACCCCTTTGCATTGGTGGCATAGCAGTGGAATCTGTGAGCAGTTTCAACCTCCTGAGAGTGCACATCACACACATCCTCCCATGGTCACAAAATAAATGGGAATCCTTGTGCAGGATACCCTAAATGTTAACCTCCAGGTTGAGTCAGTTGTGAAGAAGGCAAATACAATGTTGGCATTGATTTCTAGAGGTATAGAATATAAGAGCGGGGATGTGATATTGAGGCTCTATAAGGCACTCGTGAGACCATACTTGGAGTATTGTGTGCAGTTTTGGCTCCTTATTTCTGAAATGATATTCCGACATTGCAGAGGGTTCAGAGAAGATTCACAAGAATGATTCCAGGAATGAAAGGTTTACTGTATGAGCAATGTCTGGCAGCGCTTGGGTTGTATTCCCTGGAGTTCAGGAGGATGGGGGGGGGGGATCTCAAAGAAATATTTCGAATGTTAAAAGACCTCTACAGAGTAGATATGGCAAAGTTATTTCCCATGGTAGGGGATTGTTGGACAAGAGGGCACGACTTCAGGATAGAAGCATGTCCATTTAGAACTGAGTTGCGGAGAAATTACTTTAGTCAGAGGGTGGTAAATCTGTGGAATTTGTTGCCACAAGCAGCTGTGGAGACCAAGTTGTTGGGCGTATTTAAGGCAGAGATAGATAGGTTCTTGATTAGCCAGGGCATCAAAAGATATGGGGTGAAGGCAGGGGAGTGGGGATGACTGGAATAATTGGATCAGCCCATGATTGAATGGTGGAGCAGGCTTGATGGACTGAATGGCTGACTTCTGCTCCTATATATTATGGTCATATGGAATTCAGCAGACCAAGCAGCATCTTTGGAAAAGAGGACAGTTGACGTTTCAGGCCAAAACCCTTCGGCAGGACTAGCAAAGCATTGTTCATGGTGCACTTTAGAATTTTTTGATGGTGGAGGGAAAGAAGCTATTCCTAAAACATTGAGTGTGCATCTTCTGAATTGGATGATCAGCCATGATCATACTGAATGGTGGTGCAGGCTCGAAGAGCCGAATGGCCTACTCCTGCACCTATTTTCTATGTTTCAGGTTCCTTTACCTCTTCATTTAGTAGGATGTGTTGTCATAGTGCTGTTGGGAAAGATGTTCCAGGATATAGACTCAATATTCATGAAGGAAAGACGATGCAATGTACAGAAAATTCCAGTTAATTGGGACACATCAGGACCAGTATATTTTGGCCCAATGAAGCAGCTGCCACAATTAGCCAAAGTTTCATAGAAATAGCTAAAAAAGTATAAAAAAGACAAACTACTTAACTGAGTAACAAATTATGTAATTAAATGAAATACAGAACAAATTAGAACACTATCAGTACTAATACAGTACCATAAATCCATGTATTAGTTCCCAATAGTTATTGATGGAGGAATTCATTCAGTATACACTGACATGAATGGGTTATTCAGGGAGGGGTACCACCTCTGGTGAAAGGGCTTGCCTTGCCCATTCTGGGGCAGTACACTCACCTTTGGTCGCCACTGGACACTCAGCTCTCAGCTGTGGCTCCAAGTAACTGTCTGCATGCGACATCGACCACAACCCAGTACATTGATCTGAAAGGCAGGCTAAACCAAATGAGTGTTTCCGGTGGGCCACATACCCCAGTGAAATAAGGACATGACTGTCCCAGCATGTGAAGTCAGCCCTACTGGACTGGGCAGAGGAGATCGATCAACAGTGAGATCCAATGGGCAAGAAGGCAAGAGCGAAAGACGTGGTAAGGCACAGAAGAAGTCATGATTATCCACCGCAACCAAGAGAGACCCCAGTTTGTGACAACTATTTGTACCATTGGACCAGGAATTCCAAAGTCAACAGTGTGGAACAGTTCCAGTGCAGCAGCTTTTCCATTTTAAAACCACTCCTCCACAGGTTTCTCTTGCCATCATTGGATACAATGAGCAACTAACATGCTGCCTTGTTCTTTTGATTGACTGTAAGTGAACAGAATTAGATTAGACATCTAGTGCAGATAATGAACTGCCTTTGTATAATGCTTTTGACGATCGCATCCTCCAAATTCTCATTTTCATTGTAACATTCAAGACAATTGTCAATACCTTCAAATTCTTCATAGTTTTAACTTGTTGAAGTAGTTGTTTCAAGTTCATTCCCAGCCATCTCTAGCATTCCCAAGCCTGAGTGCTTGAAACCGCAGAGAGCAAAACAATTCTGAATTGTTTTACTGCTTTTTTGTTGTCAACCAGCAGTGACAAAATCACTGCTTTTTGAACACAGGTACGCACAGCAAATGCAGTTTTAAAAAAATGTTTGCTCTAAAAAATGATACATTGTCTAAAGGCCACACAAGTCCATGTGACTGGTAGTAGTTAGAAACCATTCAGCAACAGTCTCCTGATCTGACTAAGTGGCATAGTGTCTCAAATAAATGAAGGGGATCCCAGCTATTTTCTTGATCAGTTTTTGTTCTTTATCAGTTGAACCAAATAGGTAACTGCCCTGATTACATGATGGACCAATTGACTGTAATCCACTGTATTTGAAAAACAAGAGACTAGACACTAACCCCTGTAGCATACCACTGTTCACAGGCCTCACTGTTAGGATGGTATATAACTTGGAGGGTAGTAGTGTGTCTAAAGCTCTCTTGCTTCTTGATGGTTGAGGTTATAGTTTTGAGAAGTACTGTCGGATAAGTTTAGGTGAATAAATACCTTCTGTTTTATCAGAGAGTAAAACAATTTATTTAAGATTGTAACCTATGGAAGCTTTATATTCCAAAATCCATTTCAAAATTTCCTTAAGTTCTTTACTGGAAATAATAACTGGATATTAACATAAAAGACTCAATCTTGTTAGCCACATGCACTCTCAAATAGAAGAAATTATTTCAATAAAGACTCACGTCACATTCTATACAATGTTAATCTAATCATCACTTTTCATCTTGTCTGCCCATCCTCCATGTCTCTGCCTTTTGGAGTGAATTTGCCTAGTGCTGTCCCATTTACTGTTGCAATACTGGTTGGTGGCCTCAGTCTTTCAACAGAGACAACTGTCAATGGGCTTGCAGTACAACTTCAATGAATCTTGCTGGGAAGACCTAGCTTCAGATTCCATTATTCTGGCATGGGGAACAATAGCCAGGCTTGACATGTCAATAGGTTACACCAAGAATCAAACACTGGGAGCAGTAAGACCACTGACTGTAGATTAAAATGTTCAAAAGAGGCTGAGAATTTTACTCCAGGGCAATTTTGAGCTTTCTTGACATTATATCATCCTCACATGATATCATTTTAACCTTCTACAGGCACACAAGTAAGCTACTATGATATGGTGGTACCTTGTCCTGATTGTCTCTTCTTCAAGGATCGTCACCTTGTCATTGTGGAGAGGCAGCGAGTTCCTAAGATCCTGACTGCAATACCATCTGGGGTTTAGCCAGCTGGTTGGTTGAGTTTCTCTCCAATCTTGGCAATTCATTTGCAAACATACTGTCACCATACGAGGAGACATCACAGGTGCACTGTTAATTCATGTTTTGTCCTCCGAATGCTTGGCCTTTATAAACGTATCAATCAACTCATCAGTATGGAAACTCATTGGTGATCTGGGGAGGGGACTTCATCACTGATTGGTTGCATGGCGAACTTCATACGTTATGGTCTGGAATTTTGCCCACAAAGGCTCGTAAATAGGATAGAGGTCTTCATGCCTGTTTACAGAACTGTTCTTGGAAAACCATGTTTCTAAGAATTTTCTTGCCTGCCATACGTTTGCTTGTGCCTTGATTTTCACTGATGCCCAGTCAAGTTTGCACCTCTCTCAATTCTCATGAGTAGAGATTAGGGAGAGTTGGTCATGCCGCTTTACAGCCGGTTACGTCCATGGATCCTTGTGGAAAGTTTTCTCCCAGTCTGGCTGACACATATTTGCTGTCCCCATATTGAATCTTGTAGATCACGTTGGTCTTGACCAATAACTTGGTTCATTCTTTTGGTCCGCAGAGTACTCATCTCAATGTGCCTGTTGGCTTCTACACAACAGAAATTCTATGTTCTTGGAGCAGTCGGGCCATTATTTCCAAAATATTTCCAATGTATGGAAGGACAATCCATTTGGTCATTTCTTGGTTGGTCCATTGGCGATTTTGTAGGCATCTTCGTATGAAGTTACGTGGGTATCTGTTTCATGCGAATACTTTAAAGCTATTGGACAAGCTGATTGATACATATATAAAGGCCAGACTTTCAGAGGACATACTAGAAATTAACAGAGCACAGCTGATTTCTCCGCATATGGTGACGAAACATTTGCAAATGAATTGCCAAGATTGGAGAACAACTTAATCCAACCATCAACAGCACAAGCTATACATTTTCTGAGCTTAGCCATCTGTCCATGCCTCCCCAGGTTACACAAAGTCACACACAGGTGTTCTCCATTAATGGAATCTCCACACTAACATGCTAGATTATGTCCTGTGGCGGTCAGCAAGCAGCAAAGAGTGCAGCATTGTGAGGTCTGGAAGACCCTCAGAATATATGGATCTATGATCTGTCTCCAATGCCACATGAAGACCTACCAATAGACAGCTCTTTATGAGATCATCATACTCAACTTGAGGTGTTGAGTACACAGCTCACACTACCATCTTATTATCTGCCTAATATTGTTATTGTTTTACCTTGTATGGCCCTGATGCACTGTGTAATGATCTGATCTGTAGGAATAGTATTCAAGACAAGCTTTTCACTGTTCTTTAGTAAGTGACAATAATAATAAATCAATCCATTCCTTATGTAGGAAACAAAGCTGCAATATTGGTCATCATATGGAGAAATTTGTTTAGATGCTCAAGTGTGTGAATGGAGTTGGTCACCATTTTAGATCATGAAGACACGTAGTCCTCTTTTATTGTCATTTAGTAATGCATGCATTAAGAAATGATACAATATTTCCTCCGATGTGATATCACAAAACACAGAACAGACCAAGACTGAAAAAACTGACAAAACCACATAATTATAACATATAGTTACAACAGTGCAACAATATCATAACTTGATGAAGAAGTCCATGAGCACAGTAAAGTTCAAAGTCTCTCAAATGTCCCACATCTCACGCAGACGGGAGAAGGAAGAAAAACTCCCCCTGCCATGCTGACCACAATCTGACTCTGAGTCATCCGAAAACTTCGAGCTCTGATCAGCTCTCCGACACCGAGTACCCAGCGACATCTCTGTCCAAACGATTCGACCTCCTTCTCGGTCGCTAAAAACGGGTAAGAGCGGGGATTTTGAGGCCTACCCTCCAAAAGATTCCCGACCACGCAGTAACGACAGCAGCGAACAAGCGTTTCAGAAATTTCTCCAGATGTTCCATTCTCTATCAAATCAAAATTGTCCACGGCTCCTATTTAACAGATATGGTATCATTTTTCACCGGAGGGCTGCGCACGTGCAGGCGCGCCGCCATCTTCTCCTCCCGCCCTTTCCTGCTAAGAAGGCCAAGTAACTAATTCTTTGCAAGTTGATGCTCTTTGACATTGCACATAGACTTTCTGTCAGTGCAGTGAGCATGTTCCTATTCATGGTTATTAGCCTACTTCTCTAAGCTGTCCCATCTAGTCATAGTCATAGTCATAGTCATACTTTATTAATCCCGGGGGAAATTGGTTAAACACTAAGTCCACTGTTGCAGAGGAACACATGAACTTATGCTCAGCAAAGCGAATTATAAATCAGTGGCTCTCCAAAGCAACAGAAAATTGCAAATAAGCAAGTGAACTTGAAACATAGGAAGAAAATATTCATTCATTTAGCCTCACTAAATATTACACTTCTTCAAGGTGACTCTTCTACTGACTAAATATTAAATACAAGAGAGTAGTTAAAGGTGGAAGTTGAAATAAAGTGTAGGCCCAACTACTAAGAAGCCAGATAATCACAAGAGGGAGAAAGGAACTAAAGCTTTTTGCTGGGGTTGGATAAAGAAATACGGAATCAAGATCTTTGGGAATATAAACACCCTTCAAGGCCAATATGATCATATTATCTATTTTCTTTCAAACATTCTATCACATTTTATATAACATTTTCCTTATATTCATATAAGCATCATCAATGGAGTTAATATTGTATTTCTATTAGCTGCAAAAGGAGGATATGATTCCATCTTCTCCAACCTTCTACTTCAGCAAAGTGAAAATGTGATGTAGCTACAGATTCATAGAGTACTACAGCACAGAAAAAGACTCTCCAGTCTATGTGGTCTGTGCCGAACTATTAATCTGCATGGTCCCATTGACCTGTTCCCAGACCGTAGCCCTCTATACCCCTCCCATTTATATACCTATCCAAGTTTCTCTTAAATGTTGAAAATGAATCCTCAACCACCACTTCTGCGGGCAGTTCACTCCACACTCTCAACATCCTCTGAGTGAAGGGGTTCCCCCTCATGTTCCCCTTAAACATTTTACCTTTTACCCTTAACCCATGAACTCTAGTTCTAGTTTCACCAAACCTCAGTGGAAAAAGCCTGTTTACATGTACCCTGTCTATAATTTTATTTATTTATTTATTTACTTGGTGATACACCATGCAGTAAGCCATTCTGGATGTCTGAGCCATGCCGCCCCAGCAACCCCACAACCCCAATTAACCCTAAACCAATCACGGGACAATTTACAATAACCAATTAAACTACCCACTATGTCTTTGGACTGTGGAAGGAAACCACAGCTCCTGAGGAAAACCCACTCATTCCATGAAGATACAAAGAGACTCCTCACAGGACGGTGCCAGAATTGAACTACGAACTCTGAAATGAGCTGAGCTGTAATAGCCTCACACTGTCCACTATGCTTTCCTCATTCTCCTACTAAAGTCCCAAGCTATTCAACTTTTCTTGTGACTCAGTCTTCAAGTCCTAGCAACATCCTTGTCAAAAGCCAATCACCAGCTTTTCATCTTGCTACAGAAATTTCTGAAAATATTTATTCGAGAGGAGCATCCAATGCAGACATCCCACCTCCCCCGGAAGTTCCGGGAGTCTCCTGCATATGAATAGTGGCTCCCTGATGCCCGCAAATTATATACAATATCACAGAAATCAATTTTTTGAGAGCGAGCGAGCGAAAGCAAGCGAGAGAGTGTGCGAGCGAGAGAGAGAGAGCGCAAGAGCAAGCAAGTGAGAGTGCGAGAAAGCAAGCGAAAGCGTGAGAGAGCACGCGAGCGACGAGAGAGAGAGAGAGAGAGAGAGCACGAGAGTGTGCCATGGCAGAGTGTTCCAAAAAAAAAGAAAATATAAAATGTACGTCACCCCAGACCACACTAAAGTGTACCCCTGCTTAATAGGGGTCAAAAATAATGACAGTGTTGCTCGCTGCACTGTTTGAAACAGTGACTTTTCTATTCCCCATGGTGGATTAAAATGTAAAAGACATGTTGAGGTGAGTTTAACAGGTGTCATTCATTCAGTAGCATAGCTAACGTTATTTAACCTAGCTGGCTGGCTGCTAAGGAGCTACTCTATTGCAGACATCCCACCCCTCCCGGGAGTCTCCCGCAAATTGGTGGTGCTACCTCCCTGAAATCAGTTCTTGCAGAGTGGGGTGTCTGCCAATGTTATGGAGAAGAAGCAGATATGCATTGTAAGTCACTGAAGCTTCTGGATTTTTTAAGTGGAATATTTATCAACTATTTTTCCCTATTGGTCAAGAAATCACATGTTCAGATACCTTTTCAATTTCAGCCTGCATTCTGAACATTGATAGTTTATTTCCTGACTGGCTATCAATACTAGGCTAATTCTTGTCCCTTATTCTCTCTATCCTGTAGGTCCTACTCAAAAGTTCCACCACAACTTTAAGTCCTTCTCCAATCCAAGCTACATTCATCACTCTGGATTAAAATGTTAAAAAATAACTCAAAATCTATTTACTCTCCTTCATGCTATTTTCTGTCTTACAATTGATCACCTATCAACACCTGATATTTTCTTTAAAAAATCTACCTATTTCTTACAGGTCGTCTGAAATGCATAGATATTTTATTCTCTGACTCTCTGACTTGTCTCCTGGGACTGGAATTTGATGCAGTTGTTCTTATTCTGTTGGTGTTACTATTGCAACTATGTTCTGAAATCATGTTTTTACAACGTTTGTACTTAAAACAAAACTTTCCCCTGCACTTAGAACAAAGTAAAAATACCACCAAGATCTTCCTGAGGAATTTAAAGACCTATGTTAATTTTCTCAAAAAAGATTGCTTTTAAGAAATTCATTCTTACTGCCCTTCATAATTTTATTAAATTGTGATTGTTTTAGTAATTATGTCATTGTTGCCAGTCCTGAATATGCTCAAATAAGTTTTTTATGAGGAATGGAACAGAGGTGAACTAAGAAACTATAATCCAGCTAGCCTCACATTATTAAGCTGAACAACATTCCTGAAAGCACTACAAAGCATTATTTGAGTTCATTTGAAGATTTGAGAAGACATAAGAGGCAATTTGAAGCAGATTATGCTCGAGGTTTCAATTTCTTAATTATAGCCTTCTGAGAGACTCATTATGGTAAAAATGTCAGATGCAATGGAGCTCACACTGAAAGCAAAGCTGTCACAAAATAAAGCAATTTATGATATTAATGTGACCTGCTTAAGTTCGACATTTTCTCAATCTTATTTATTAGATTATAGCAAATGCACAAAGAAACAGTTTGTCTTCCTACCTGTCCTACATTAATAGGTCAGGAACCAATTATAATTATTCTATTTTGTTGAACATAGCTGTAAAATTGTAATTATGAAAGTAATTATATTAAGTTCACTACAATTTATATTCACATATAGTTGTACTACTACTTGTCCAGTTTGCAGTTGTCACTTTACTGATCTTTTAAATGTCTTGCACATTTTTTAAAATCTTGAGCTTGCAAACGGTTGGGTTTTTCACGTTCTAGTTCTTAGGTGAGCTAAAAAGATATTTCCTTGTTACATAAGTAATTTTAGCTATAATGGATTTGGCCCCACCAACTGATCCATCATATCCAATTGATATAACAGGTACCTTCACATTACATAAATCAGTTGGTCATAAAGCTATGGACTACAACAGTATTTTTTGGCAACATATGTGAGAAAGCTTCTGGTATGTTAATGAGGCAGTTACATGCAGAGTATAGCTTGGTTTTAAGCTGGAAAGGAGTTCAGGAGTGTTGCCAGCATTCACCTTTTGTGAGTATAAAGAACAAGAATCTACTCTGTGTGTATTAAAGTCATTGCAAGAACTTCAAGTGGGAGACAAAAAGCTGCTTGTAAAAGTAGATGCAAAGACTAGTGCCCAGCTAGATGAATGGAAGGCCAAAGAGAAAGGAGTCCATAGGGCTACAAAACAAAGGATTCATCAAATAATGTTGTGGATGAGGAAACCAAGAGCAGAGATCAGATCTAAAAGGAGAAATAGAAGGATTAGTAAGAGAATACTCCATTGAAGTAAATGCATATTCCCAAGTTCAGGATGCACAAACTAGAAGAAGAAAAAGGAAGCAGGAAGGTATCCAGAGCTGTTAAAATCACTACCTGTAGTCGCAGAATCAACTCCACAGAGAAGGCCCCAGAACTTGAGATTGTTTTCACAGCCACAAGCAGAGTGATCCCTCTTGCCCGGAAAGATGATATCCCACAAGAGTAAGAAAGCCTTCAGGAGTGATTAAATCTTTAGGCCTAAATAGGATCATTTAAAATATGCTAAGATGTGGATGTCTGCATATAGTATCTGTATATTGTATATATAGTTAAGATGCATTCTCTGTTGAGTTGGAGTTTATAGCTAAGCAAGGAGGAGTGTTGTGCATTTAATATTTCAATAATATTTGAGTAATCTTGTATATATAGA
Source organism: Mobula hypostoma (assembly GCF_963921235.1). Taxonomy (NCBI): domain Eukaryota; kingdom Metazoa; phylum Chordata; class Chondrichthyes; order Myliobatiformes; family Myliobatidae; genus Mobula; species Mobula hypostoma. The sequence continues at coordinate 34,425,565 of NC_086103.1, read as the reverse complement.
TTGATTAAGCATTCTTGTTTATTTAAATAATTCTTTACAGTTATATGTATAAATCTGTGAATTGTATACGTCATATTGTCACATGATACATGTGCACCTTGCTAAAGTAAACATGAAGTTAGATTCACATTTTGGACTCATGTCTTCCATTGAAATAGTTTAATGTTTCAAAGTTACAAAACATAACACACGCACTGAGTAATGTGGAATGCCAAGTTATAATAAAATTAGTTGTCTAGTTTCTTAATGTAGATCTGTTATGGTATGAAAAATATTAATATATTCTTCATTCTTCCACATTCATCAAAAAGGAAACACTAATTTTCATGGTTTGAGTTCGATTCTAAGGACAATCTCAAACACATTATTTTTATCCTGTTACTTTAGAGCCCATCAAAAGTGCTTAAGTAAGTTAAGGTTATTTCCTACATACCACCATAGAGGAATGTACAGTAGTCCCGGAAGAGACAAGGTAAACAGTAACATCCGCCAGCTTCGTATGAAGTATGCAATCAAGGGTAGGAACATGTAGCCAATTGCATAAGAAATACAGACTCCTAGTGTAGAGTAAATAACCCGAATAGATTTCCCAAGAACTTCAGATCCTGTAAGGAAAGTAAGCCAGGAAGAGACCAATTATAATTTTGAATGATTCACAAATTTTATTTACAAAAAGGTACTTAAGAGAGGATAAAAAAAGTAATCAGAGCTAGAACAAGGCCCCCTAAAAACCAAAGTAAAGACTAGAGATGGATGAGCTGCTCAATGAACATTTCTCTTCTGTTTTTACCATGGAGAAGACAGAAGACTGAACATGAGGCAATTATTGGGGCTAGAGTACAATAGTGCAAAGGAGGTGCTTGGATTCGTGAAATGTTTGAAGGTATATAAATCTCCAGGGACTGATCAGGCCTATCCAAGAACACTGTGGGAAGCTTGAGAAGAAATTGCTGAAGCTCTGGTTAAGATATATACAAATTCACTAGTGATGTTGGTCTGCAGGAAGAAGGAGGGAATCTACTATAGTGCTATTATTTATGAAGTATGGAAAAGAAAAACCTGTGAACTACAGACCAGTAACCCTAAGATCTAGTACATTACTAGAGTAGATTCTAAAGGATAAGATATACATGCATTTGGAAAGACAGGAGTTGATTAGGGATCAATATCATTACCATGGCTCTTTGTGTGGAAGATGATGTCTCATGAATTTGATTGAATCTTTTGAAGAAGCAACCAAGAAGATTGATGAGTGTAGGGCAGTGGATGTGGTCTACATGGACTTCAGAAAAGCCTTTGATAAGGTAGACCGCTATGGAAATTTGGATCATATGGGATCCAGGGTACGCTAACTAACTAATGGGTGGTGTTATTGACAATAATGATGGTTGTCAGGATTTACAGGGAGATCTTGCTTAGTTGGGTTGATGAATGGCAAATGTAGTTTAATCCAGGTGAGTCCTCGGTGTTCCATTTTGGGAAGACCAGTGAGGATAGGAATTTCACAAATCTTGTAGAACAGTAAGACTGAGGAGTACAAGTACAAGGTTTTCTAAAATTGTCATCACAGCTGAAAAAGGTGGTGAAGAAGATTTTTTTTTTGCATTCTGGCCTTCAATCAGGACAGTGAGTACAGATGCTGGCATGTTATGTTTCAGTTGTACTAGACAATCACAAGGTCACGTTTGGTTCAGATTTGATCACCTTCCAGAGGAAATATGCCATGAAACTGGAAAGAGTTTGAAGGATGTTGCTGGAACTCAAGGGACTGAGTTCTGGAGAAGGGTTGAGCAGGTTGGGATTTCCGTCGCTGTAGAGTAGGAGGATAAGGAGTGATCTTACATAGGTGTATAAAATCATGAAAGATGGATAGGGAATGCACTTTGTCATTTTTCAAGAGCTGAGAATCTATAACTTGAGGACAGGTTTAAGACAAGATGGGATAGACATAATGGGAAGCTGAGAGGCAACCTTTTCACCCAGAGGGTGGTTAGTATACACAATGAAGCTGCCAGAGGAAACGGTTGAAGCAGGTCCATCAACAATATTTTAAATGTAGTTACACTGGTACACAGATAGGAAAAGTTTTGAAGGATATGTCCAAACATGAATAAGTGAGGCTAGCTTAGATGGGAATCTTGGTCAGCATGGACCAGCTGGCCTGAAGGATCAGTTTCCAGACTATTACAACTGCTTAATAAAATGAAATTAAAATGTAATGTCATACTAAGAAATTAGTTATTAAACATAGCACTGAAGTTGTCTGACAGTAAGGCAGGTACTTACCGATAACAAAGGCAGCTACATAGTTTGAAATCTGTCCAATACCCACAAAAAAATTAAGAAGGCAAAATATTTCCCAGTTTGGAGAGAACACCTGAATCATGGTGAATCCAGTCTGTACAGCCATGGTCCCAAACCAAACAGCCTTCCGCCCAAACCTAAAAATTAGAAAGTAAACTTCAGACCAAAACATTATTTCTGTTAAATCCACTTTCTCTGTTACCACTAATACATTCTCATAAACACAGAGCCGCCATTGTATGTACGTACTCAGGCAGTGTGTCAGCACTGAGGGCAACTTATATCTACTCCAGCTTTGTATTGGTTGATGAAGAAGATGTTGGTTTGCAGACTCTGCCATAAGTGCAACAGGAAGTACTGGAAAGGTCCAACAGGATGTAGACTTAGTGAGGTGGGGCACGCTTTCTACTATTTATATCAGTTTCTGTGCTTTTTCTGAACAATCTAAAGGTTCTCACTGGCATCCCTAATGATTTAACTCTATTTTAAGTTGATCTGGGTCAGGACTGCACAACCATAGAGAGGTCTGCCTGATACCTGCCACAGGGAAGTGTTTAATTACTTTTTCTGAACTATGGACACATCATTGGATCATTTCCTTTGCCCACTGGTAATGCCTTGCCCTGAAAGAGCTCAGAATCCTGAATCAGAATCTGTTTCAGGAGTCTGGTGTTGTAAATGATGTGGCCTGACTGGTAGATTTGAATGAATATAATGAAGTTCTCAGGGCTGAGGATTTTGTCCTAAGATAAAGACATGATATTCATCTGCTTGTTCTGCCAATGGACTTGGAAGACTTTACATAGACAGAGTATTTTCTCTTTTGATTTATGTTACCTGCTAAAAGGAGTCCATAGTTCAAAAATGTACAGAAGTTCAGAGTAGACTAGAGGTCTAGTGCCAGGTTTGAGATATTTATCTTCAATGACTTTCTCATTCTTTCTCTCCCTATTTTTATCTCTCTCTCTTTTGCCAAAAGTGTGCTTGGGTCGTGAAGGTGATAGGAAATCCATTACTAAAGTTTGCTTTCACTTGAGAAGTGATATCCCAAAGTCTTTCACATACATGTTGTTGTTAAAAGGCAGAGTTATATAGTGGAGGCTCATTTGTAGAGAGCATTTCACAGAAACCGACTACCTCTCTGTTACTCCATCTATGCTTCCCACTGCCTCAGGATGAATATCCCGTCTGGCTCATGATGGATGGAATCAGTATTGAGATTTGGGAGCAGCTCTTCATCAGTGAGAGTGCTGAGGCTAACCCTGTTGATGATAGAAGAGAGGCCCTTCTGTATTTATCATAGATGGATTTCTCTCCTTTCTTGGACATTTTGATAGCACATCTGAGGTCTCCTGACAAGTCCCTATCTTCCTAGAGATAGAAGATAATTTTATAAGTTTGTGATGGAAATTCCTGTCGGCCAATGTTCAGAATTTCAGCAGGGATATTGTATGCTCATAGCACATTGTTGTGTTCAGTTGGTGTCTGGGCTTTTTAACTTGGATGTATGGTTATGTGTTGATGCATATTTTTAGTAGCTGCATCCATTCATTAATATATTATTGTATACATATTATAAAATGCGTATATACTTACACCAGAATCCAATATACTCAATTATTCATGGGTGAATCCACACACACACAATATATTCATATGAAGCTCACCAGTGTACATAAATCCAAACACCCTGACATTTTTTTGTGATTGTTGATTAATTATTTTATTTCTAAATGAAGTTTGTTTTGTAAAATTAGGGATAAGGGAAAGGAAGTAACAGTACTAATCGTAGTAACAATAATTGACATTTATTTCAGATGTTCGAATAGATAAAAATAGTTTGATTCTATTGTTACCAATAGAGTGATTTCACTTTATGGGATATTCTAACAATAAAGTATAAAATTTTTCACAAGCTTCCAAATGTTGAAAACATCCTCATTTTTTTTAATGCACTGAAAACTCTTAAGTCATTATGTATGGCATATATATCTTACAATACAGAAGTTGGAAATCAGTCTGTAATGAGCAAGCAGTTCATCGATTACTTATAATTAAATACCTAGTACAACTGAGGATAGAATAACTCACCTGTCTGACAACTGGCCAGCGATAAAGGTGCCAACCAGCACTCCCAGGAAGAACACTGACATAGAAAAAGGTCCTTTCCAGTCATTGTTACACACCAAGTCCCACTGAAATGCAAGTACATTTTATTGCATGCTACCTGGGGACAATTGCTAATTTATACAACATCTCTCATCTCTGAAATAAATGACAGGCATGAATTTATTTCTGAAATATAGTCAAATGTTGTTATATACTAACTTGTTATATATCTCTGACAATTTTTGGAATAGTATTATGGATATTTTTTCATTGACTGAAATGTGGAGGAAGATCCTGACCTGATATCTCATTTAAAAGACCATAAGCTATAGGAGCAGAATTAGACCATTTGGCCCATCGAGTCTGCCCTGCCTTTTTGTCGTGGCTGATCCATTTTCCCTCTCAGCGCCAGTCTCCTGCATTCTCCCTGTATCCTTCATGCTCTGACTAATCAAGAATCTATCAACCTCTGCCTTAAACATACCTAATGACTTGGCCTCCACGGCCACCTGTGACAATGAATTCCTCAGATTTTCCGCTCTCTGGTACAGAAATTCCTGCTCATCTCTTTTCTAAAGGAGGTATGTCATCTTAATTTTAGAGCTTTAGAGCACTGCAACACTGAAGCAGTCTACCTAGTCCATGCCAAACTGCTACTCTGCCTCATCCCAAAACTCGCATATGGACCCTCCACACCCCTCCTATCCATGTACTTATCCAGATTTCTCTCAAACGTTGAAATCAAGTCTGCATCTACAACTTCTGTCAGCTCATTCCATGCTCACACCACTCTCTGAATGAAGAAGCTCCCCCTCGGGTTCCCCTTAAACATTTCAACGTTCATTCTTAACCTATGACCTCTAGGGGTTAAAGGTGAAATGTTTCAGGGGAACTTGAAGCTGAAAGAATTAAGGTATTCTTTTAGCCTAAATTATGTGCACAATACACACTCTACAGTTGTCCTTGTCTTCTTAGCATGCTGAGTCAGAAAAGTTTTATTCTACCAATTGATATGACATGGAAATAAATGAACAGTCCACTTATCTCATCAATTTTTAAATCCATAAGCAACATTGCAATGCTTTATGAAAATCTAAAATCTATAGATATTGGAAATGTGAAAATAAAAAAGGAAAATGTTCACGCAGTCCCAAGAATGATTTTTTTTTCTGTAGACAGTTGTCAAATTTGAATCTGAATTATATTTTGGGTATAACATTCCATAAATGCCTACACAGGGTTGGAGCAATAAAGATCACTTTTTTCATTATTTTCCCCTCCTCTTTCTCAGCTCTGCTGAAAATTAAGTTCCAACTCCATGTTTGTCTCTGGTAGATTGTTCATCTGTCCATTGAAAGGGAGAAACATTAGAACCTAACAGAGTTCAGCAATCTGAGTGGGGCTTAGCAATGTACTCCCATCTTCTTAACTGAAGTTATAGGTGGAAAATGAAATAAAGAATGCTGTTTAGCTTTTTCCATCTTATTTACATTTTTAGCATTCAACTTGTAGCAGTTCCTGGCTGGAATTTCCAGTCTCCCTTCTCTGCCAAAGTTCTGGGTATGTCATATAAAATGAGTAGGAGCCATATAGAATCTTTGTTCCTATATTCTCTGCTTTGTACTAAGAGGCACAGAAGGGAATAAAACAAGTACCAGTTAATGATAAAAGCATTTAAGCTTTCTTTGCTATCTAATAAAATCTGTTCCAGATGTCTGCGTGAAAAGCAATTCTTCTCCACTCACCTCACTTGAAACTTGAAGTTTGATTTGTGGCATTTTAAAGACTTCACATCCCAGATTACTATTGTTTCAACCACTGAAAGCAAGTTCAGCCTCTGAATGTGTGGCTGCTTCATAACGTAAAGATTTCATACATCTTAAATAGTATTAAAGATTTACCATATAGCTTACATTGAAAAAGAATAACGAACGCAAGATAATAATTCCCATAAAAGTATTTGATAACTAAATATCAAAACTGAATTACTGTTTTAAAATGTGGCTGGAAAGAGAAGCCACTGCCAAATGAGAAGGAACAGGAAGGCGTTTGGGCAGGCATGCTACAAAGCGAAGTGGAGAACAGTCGTAGCATGATCATGCAAAAACTATGGTTACAAAGTCCATAAGCACTGCAGAGTTATTTCCATTCAGATGTAACTGTAAAGCAATTGATTCTTTTGTTGGCGGAATCTATTGCATAATCACTAACAATATAGAAGTCCCACTGAAAGGTTAAGGTGTTAATATATATTTATTAAATATTGTGGAAATTTTCATTTTAAATGAAAGATAATTCTTTTAAGGTAACATATGAGTTTTAAGCTTTGCAGATACTTTAGGGACAGTTAAAAGAAGTCTTAGGTTGGCACATGGATATAGAAAAGTGGAGGGCTAAGGAAGGAGGGAAGTGTTAGATTGATCTTGGAGTAGGCGAAAAGGTTGGCACAATATCATGGGCTGAAGGTCCTGTACTATGTTGTGATATTCCATGTTCTATATTCTTTTAGAGGGCTAAACGTATCACAGAGTAAGCTGGGTTCCAAACTTAGCTATTGTCTCCTTTAATAAATATCTGTGCTTGAACAATCAAATGCTTTCTGGTGCAGTTTTGATTAACTTTCACCGTGCACTTACTAAAACACAGTATTGATTTTCAATCTCATTGCGTAACATTGTCATGTTACTGAAAGGGCATGCAGACTGGTTCATGGTAACAGTATAGTGCAGTACAGTTCATGGTGAAAACAGAAACCCTGCAACAATTCCATTGAAGTATATGGAAATAAAAAATGAGGTGGATTCTAGAAAACTTCCACTTCATAAGGCAGAATAAAGAGGTACCATTGAGTGTTTTGTAGCCGATAAATGTAAATAATTTCAACATGCCCTTCTGTTGGCAGCCTGTTGGAAAGCTACTCTGTGAAAATGATCACTGCACATGTTGTGGTCAGTCAGAACAATTTTTCAAAAGGAAGCTTAAAATAGTAGTAACTATGATCACTGACAGCCAAGAATGGAGGAACTTTACCAAGGGCAGAGGAGCATAAAGGGCACATTAAATGAATTCTCATCTGGAACAATCTGTGAAGTGATTCTGTTTAACTCCATTCACACATCATCCAGTCCCTTCTCACTGCTACACCAGATCAACAAAATGAAAAACCTAAGATCTCTGAAATAGATAATATCACTCTTGAATTTCGATGTTGGCTTCAATTGATGATTTCTCTCTTTCTAGAAAACTTCAGAGATGCCATTTTCATGATTATCTTGAAAGGGAAATAAATCTTTCTGGAATAACTATAAACACAAGAGATTCTGCAGGTACTGGAAATCCAGAGCAACACACAAAGTGCTGGAGGAACTCAGCAGGTCAGGCAGCATCTATGGAGTGGAACAAACAGTCAGTGTTTCAGGCTGACAGCCTTCTTCAGGACTGGAAAGGAAGGGGTAAGTAGTCATAATAGGAAGGTGGGGAGAGGGAAAGCAATACAATCTGGCAGGTGATAGGTAAAGTCAGGTGAGGAGGGAGGGTGAAAGAGTGGGGGAAAGGTGTAATGAGGTGAATGAAGAGGAGTTAGATGTTAGGCTGGTCTAAGTCTGCACTTCGTGCTCTGTGTTTGAAAGGCAATGATGTGGACGTGCGACAAAAGACTTCCATGGATGAATGTCAGGCCAGCAAGTGATGCGGACAAAGACCAGTGAAGAAAATGGCTGGTGCCCGCCCTCCCCCCAGTTCAACGAGTCCCCTCAGGTCAGTTGGTCCCAGGATTAGAGGTTCATTTATACACACCTGAGCCTTCACAATACTCAGATTGACAATTCCAAGGATGCACTGCCCATTAAGTGAAGAAATGTCTTCCAATCTCAGTCCTGAATGGTTGCTGTCCCTTTCAGGAGGAAGGTAAAATTGTGCATTTTTGGTTCAAGGTAACCTAGACAGGGGAAACATCATCCCAATTCTGGCCTGTCAAACTAGGCAAGAGTTTTATATGCTTCAGTGAGATTGCCTCTCAGTCTTTTTAATCTCTCCTCATTTGTTAATCCCCCTAACCAAAGCGACAATCTAGAAAACCTTGGTAACACTCCCTCTATTGTATTCATATCCTTCTATGGCCAGGGAGATCAAATTAATACAGGATATTCCAGATGCAGTCTGATGCGGACCTTACATGACTTCAGTGGGATATCTTTATTTTTGTACTCAAATTCTCCTGCAATCAAGTCTAATATGCCATTATCCTTCTTGGTTAATTTGTTGACCCTGAAAATGGAGATGAGAGCGCATGCAGGAGAGAGGTATACCAACTAGTTGAGTGATGTCACAGCAACAATCTTGCACTCAATGTCAGTATGACAAAGAGCTGATTGTGGATTTCAGAAAGGGTCGGAAAGGGAACATGAATCAATCCTCATAAAGCAATCAGAAGAAGAAAGAGTGAGCAAATTTCAAGTTTCTGGGTGATAGTACCTCTGAGGATCTAATCTGGTCCCGATATATTAATGTAGCTATAAAGAAGGCAGCTATATTCCATTAGGAGCTTGAGGAGATTTGGTTTGTCATCTAAAACACTGGAAAACTTCCGTAGATGTACCATGGAGAGCACTTCGATAAGCTGCATCACCATCTTTTTTGGGGGGTGGGACTACTGCTCAAGATCGAAAGAAGCTGAAGAAAGTTGTAAAATTAGTCAGCTCCATCATGGATTTTAGCCTCTGTAGTATTCAAGACATCTTCAAGAAGCGGTGCCCCAGAAAGGTGGCAACCATTATTAAAGACCTTCATTATCCAGGACATGCCCTCTTCTCATTGTTACCATCAGGAAGGAGGTACAGAAGCTAGAAGGTACACACTCTGCAGTTCAAGAACAGCTTCTTCTAAATGGGCATTGAACTCATGAACATTACCTCACTTTTTTATTATTTTGGTCTTAGCACTATTTTAATTTACCTATTTAATATACACATATATATACACACCTACTGTAATTCTTTTTTTTCAACATTACATGGACTGCTGCTGGTTAAGTTAACAAATCTCATGACATCTGTCACTGATATTTAACTTGATTCTGATTCTGATTAAGCTTTAATGACCCAACCACAAGAATATCCAGGACCTTCTAAATACCAATATCTTCAATCATTCAGTATTTAAAAATAATTCTGATATGTATGACCTCATTAATTTCCACATTCTTCATGTGCCATATGCAATGCCAACTAATTTATTTTGGACATCTGCATCACCAATAACCCACAGTGCACCTTCTTCATAGCTCATGCTGCATCCAGCTTTGTATTATTAGTGGAGGTATACATTATACTTGGTCCCCTCATCTACATAACTGATACGGGTTGTGTGTTCCATCAGTTTCTGTGAAGCTGATTTGTCATACCCTTCCAAATGATAAGTTATAACTAATCTTTGTTTTCTTTACAGTTTAACCAATCCTTAAATATGACAGTATGCTCATCTATCCCATATGTTGTAATTTTGTTAATAACATCTTGTTGGCATTTTATTGAGAGCCAAAGTATCTCGGATTACCTATTCCACTAGATTCGATTAGAGTATCAAAATACTCCAACAAATTATTTAATATTAACGTTGAGCTATTTTTTCATTTATTTTGCAAGTGCCCTGCCTTAATAATGGATTATATAAGTTTTCCTGCTTGAGATGAATACAGATAAAAATACTTGGCACATCAGATAGCATCTGGTGAGGGAAAAATAACCTAATACATAACACATATTATAATGAAAAGTAAACTAATCTGAACTCCTTTCCAACACTAATGAAAAATTAAGAAAAGATGCACACTACTCGATCTGTTAAATCATCTAACGCAAACGCATTAACACATTCCCTACCTTGTTTGCTCCCATTGTGATAGTTTCTCCCTTCACATTCTAGGACTTAAATGATGTTTTTCTGAATGGTTGGATATAGTTGCTGAAATAATCATTCTGCAAGATCTTTGCAAAATAATTGCCTATTGTGGGTTTCAAATGTTTCTTACCTGCGATAAAAATATGTAAGAAACAGAATTTTCATAGTCTGGATGGCGCTATTGGAATAGCTGGCAATATGGGCAAGGACATTCAGTACTAGAGATATAAGTGTTTTTCTGTGGAGATCATATAACACATAACAGAAAAGAGAACATAGTGCAGTGGGGTAATGTCAGACATCAAGTCATGGAGTTATAGAGCCATACTGCATGGATACAGGCCCGTCGGCCCAATGAGTTCATACCAACTACAATACCCATCCACAAACACACTGATCATGTCTTGTGTATGTGCATCCAAATCACTGATATAAATAACAAATAACAAATCACCCAACACCAACCCCTGTGACACAGCACTAATCATTGGCCATTCCAACAAACAACCTTCAACCATCATCTGCTGCTTCTTACCTTCAAGCCAATTTTGAATTCACCTGACTACTGTAGCTCTCCTTGGATACCATGGATCCTAACCTGCCAGACCAGCCTACCATGCAGGACCTTGTTGAAGGCCTTGCTGAAGTTCAATAGAAAACGCCCATTCTTCTAGCTTCCTCTCCCTCATATGACTTCCACAAAGTACCAATTCTTCAGAGATTTTTACATCGTCAAATAGACAGCTGCCTATGGCTAGTCTTACAACCTCTTGTAAATAAGTTGTCCTTCCACTTGGCATAATCTTCTGAAATTTCAATGTAACTGCCTGAATCACAGTCCGGCGATTTTTTGGACTCAATTAGATATTAAGACTGGAAAGGAACTGCATATTTTCCTAATCACCCACTTACAACTTAAAATTAACAAATAGGATGAAAAAATCATGATCTTAATTGTTAATATTTCCACACAAGAATTAATGGATGAATTGTATTTTTGTAAACAGCAGCCTTTGTTCTAAATTCACTAAGCTTTTCCTGTTTAATCCCCAGATTATCCGAAACTCGGAATGACGCATACCAACATTCCAATGGAAAATATCAAGCCATTAAGTTCTGAAATTAATTAATTTTTATCATATAACACCTTGGTTATAATTACATTGCAAGAAAGTATTTAAGATCCAGCAAATTAGACCCCTTAGTGTGTACTTAACAAAATTAGAATATTTCAGTTTCTGCACAACATGCAACATCCTTAAAGAACAATAATAGTGCCAGCAGGTGTAACAGAGTTATTTTATTAAATAAAGCTTTTCAGACTATTCATTCCTTCTAATTAAGGTTCAAAAAGTACTGTCTGTAATTATACATTGTATTAAAATAAATCGTAGTCATGGTACAGAAAGACTGGCACTTACTGTCCACTTGCCATTCTCTGATGACTCAGCAATAGAGTGTATAAAGGGAGGACAGGAGGATGAATTCAGGGCCCTGGTGGAGGACTTTGTCAAATGGTGCAAGCTGACACATCAGCAGCTCAACATCAGTATGACAGAACAGATGGTGATGGACCTTGGGAAGACTAAGCCTGCATTGCTTCCTGTTACTATTGATGGTGAGGACATGGACGTGTGAAGGCCTACAAGTACCTGTGGGTGCACCTGGATGGCAGACTTGAGTGGAGTACCAACAGAGAGGCTGTGTACAAGGGCCAGACATGCCTCTACTTCCTGATGAGACTGAAGCCCTTTGTAGTATGCAGTCCTCTCCTTTGAGCCAGTAAAACCTCCTACGCGGTAGTGTGCTGAGGCAATGGCATCAACACAGGTGATACCAACAGGATTAATAAACTGATTGGAAAGGCTGACTCTGTTGTAGGAGTCAAACTGGTCACACTGAACACTGTGGTGGAACAAAGGACCTTATGGAAAATCCTGGCAATTCTGGACAATGTTAGAGAATTCTGGATAAAGGCATACTTGAAGTGTTGGACAAGGAGTTCAAGGGAGTAAGGATTAGTAACGCTAAGGAAAAACACTATAAATATCCCAGATAGAATAGTGTGTCTCTTGCTTTGGAAGAAGCTTTAGAATAGAAAATTAAAAGAGAGGAAGTATAACATAGCAAAGACGAGTGGGAAGCCGGAGGATTGGGAAACTTTTAAAGAGCAACAGAAGGTAACTAAAAAGTCAATATGCAGAGAAAAAATAAGGTACGAAGGTAAACTAGCCAAGAATATAAAGGAGGAAAGTAAAAGCTCCTTTAGGTATGTGAAAAGGGAAAAAATAGTTAAGACCAAAATTGGGTCCTTGAAGACAGAAGTGGGTGAATTTATTATGGGGAACAAGGAAATGGTAGACGAGTTGAACAGGTACTATGGATCTGTCTTCACTAGGGAAGACACAAACAATCTCCCAGATATAATAGTGGCCAAAGGACCTAGGGTAATGGATGAACTGAAGGAAATTTATATTAGGCAGGAAATGGTGTTGGATAGGCTGTTGGATCTGAAGGCTGATAAGTCCCCGGGACCCGATGGTCTGCATCCCAGGGTACTCAAGGAGGTGGCTTTAGAAATCGTGGACGCATTGGTAATCATTTTCCAATGTTCTATAGATTCAGGATCAGTTCCTGTGGATTGGAAGGTGGCTAATGTTGTCCCTCTCTTCAAGAAGGGAGGAAGAGAGAAAACAGGGAATTATAGACCGGTTAGCCTGACGTCGGTGGTGGGAAAGATGCTGGAATCAATTATAAAATTATGACACATCTGGATAGCAGTAACAGGATCGGTCCGAGTCAGCATGGATTTATGAAGGGGAAATCATGCTTGACTAATCTTCTGGAATTTTTTGAGGATTTAATTATGAAAATGGACAAGGGAGAGCCAGTGGATGTAGTGTACCTGGACTTTCAGAAAGCCTTTGATAAAGTCCCACATAGGAGATTAGTGGGCAAAATTAGGGCACGTGGTATTGGAGGCAGAGTACTGACATGGATTGAAAATTGGCTGGCTTACAGAAAACAAAGAGTAGCGATTAACGGGTCCCTTTCGGAATGGCAGGCGGTGACTAGTGGGGTACCGTAGGGTTCAGTGCTGGGACCGCAGCTGTTTACAATATATATTAATGATTTAGATGAGGGAATTAAAAGTAACATTAGCAAATTTGCCGATGACACAAAGCTGAGTGGCAGTGTGAAATGTGAGGAGGATGTTATGAGAATGCAGGGTGACTTGGACAGGCTGGGTGAGTGGGCAGATGCATGGCAGATGCAATTTAATGTGAATAAATGTGAGGTTATCTACTTTGGTGTTAAGAACAGGAAGGCAGGTTATTATCTAAATGGAGTCAAGTTAGGAAAAGGTGAAGTACTAGGAGATCTAGGTGTTCTTGTACATCAGTCACTGAAAGCAAGCATGCAAGTACAGCAGGCAGTGAAGAAAGCTAATGGCATGCTGGCCTTCATAACAAGGGGAATTGAGTATAAGAGCAAAGAGGTCCTTCTGCAGCTGTACAGGGCCCTGGTGAGACCACACCTGGAGTACTGTGTGCAGTTTTGGTCTCCAAATTTGAGGAAGGACATTCTTGCTATTGAGGGAGTGCAGCGTAGGTTCACAAGGCTAATTCCCGGGATGGCAGGACTGTCATATGTCGAAAGATTGGAGCGACTGGGCTTGTATACTCTGGAATTTAGAAGGCTGAGAGGGGATCTTATTGAAACATATAAGATTATTAAGGGATTGGACACGCTGGAGGTAGGAAGCATGTTCCCGCTGATGGGCGAGTCCAGAACCAGAGGTCACAGTTTAAGAATAAGGGGTAGGCCATTTAGAACGGAGTTGAGGAAAAACTTTTTCACCCAGAGAGTGGTGGATATTATGGAATGCTCTGCCCCAGAAGGCTGTGGAGGCCAAGTCTCTGGATGCTTTCAAGAAAGAGATGGATAGAGCTCTTAAAGATAGCGGAATCAAAGGTTATGGGGATAAGGCAGGAACTGGATACTGATTGTGGATGATCAGCCATGATCACAGTGAATGGTGGTGCTGGCTCGAAGGGCCGAATGGCCTACTCCTGCACCTATTGTCTATTGTCTATAGTCTGAGTGAGAATCTAAATGTATTTTGTTCATGTACATGCTGTGGCCACCACATACCTGTGGTGGAGAAAATGATTGTTTAAGATGGTGGATCAAGTTATATGCTTTGTCACGGATGATGTTGAGCTTCTTGAGTGTTATAGCAACTCACCCAGGCAGATAGAAAGTGTTCCATCAAGCAACTATCTCTATTTAAATGTTTTAAGGTATTTATTTTTTCTTTAATTTACCTTGTGGTTTATATATAATAGAAAGGCCTTGTGGTATCAAAGGTGAGTAACTTGCTCCAGGACATCCAACTTCAACTTACAGCTACAATATGTGCTGGTCTGTTTGACCTTCTCATCAATGGTGATCTTCAAGTTGGGAATTCTGTTAAGGGTAATTCCATTAAATGGCAAGGGTAGATGACTAATTTAGGATGGTGGTGAATATTGGTGGCTTGGGTTGAGGCACTTGATGTTGCAGTGTTCACTGAGCTTGGCAATTAGCTTGCGGATGTTTCATCACCAGTCGAGGTGACATCATTGGCGTGCAGTTGTTACTGTTTCTCTCTGGGAGTGCTCATGTTTATATACTGTAGCCTGCCCATTCACTTGCCCCAGTCCTGATTGGCTACCCCTTCAGCTGATTTTTGAATTCTATTGGCTTGGGTTCCTTTGGCTCCTAAGAGACCCTTGTTACAAGGATTACCCTTTGGAATAATGGTCAGGGAGGCACAAAGAGAATCTGTAATTACTGACAACAACCTTTATTGTCTCAACAGAAGAACATGTGAACTTATACAGCTGAATACCTGTTTGAACACTTACTAAGTTTTCCTGCTCTTCTATGAACAGTCAAAGAATAGAAAAGATAATACTAGTTAAAAAGAAGACCTTACTGGCCACAGGTTCCTTGCAGTCCCATTTCAAATCTCCATGTCTGTGGGCACCTCACATCCATGATAGTGAATCTCCCACAGAATCATTGCTGCCAGCACACACAAAACACCTGCTTTTATATGCATGTCTTACCAATTCAAATATTGCATTCCAGTCTCATGTGCCTGACCTTTAACATCTTTTTCACTGGCTCTACTCTAAGCCAGCATCCATTTATTGCCCCCTTCCCAGCAAGTGATGAATGGCAATCTATGGCTCTTTAATCTTAATCAGCAACCAGCCTGAATCACATAGGGTTATTACAGAGCCCAACAGTCACAAATTTGCATGTTATATCCAACCAAAAAAAACCTCTCAAATAACTTTTTATTTGGAAATGATCCCTGGTTCAGCAGATTACCTGGAGCATAATTGTGTCGATCTTAAAACACTGATCAAACCAAGTAACTTTACCTCACAAAATGGAGAACACAGAATAAAATGGCAGCCTCCATCTCCAAGCACATGGCAAGTAAAAGACATTTTTTCTGTCTGCTCCCACTGTCCTAGATTCACACAAATTCACTGATTGGTAGACTATAGTTCTTTCTGGCCAACATCCTGCATCATAACTATAACTGTAAGGGGGAAATAGCATAGAGATGAGAGGGAGGAGAGAGGTAGGTGATAGGTGGAATCAAATTCGGGGGGGGAGTGAGCAGATTGAGGGGTAGATGATGGTTAGAAAGAAACAGGTGTGGGGCGTAGTGTTGTAAAACCAGGACTGATGAGTGATGCACAGATAAGGACAGACTAAAAAGGGATAAAAAAGAAAAATGGGGGAGCATACCCAGTGGGAGAGTGGAGCATGGATGACTTACAGTGGACTGAAAAGCTTGAACATGTAGATATTAAGGGAGAGGATGTGCTGGAGCTTTTGGAAAGCATCAAGTTAGATAAGTCACCGGGACCAGACGAGATGTACCCCAGGCTACTGTGGGAGGTGAGGAAGGAGATTGCTGAGCCTCTGGTGATGGTATTTGCATCATCAATAGGGACAGGAGAGGTTCCAGTGGATTGGAGGGTTGCAGATGTTGTTCCTTAATCAAGAAAGGGAGTAGTGATAGCCCAGGAAATTATAGACCAGTGGTTGGTAAGTTGATGGAAAAGATCCTGAGAAGCAGGATTTATGAACATTTGGAGAGGCATAACATGATTAGGAATAGTCAGCATGGTTTAGTCACATCCTCAAAAAATTCAGTCAGGCTCATAAAGCATGACCTGCCTTTGGCTTTGTCAAAGGCAGGTCATGCTTTATGAGCCTGATTGAATTTTTTGAGGATGTGACTAAACACATTGATGAAAATAGAACAGTAGATGTAGAGTATATGGATTTCAGCAAGGCATTTGATAAGGTACACTATGCATGGCTTATTGAGAAAGTAAGGAGGCATGGGATCCAAGGGGACATTGCTTTGTGGATCCAGATCTGGCTTGCACACAGAAGGCAAAGAGTGGTTGTAGACGGGTCATATTCTGCATGGAGGTCGGTGACCAGTGGTGTGCCTCAGGGATCTGTTCTGGGACCCTTACTTTTCGTGATTTGTATAAATGACCTGAATGAGGAAGCGGAGGGATGGGTTAGTAAATTTGCTGATGACACGAAGGTTGGGGGTGTTGTGGATAGTGTGGAGGGCTGTCAGAGGTTACAGTGGGACATTGATAGGATACAAAACTGGGCTGAGAAGTGGCAGATGGAGTTCAACCCAGATAAATGTGAGGTCATTCATTTTGGTAGGTCAAATATGATGGCAGAATATAGTATTAATGGCAAGACTCTTGGCAATGTAGAGGATCAGAGGGATCTTGGGGTCTGTGTCCATAGGACACTCAAAGCCGCTGCTCAGATTGACTCTGTGGTTAAGAAGGCATATGGTGCACTGGCCTTCGTCAATCGTGGGATTGAGTTTAAGAGCCTAGAGGTAATGTTGCAGCTATATAGGACCCTAGTCAGACCCCACTTGGAGTATTGTGCTCAGTTCTGGTCGTCTCAGTAGAGGAAGGATGTGGAGACCAGAGAAAAGGTGCAGAGGAGATTTACAAGGATGTTTCCTGGATTGGGGAGCATGCCTTATGAAAATAGGTTGAGTGAACTCGGCCTTTTCTCCTTAGAGCAACAGAGGATGAGAGGTGACCTGATAAAGGTGTACAAGATGATGAGAGGCATTGATCATGTAGATAGTTGGAGACTTTTTCACAGGGCTGAAATGGCTAACATGAGAGGGCACAGTTTTAAGGTGCGTGGAAGTAGGTACAGGGGAGATGTCAGGGATAACTGGTGAGTGGGTGGAATGGGCTGCCAGCGATGGTGGTGGAGGCAGATACAATAGGGTCTTTTAAGAGACTCCTTTATAGGTACATGGAGATTAGAAAAATAGAGGGCTATGGGTAACCCTAGTTAATTTCTAAGGTAAGGAGGGCCTGTATTGTGCTGTAGGTTTTCTGTGTTTCTATGAAGAGACAGAGGCTGGAAGGTAACAAGTGGAAACGAGACACTGCAGGTAATTAAGGAAGGTGATAATGGAACAATATGGGGGAAGGGAGGGCAAGAGGGTGGATGAGAACAGATAGAACTAGTTTGGAGGAGGAAATAAAAGATCCAGTAAGTATAGTGTGTGAATGATCGCCAGGTGGAACACGATGGGAAAGGGGAACAGAATGGGATGATGAGTGGAGGAGGTGGGGAGCAGCATTGATAGGACACATCATAGATCAATATGAGAGAAAAAAAGCACAGGGCTGTGGTTTACCTGAAACCAAAAAATTAATTGTTCAAAATTCACAGACTCACCTCCAAACTCCTACACGTAGGACAACAACTTCCCTGTTAGACTGGATCTTTGATTTCCTGATCAACAGCCTACAATTGGGAATAGGCAGCAACACCTCTGCCACGATTATCCTGGCACAGCAAGGATACATCCTCAGGCCCCCACTCTGCTCCCTATCGCACACTAAATGGACTCTGCTCTAACTCCATCGACAAGTTTACAGGTTGCACCATCATAGTGGGCTGAATCTTGAAAATAAAGAGAAACTAGAGAACCTTGTGGCATGATGTCATCACACTAACCTTTCCCTTGATGTAAGTAAAACAAAAGAGGGGATGATACACTTCAGGAGGTTGGACTGTGTGCACAGTCCTATCTGCATCAATAGTGCTGAAGTGGAGATAGTTGACAGTTTCTAGTTTCTCAGAGTAAACGTCACTGAGAGCCTGTTCTAGTCTAACCATATAGACACTACGCACAAGAAAGCGCACCTGTACCTCTATTTCATCAGGAGATTAAATAAATTAGGCTTATCCCCACTGATTTTCATCAAGATTTATTGATGTGCCATAAAAAGCATTCTATCTGGATGCATCACAGCTTGGTATAGTTACTGCTCTGCCAGAGATTGCTAGAAACTGCACAGCTTTGGACTCAGCTCAGCATATTACGGAAACCAGCATTTCCTGTATGGACTCGATGTATACATCTCAGTGTCTCAGTAAAGCAGCCAACATAACCAAAGACTCCTCCCATGCTGGACATTCCCCCCCCCCCACTGGGCAGAGGGCAGCACAATAGCATAGTGATTAGCACAATGCTTGACAGTACAGGCAACCAGGTTCAATTCCTGCTGCTGCCAGTAAGGTACGTTCTCTCCATGACCATGTGGGTTTCCTCCGGATGCTCTATTTTCCTCCCACAGTCCAGCGACGTACTGGTTGTTAGGTCATTAGTGATTGTAAATTGTCCAGTGATTAGGCTAGGATTAAATCAGGGGATTGCTGGGGGGTGCAGCTCGAAGAGCCAGCAGGGCCTACTCTGTGCTGTATCTCAATAAGTAAATAAAAAGACACAAAAGACTGAAAGGTTGTACCAGAAGGCTTAGGGGCAGCTGATAGCCCACTGTTGTAAGACTACTGAATGGATCTGTTGAAATATAAAATTGACTCTACCTCACAACTTACCTCTTCACGTCTTTGCCCATGATTGTCTACTTGCACTGCACTTCCTCTGTAACTGTAACATTATGCTTTGCTTTCTGTCATTGTTTTCCCTTGTACTACCTCAATACACTGATGCAATGAAATGATCTCTATGGAGGACATACAAAACAAAATTCATATGACAGCAATAAACCAATGTATCCATTTGCCATACCACTAAATCTACCTAGGTGGAACGTGAGGTCCAATTTGCATTTGATCTAACCCTGGCAGTGGAGAAGGCCGAGAACAGACGAGTTGGTGTGAGAATGAGAAGGGGAGTTGAAATGCCATGTGACGAGGAGGTCAGGATGGCCATAGCAGATGGAGAGCAGGTATTCCACAAAACAGTCCCCTAGCTTGAATAAACTCATCTTGGTGTTCCACCTGAATACAGGTATCAATTATAAGCAAGTTTCAATGATAAACTCTGCCAAGAAGATGGAAGACTTTGTCATCAAATCATTGGTTATAATCAATACCTGAAATTGGTTGGAAGCCCGAGAAGAGTTTATCTGTTATATATGCCGGGAAAGCACTAGATCCTTTTTCAATCCTCTAGTTCATTATACAACTCTTGTTTGTGTTTTACATGGTGGAGGAAGTGAATTTGGAAGTTCCTCCGGAGAAGTAGTCCATATGTTGCTATAGTGCTGCCAACTGATGTTACACTGGGTAGCCATGGAGGAGAACATGGTTGTTGATGGGAGAGGATAGACACTAATGAAATGGAATGGTTGGTCTTCCAAAGTGTGGCTCCATGAATATTGTCAGAGCAGTAAATATCAGGACAACTTTTCTGTGGATGATTGGGGGCAGATTTTACAATTAGTTAATACTTCCTCTATTTGTGCTAAACATTCCCTAATTCAATTTAAAGTGGTTCATAGAGCACATATGTCCAAAGATAAGTTAGCGCGTTTTTACTCGCATATTAATCCTTTCTGTGATAGATGTTCGGGGCAGATAGCCTCTTTAACTCATATGTTTTGGTCTTGCCCTACTTTGGAAACTTTTTGGAGAGATATTTTCAATATTATTTCTAAGGTATTAAATATAGATATCTCTCCTCACCCTATTACTGCTATCTTTGGACTACCTAAAATTTCTAGTAATCTTTCCCCTTCAGCCCGTAGAATGATTGCATTTCTTACTTTAATGGCGAAAAGATGTATTTTACAACATTGGAAAGAGCTTAATGCTCCAACTACCTTTTTTTGGTTTTCTCAGACGATTTTATGTTTGAATCTGGAGAAAATTAGAAGTAACCTTTATGATTCTTCATTTAAATTTGAACAGATTTGGGGACCTTTTATTCGATATTTTCATTTAATGTAATATTTACCCTTCTTGTTTTCTCTTCACTGTTTTAATGGAGGTCGGGATTGAGGACGTGATTTTAAGTTTAACTCTGTTTGGTTTCAAGTTAGCCCATTGCTTTGCTTTGCTTTTAGTTAGTTGCACGGTGGGTTTTTTTTTTTGGGGTTTTTTTTTCTTTTTTTCCATTGATATATATAAAATCTAGTATACTATTATGTTATCTTGGTTTCTTATGCTTAAATTACATTGTTTGTAGTATTTTCTTTTTGGTATTGTTATCTTTTGGAATTTTATTATACTTTAACATTGTATTAATGTTTATATGGCTTACCTTTTTTGTATACTTACTCAATAAAAAGATTTAAAAAGAAAGAAAGTAAATATCAGGACAACTTGATCATATTTTATCACTTTTTTCCACTTTGCCTTGCAAATGATAAAGGCTTTGGACTGGGGTGACTATTCGCCATAACATACCCAAACAGATAAAACAATGCCACAAACGTGGGTGCAGAACCTTGTTGCAGGAAACATTCAAGGTCCGAAATTGGAATAGAATAATACTTTCGGGACTGGATGAAATCGAAACAAAATAATTGATAGGGAATACGGATTAAACATTTAAAAGTACCTGCCCGGAGGCCGTATTAACAGGTACAATATTTCAATTAAATTGCATCTGTCCTTTTTATTCATGACACACCGACACCGTTAAAACTATCTTCACAAAGTACTCTCAGGCTAACACTTGCCGGGGACGATACCTCGCTGACGATAGTGGAGATGTACTGCTCCTTACTGTACTCCCATCCATCCAGACACGGTTCCTGTTCGATCTCAGACATATTGAAGAAATCTGGGTCGGAAAATGCCTCCGAAAGGTTCATTATCACGTTCAGCCGGTACCGACTGCACTTGCTGCGCTGCCGTTGAGCGCCTTCCAGCCGAGGAATCGTCCTGTCCCTCCACGCATCGCTGAGGTTAAGGTTCCCGGGAACTAAGCAGCGATGCTCAGGTATATCTCCGACGAAAACTATGGAAAGTCCGCAGAAACCGTTCGGTAAAATGCTGACACTCAAAAGAAAGAAGATAAGTCTCTGGTACGGTCCCCATTCTCCCAGGAAAGCAGTTACTTCATCGTAATCCCGCATGTTAATTGCAGTGCCAGAGCCGATGGCGACTTTCTTGCGGAGACTCGGAACATTGACAGATGGTAGGCGGACCCGAAGTTTGCAGTTCTAAAGCCCGATAATTCTGCACGGTTCCAACCTATGTACAGAAACTCAATATTGAAAAATGCAGCAGTCCCACCCCCAGTCCCGAAATCTTACAATAAAAAGCGTGGCTGCAAATCCTCCTGCAAGAATGTGGTCACTAGGGACCCTGTGAAAAGAAGTATTTAGCAGGATTCGACGTGGTGACGTGATGAGAAACATATCAGTTGATGCACTCTGAGAAACATTCACATTTCATGTCATTTTAATGGATTCATCTGGTAAAACTTAGACAGGGCTGTTGACACATAGACTCAAAAATATTCCCCTGTAAGATTCGACCATATGGGGGGGGGGGCCTTTCGAGTTGATAACCATCTGGACTTGTTCATGAATCTACGATCAAATTCCAAGAACATTGCTAAATACAATGGTGGGGGGGGGGTCATTTAAATTATTAGCGTTGTTTTTGCTTCGACAGTTTTAACGAGTTAAAGCAGAAGATTTTAGAATGAAGTCCGGTCACCGTCGTTACAGTGGTTAGGCAAGGCTTCACATCGTCAGCGACTGCGGTTCATTTCCATCTGCAGGCTGTAAAGAGTTCGTACTTTGTGACCAGAACCATTGACACACTTGCAGGCTGTCCCCAGCACAGTTTTGGATTGTGTTGGTCAATGAGACCAAGAATGCATTTCACTGTAAGTTTTAATGTACATGTGTAAAATAAAACTAATCTTTAGGGGGAAACGGTAGCCTAGCCGTTAGCACTACACTATTGTAGTACCAGTAACCTGGGTTCAATTCCCATCTCTGTCCATAAGGAGATTGTACTTTATCCCTTTGACTGTATATGTTTCCTCTGGATGTTCGATTTCCTCCCACATTTCCAGATGTATGGGGTTAGTAGGCTAATTCATCAGCTGGGTGTAATTGAGCATAGTGAGCTCATTGGGCTGGAAGGGCCTGTTAGTGGGTTGTGTCTTTAAAACAAAAATAATAAAAGAAAATGGAAAAATGGCTATTTTTTGACAAAAATATCTTTTACTTAAGAAGGAGTGTGGTCATTGTTGGGAAGACCAGCATTTATCACTCATCCTTGCCCACCTTTAGTATATAGTGGGAAACTACCTACTTAAAATGCTGCAACTGTATTGAATAAGTCTTCGACAATTAGCAGAGATCCTCTAAAATTGTGCTCGCTTTGAGAGACGGGGAGTATATTTGTCACTGGCTACACTGGCATTTATTGTTCATCAATAATATTGCTTACAGTTATTGATGACAAGGCCAGCATTAATTGCGTACTGCTTTTGCCTTGAGATGATAGTGGCGAGTCATTGCCTTAAACTGTTGCTATGTGTAGGATAAAGGTACTCTCATAGGGCTGTTGGGTATAGAGCAGCAGGACAATGACTTTGGGAGGTGCTGCTGAAGTGGCCTCGTCAGGTAAATGCAGAACACTTTGTAAATGCTATTCACTGCAGTTCTATGTGCTAGGACTGGGGAGAATGAAGGTTTAGACCACCAGATGATAAGCAATAGGAAGAGAATTAAGTCACTCAGCCCTTGAGACTATTATTCAATAAGATTATAGCTGATACAGCCTTTTCTTAAATTCACTTTCCTGCTCTATCCCTGTGAACTCTATTCCCTTAATGATTATACCTTTTTTGTGATCACCTTTCAGTATATTCAAGGATTGAGCTTTAGTGGTTTCTGGAGCAAGGAATTCCAAATATTCAGAATGAATCAGAATCAGAATCGGAATCAGGTTTATTATCACCGGCATGTGACGTGAAATTTGTTGACTTAACAGCAGCAGTTCAATGCAATACAAAATATAACAGAAAAAAAATTAATACCTATACTTATACTTTATACTTCATTGTCGCCAAACAATTGGTACTATAACGTACAATCATCACAGCGATATTTGATTCTGCGCTTCCCACTCCCTTGATTTGTGATTTTGTGATATTGACCCCGAGGAACTGAAAGCCGTTAAAGACGGCGCCGATAACCGGCGACTTTGCGCCTGCTCTCCCGAGCAAACTGCCCTCTCCACTATCCTATACCAGAGAAACCCTTCTAAACATCCAATTTAGCAAGATCAAGATCAACAACATCCTGGCGAAGCAACTGACCCAGCTGGAGACCACCGCGCCGGAACTGCTTCTTAAACTCCGGACCGCACCTGGACCTGACCAACGAGGCCAAACACGTTCCCGGAGACCCGCGGTCTGCTACCTGCCGGAGCGCTTGGAGACAGGGCCCATTCCGACCAGCACCTCTCCGGAGCAGACGACCATACAGAAGTGACGGCGGAGACCTCAAGGTGCCCCAGACGCTTCCCCGGAGCGACCACCGTAAAGCCCCGTTGGTGGCCATCCACAGCTGCTGGAAGTGAGGCCTCCGCCGCCGACCTCGGAAATCGAGCCCGAGGCTCGGCTGGAGCGGAGGCCTCCGCAACCATGACTCGGTTTAAGGATTTATTTCAGCAAGGAGCCCGGCCATCCGGGATTAAGTGTCGGCTTCGGGGCCCGACCCAATCGACAGCCGAGGCCCCCGGCAGCTGGAAGTGGCACTCGGCCCAACCTGGAGCGCACGACGACACGACCCGCTGATTGATTCCCGCGAGACGCGTCCACCTACATCAAAGAGCTGCCGACAACACCTACATCGATGGAAACCTGGAAAGATGCACTATTTACTGAGGAAGCGTGGGAAAAGAGCTGGGCTGCTGGTCAGATTGAAGCTGAGGGGCTTCAGGGTCCCTATGCCCACCACACTGCTAGCTAATGTGGAAGCCATAGAGAACAAGGTGGATGATCTTAAAGGGAGACTCACCTACTGCAGGGAGATGCAGAACTGCTGTGTATTCTGTTTCACCTGGACCTGGCTCTCCCCTGCCACCCCTGACTGTGCCACCCGACCGGAGAGATTTTCGATCCATCAGATGGAACGCACGGCATACGTATATTGAACAGATTAAAAACCGTTCAAAAAACAGAACTACTATATATTTAAAAAGTGAGGTAGTGCCCAAGGATTCAATGTCCATTTAGGAATCGGATGGCTGAGGGGGAGAAGTTGTTCCTGAATCGCTGAGTGTGTGCCTTCAGGCTTCTGTACCTCTAACCTGATGGTATCAGTGAGAAAAGGGCATGCCTGGGTGCTGGAGGTCTTAATAATGGACGCTGCCTTTCTGAGACTCTGCTCCTTGAAGATGTCCTGGGTACTTTGTAGGCTAGTACCCAAGTTAGATCTGACAAACTTAAAACCCTCTAGAGCTTCTTTCAGTCCTGTGCAGTAGCTCCCCCCCACCCCCAATACCAGACAGTGATGTAGCCTCTCAGAATGCTCTCCACGGTACATCTATAGAAGTTTTTGAGGGTATTTGTTGACATAGCAAATCTCTTCAAACTCCTAATAAAGTATAGCTGCTGTCTTGCCTTCTTTATAACTGCATCAATAGGTTGGGACCAGGTTAGGTCCTCAGAGATCTTGCCATCCAGGAACTTGAAACTGCTCACTCTCTCCATTTCTGATCCCTCTATGAGGATTGGTATGTGTTCCTTTGTCTTACCCTTCCTGAAGTCCACAATCAGGTCTTTGGTCTTACTGACATTGAGCGCCAGGTTTTTGCTGCAACCCCACTACACTAGTTGGCATATCTCACTCCTGTACGCCCTCTTGTCTCCGTCTGAGATTCTACCAACAATGGTTGTATCATCAGCAAATTTATAGATGGTATTTGAGCTATGCCTAGCCACATAGTATATAGAGAGTAGAGCAATGGGCTAGGCACACACCCCTGAGGTGCACCAGAGTTAATCATCAGCAAGAAGGAGATGTTATCACAAATCCACACAGATTGTGGTCTTCCGGTTAGGAAGTCAAGGAGCCAATTGCAGAGGGAGGTACAGAGGCCCAGGTTCTGCAAGCTCTCAATCAGCATTGTGGGAATGATGGTATTAAATGCTGAGCTATAGTCAATGAACAGCATCCTGACATAGGTGTTTGTGTTGTCCAGGTGGTCTAAAGCTGTGTGGAGAGCCATTGAGATTGCATCTGCCATTGACCTATTGTGGCAATAGACAAATTGCAATGGGTCCAGGTCCTTGCTGAGGCAGGAGTTCAGTCTGGTCATGACCAACCTCTCAAAGTATTTCATCATTGCAGATGTGAGTGCTACTGGGTGATAGTCATTAAGGCAGCTTACATTATTCTTCTTAGGCACTAGTATAATTGTTGCCTTTTGGAAGCAATTGGGAACTTCCATCTGCAGCAGTGAGAGGTTGAAAATGTCCTTGAATACACAGGTTGGTTGGCACAGGTTTTCAGAGCCTTACCAGGTACTCCATCGGGACCTTCCACCTTGCGAGGGTTAACTCTCTTTAACGACAGCCTAACATCAGCCTCCGAGACAGAGATCACAGGGTCATCAGGTGTAGCAGGGATCTTCATAGCTTCAAAGCAGGCTTAGGAGGTGTTGAGTTCATCTGGTAGTGAAGCATCACTGCCATTCATGCTATTGGGTTTCACTTTGTAGGAAGTAATGTCTTGCAATCCCTGCTGGAGTTGTTGTACATCTGATATCAACTCCAACCTCATTGCCCTTGAAATAGCCCTCTGCAAGTCACAGCTGGTTTTCTGGTACAGATCTGGGTCGCCAGCCTTGAATGCCGCAGATCTAAATTCCAGCAAATACAGATCCAGAGTTATCAAATGTTCCTCGTATGATGACCCTTTCATTCCTGGAATTATCCTTGTGAACCTCCTCTGAACCATCTCCAACACCAGCATATCTTTTCTTAGATGAGTAGCCCAAAACACTCACAATACTCAAGGTGTGACCTCACCAGTGCCTTATAAAGCCTCAGCAACACATTCCTGCTCTTGTATTCTAGACCTCTTGAAATGAATTCTAACATTGCATTTGCCTTCCTCACCACTGACTCAACCTGCAAGTTAACCTTCAAGGTGTTCTGCACAAGGTCCCTTTGCATCCCAGTTTTTTAGATTTTCTTCCTGTTTGGAGAATATTCTGCACATTTATTTCTATTTAAGATGAATAGAGGAAAAACTAGGGGAGATATCAGAGGTAGATTTTTTTTAAACAGACTGGTGGGTGCCTGGAACACTGTGGCAGAATTAGTGTGAGTAACTGATATGATAGGTACATTTAAAAGACTCTCAGATAGGCACATGGATGTAAGGAATATGGAGGATTGTGTTTTGTAGGAGAAAAGGGTTAAATTGATGGTGAAGTAGGTTTATATTATGCAACTTGTAGCACAGTTACATTTGACATGTATGATGTTGCAAGCATCACTGAATCATAGCTGAAAGAAAATTATAGTTGGGAGCATAATGTCTAAGGATACACATCATATCAAAAGGAAAGGCAGGAAGGCAGAGGGAGTGGTGTAGCTCTGTTGGTAGAAAATGAAATCAAATCATTAGAAAGAGGTGATACAGGGTCGGAAGCTGTTGAATCGTTGGACTGCAAGGGTTAAAAGGCCCTGATTTGAGTTGTGTACAGACCCAAACAGTAGTAAGAATGTGGTCTACAAGTTACAACAGGAGATAGAAAATGCATGCCAAAGGGCAATGTTACAATAGTCAGGGAGATTTCAATATGCAGGTAGATTGGGAAAATCAAGTTGCCGCTGGAGCCTAAGGAAGGGAATTTCTAGAATGCCTATGAGATGGCTTTTTGGAGCAACTTGTGATTGAGCACACTGGTGAATCAGCTAATCTATAGAGTTTAAGTTGAAAGACCCCTTTGGGAGAGTGATCATAATATGATTGAATTCATTTTGAAATTTGAGAAGGAAAAGCTAAAGTCAGATGTATCAGTATTACAGTAGAGTAAAGGGAATTACAGAGGCATGTTAGGGGAGATGACCAGAATTGATTGGAAAAGAACATTGGCAGGGATGATGGCAATGCAGGAATGGCTGGAATTTCTGGAAGCAATTCTGAAAGCACAGGATATATACATCCCAAAGAGGA
Organism: Mobula hypostoma; assembly: GCF_963921235.1. NCBI lineage: Eukaryota > Metazoa > Chordata > Chondrichthyes > Myliobatiformes > Myliobatidae > Mobula > Mobula hypostoma. Next base: position 34,397,705 of record NC_086103.1, on the reverse strand, counting down.
AGAATTATTCTAAATGCAAGATGACACAATTGTGGCTAGCAAGACAAGTCAAAGCCAACATAAAAGTTAAAGTGAGGGCTTATAATAGAGCAAAAATTAGTTGGAAGTCAGAGGATTGGGAAGCTTTAAAAAACCAACAGAAGGCAACCAAAAAAGTTATTAGGAAGATAACGATGGTATATGAAATGTAAGCTAGCCGATACTATTAAAGAGGATACCAAAAGTTTCTTTAGATGCATAAAGTGTAAAAGACAGACAAGAGAGGAAATCAGACTGCTGAAAAATGATGCTGGAGAGGTAATAATGGGGGACAAGGAAATGGCACTGAATAAGTTTTTTTTGCATAAGTCTTCACTGTGGAAGATACTGACAGTATCATGGAAGTTCCAGCCGTCAGGGATAATGAAGTGTGTGAACTTACCATTAATAAGGTGAAGGTTCTTGGGAAACTGAAAAGTTTTGAAGGTAGATAAGTCAACTGGACCAAATGGTGTATTTCCCAAGATTTTGAAAGAGGTAGCTGAAGAGATCGCGGAGGCATTAGTAATGACCTTTCAAGAATCTCTGGGTTCTGGAATGGTTCCAGAAGACTGGAAAATTGCAAATATCACTTCAATCCTAAAGAAGGAGAGAGGCAGAAGAAAGGAGTCAATGCGCCAGTCAGTCTGACCTCAGTGGTTTGGAAGATATTGGAGTTGATTTTTAAGTATGTGGTTTTGGGGTACTTGGAGGGACATGATAAAATAGGCCATAGTCAGCATGGTTTCCTTAAGTGAAAATGTTGTTGGTAAATCTGTTGGAATTCTTTGAATAAATAATAAGCATGATATACAAAGGGGAATCGGTTGGTGTTGTACTTGCACTTTCAGAAGGCCTTTGACAAGATGCCACATGTGAAGCTGCTTATCAAGTTACAAGCTCATGGTATTACAGGAAAGATTCTAGCATTGATACAGCAGTGGATGATTTTCAGGAGGCAAAGAGTGGGAATAAGAGGAGCCTTTCCTGGTTGGCTGCTAGTGACTAGTAGTGTTTCACTGGGATCTGTGGTGGGACCGATACTGAGGTTATATGTCAATGATTTGGATGATGGGAATTGATGGCTTCAGAAACATAGAAACATAGAAAACAGGTGCAGGAGTAGGCCATTCGGCCCTTCGAACCTGCACTGCCATTCAGTATGATCATGGCTGATCATCCAACTCAGAACCCTGTACCTGCCTTCTCTCCATACCCCCTGATCCCTTTAGCCACAAGGGCAATATCTAACTCCCTTTTAAATATCACCAATGAACTGGCCTCAACTTTGTTGCAGTTGTTGTAGATTTAAAGAATTAGAGAGGCTACAGAAGTAATCAGGCAGATTAGGAGAATGGGTAAAGAAGTAGCAGATGGAATCTAGTGTTTGGAAATGTATGGTCATGCACTTTGATAGAAGAAGTGAAAGGGTAGACTATTTCTAAATAGGAAGAAAGTATGAAAAGCTGAACATATAGAACATAGAATAGTACAGCACAGTACAGGCCCGTCGGCCCACAATGTTGTGCAGACCCTCAAACCCTGCCTCCCATGTAAGCCCCCACCTTAAATTCCTCCATGTACCTGTCTAGTAGTCTCTTAAACTTCACTAGTGTATCTGCCTCCACCACTGACTCAGGCAGTGCATTCCATGCACCAACCACTCTCTGAGTGAAAAACCTTCCTCTGATATCCCCCTTGAACTTCCCACCCCTTACCTTAAAGCCATGTCCTCTTGTATTGAGCAGTGGTGCCCTGGGGAAGAGGCGCTGGCTATCCACTCTATCTATTCCTCTTATTATCTTGTACCCCTCTACCATGTCTCCTCTCATCCTCCTTCTCTCCAAAGAGTAAAGCCCTAGCTCCCTTAATCTCTGAGGTGCAAAGGGACTTGAGAGCCCCTGTGCATGATTCTCTAAAGGTTTGTTTGTAGGTTGAGTCTGGTGAATAAGGCAAGTGTAATGTTAGCATACATTTCAAGAGGACTAGAATATAATAGCAAGAATATAAAAATATTGTTGTAACATTATAAAGTACTTGGAGTACTGTGAGCAGGTTTGAGCCCCTTATCTTAGAAAGGATATTTTGAAACTGGAGAGGGTTCAAAGGAGAGGTTCATGAAAATGATTCCAGGTTTGAATAGCTTGTCAAATGAAGAGGATTTGATGGCTCTGCGCCTGTATTTGCTGGAATCTAAAAGAATGAAGGGTGACCTAACTGAAACGTATCAAATGGAAAAAGGGTCTTGATTGAGTGGATGTGGACAAGATGTTTCCTATGGTGGGAGAGCTTAAGAGCAGGGAACATAGAGCCTTAAAATAGATAGGCATCCTCTTAGAATGAAGATAAAGAGGAATTACTTAGGCCAGAGAGTGGTGAATCTGTAGAATTCTTTGTCACAGGCAGCTGTGGAGACCAAGTCTGTATGTATATTTAAGGTAGAGGTTAATAGATTCTTGATTGTTCAGGGAGGGATAAGGCAGGAGATTGGTGCTGAGAGGAAAAATGGATTGGACGTGAGGAAATGGATCAGACATAAAAGGACCAAATGGCCTAATTCTGCTCCTAAATCTTATGGTCTATATTGGTTGGCATAACATCATGGGCCAAAGTCCCCATATTGTACTGTACTATTCTATGTTCTATTCTTTAAGGAGCCTGGATTCATTTTGACGTCTCTATTCCATATGATTGCATTTAAAGAAAAACTTCGGAAAGAATCAATTTTCCATAATTTACCCAATGTTTATTTTCACCTCATTTTTCTTTAATCTTTAGTCATGGAAAGATACTGCACAGTACCAAAGCAGGCACTTTAGCTTAGTGAATCTTTATTGACCATCAACCACCCAGGTACACTAATATTATGTCAATCCCATCTTTAAAAAAAATTCTTCTTATACTCTCAATAACCCTTCTCAGATTCTACCATTTACTTACACCAAATGGTAGTGTGGCCCATTATCCTGCAAGCCTACTTGTCTATGGAAAGTGGGAGGGAATGGAGCCCCTGCAGGAAGCTAACACAGTCACATGGAGAACATGCAAACTCCATGCTGGCTGGACAGGAGGTCAGGATTGAATCTGAATCTATTGTAATATGAATTAGCGACTCTACCCGCTACACCTATATCCTAACTATTAAGCATTCAGAATTTATTTGAGAGTAATCACTAAGTTTTGACACTTTGTGTTTTCTCTTTGTACTTAATACTTCTTTAAATTTCTTGGTTAGCCCTCAACCCGACACCTCTTAGAATCTTTTCTTCTGCTTTTGAGTTATATTTTTGTTAGAAGCCAGGAAATATATCTAATTCCTTTGAATATCTGCTATTGCTTACTGATTTTATTGCTTTCTAATCGAGATGCACAGGCTACTTTATCCAGCTCTCTCCATTTTCCTTTATAATCCTCCTTATTTACTATCATTTCTGTTGATTCAGACTTAAGCTCTGTTTCTCTGAAACCATTTGTTAAATCTGTCTCATTATATCTTACTAGTTCTTATAAAATCTGTGCTTAGTTGGCCTTAAAATATATTGTTAAAGTAAAATATATTATTCCAAGTGCACTCTCTGAATTAATTCACATGGTTGCTATTTCCAACTTAATTAATCTAATTTGCATGTGAATTAAAGTCACCCAGAATTAATGCCCTAGTCTATTTATTATGCTCTGTTATTTCTTAATTAATATATTTTTCTTCAATGTTGCTGTTGCTTGGGGGCATCACACCACTGCTGCCATTATTTTCTCTTAAGTCCTATTTTTATATTTTCATCCAAATGGATTTGTATTTTCTAAGCATAGATCATCTCACCACTTTACTTGCTATATGTCATATTTATAGCTACCCACCACCTTTTCTTGCTTCTCTGTCAGTTTTAAAACTGAAATATCACTGAAAATTGAATTTTATCCTCAGATCTCCTCCCTGCAACTACCATATCAGGCCCCTATATATAGTATGTACTATAGGTTTAATGATTTAGTTTTGGATGTTGCATGCAATTAAATAAAGAACTCTTATTTGTGCTTTGACAACTTTCTTTACATCAATCCCGTTTGCTGGATTTATTGTGGCTCCTATTTCTTTCTCTGCCTTCCCCTTCGGCTTTCTATTTTGTTATTTCTTGATTCTATCCTTGCTTTGCTCCTCTATAACTTCTTGCCGAGGTTCCTATCCCTCTGCCATACAAGTTTAAGCAGTGCCCCCCTTCCCCTCCCGGCAGCACTAACAATCCCGCAAGGGTACCAGCAATCAGCGCAAGAGGTCCTTCATCAGTGATGCAGTGCGAAGTTTGAAAAGAGCTTGGGGGCTTTTAGCTCATAATGGTAGGAAACAATCAGCACAGAGAAAACAAAAAGGAGGGAAGTATTGTTGGAGTGGTCAGGCTTTGGCTCAACAGGATAGACAGAGAAGAGGTGGAGGTTCCAGGTAAGTTTCTAGTTTAAGTTTTTTTTCTGTTAATATGTATCTAGTTCACTGAGAACAGATCAGGAAGTTCTTTGTGCGAGGTTTGTTGAGAGGCCTCCAGTCTCCCTGATAGCTATAGCTGCATGAAATGCACCGAGCTGCAGCTCCTTAGAAACTGTGCTAAGAAACTAGAGCTGCAGCCAGATGACCTGTAACTCCTGTAGGAAAATGAGGAGGTGATAGACAGGAGATACAGAGAGTAGCCAACATAAGCTGCAGGAGGAAGGTACCTGGGTGACTGTCAGGAAAGGGAAAGGGAATAGGCAGCCAGTGCAGAGCATTCCTCTCAGTAACAAGTAAAATGCTTTGGATACTGTTGGCTGGGATGACCTACCGGGAGGGGGGGGGGGGCAGGAGGCAGGGGAGCTACAGAAACCAGGTCTCTGGTATTGGTTAGTTCTGTGACTCAGAAGGGCATGGGGGAGAAGAGGAGTGCAGTGGTGATAGGGGAGCAGAAAGTGAATTCTGCAGACCTGGATAGTATGTTGCCTCCCAGGTGCCAGGGTCAGGGATGTCCTGCATCGGATCCAGGGCATTCTAAGAGGGGAGGGTGAACAGCCAGAAGTCATGGTGCATATTAGTACCAACAATGTAGGTTGGAAAAGAGAGGAGGCCCTGAAGAGAGAATATAGGGAGTTAGGCAGAAAGCTGAAAAGCAGGACATCCAGAGCAATAATCTTTGGATAGTGGTCTGTGCCAAGAGCCAGTAAAGCTAAGAATAAGCAACATGGCAGATGAATGCATGGCTAAAGAATAGCTGCAGGAGGCAGGGCTTCAGATTTCTGGATTATTGTGATCTCTTCCGGGGAATTGATGACCTGTACATAAAGGACAGATTATACCTGAACCCAGAGAGGACCAAGTTCTTTGTAGACAGGCAGGTTTGCTAGAGCTATTGGGCAGGGTCTCAACTAATTTGGCAGGAGCATGGGAATGGAGTGATTGGACTGAGGATGGGGCAGTTGAATACATATAAATGCAGTGTGTAGTGAGACCGTGAGAGTGGACAGGCACATGATAGGGCACAATTGCAGTCAGTGGGATGAGTTAAAATGCAATGGGGGTCATAAACAAAAATGGTGATGAATACAGAACTTTAGGTGTTATATTTGAATGCTTTCAGTATACTGTAGATAGTAGATAGTGGGGAGGTCTAGAACGAGGGGTCACAGTTTGAGGATAGAGGGGAAGCCTTTTAGGACCGAGGTTAGGAAAAACTTCTTCACACAGAGAGTGGTGAATCTGTGGAATTCTCTGCCACAGCAAACTGTTGAGGCCAGTTCATTAGCTATGTTTAAAAGGAAGTTAGATATGGCCCTTGTGGCTACAGGGGTCAGGGGGTATGGAGGGAAGGCTGGGTTCTGAGTTGGATGATCAGCCATGATCATAATAAATGGCGGTGCAGGCTCGAAGGGCCGAATGGCCTACTCCTGCACCTATTTTCTATGTTTCTATGTTTCTATAATCTTGTAGTGTAGTTACAGATTGGCAAGTACGATGTTGTGGGCATCTCTGAATTGTTGCTGAAAGAAGATCACAGTTGGGGCTTAACATCCAAGGAAACATATTGCATCGAAAGGACAGACAGGTAGGCAGAGAGGGTGGAGTGCCTTTTTTGGTAAAATATGAAATCAAATCCTTAGAAAGAGGCGACATAGGATTGGAAGATGTAGAATCCTTGAGGGTAAAGTTAAGAAACCCCAGGGATAAAAAGACCCTGATGAGAGTTATATTCAGGCATCCAAATAGTAGTCAGGATCAGGGCTACAACTTACAATGGGACAAAAAACGGCAATATTGCAATCATCATTGGGGATTTCAGTATGCAGATAGATTGGAAAAATCAGGTTGTTGCTGAATTCCAAAAGAAGGAATTTGTAGAATGCCTAAAAATGTCATTTTAGAGTACTTGTGGTTGAGCCCACTAGGGAAATGGCAATTCTGGATTGGGCATTATGTAATGACCCAGATTTGATTATGGAGCTTGAGGTAAAGAAGCTTAGGAGTCAGTGGTCATAATACGATAGAATTCACCCTGCGGTCTGAGAAAGAGAAGCTAATATTCAGTGTATCTGTATTACAGTAGAGTAAAGGGAATTACAGAGGCACAGGAAAGATACATCCAAAAGATGAAGTATTCTAAAGGGAGGATGAGACAACCATGGCTGACAAGGGTGGTTAAAGACAACGTAAGAGAGCGCATATAATGTAGCAAAAATTAGTGGGAAGGTAGAGGATTGGGAAGCTTTTAACAACCAACAGAAGGCAACTAAAATAAAGCCATAAAGATAGAAAATATGAAATATGATGATAAACTACCCAATAATATAAAAGAAGACACAAAGTTTTCTCAGATATATAAAGAGTAAAAGAGAGATAAAAGTGGATATCGGAAGCTGGAAAATTGCGCCGGAGAGGTAGTAATGATTCCTAAAGAAATAGCGGATGAAATTAATAAGCATTTTGCGTCAATCTTCACTGTGAAAGACACCAACAAAATGGTAGGGTGACAGGGGGAAAAAGTGAGGGTCATGGCTATTAGCAAGGAGAATGTGCTTGGGAAGCTGAAAAGTCTGAAGGTAGATAAGTCACCTGGACTACACCCCAGGGGTCAGTGATGGGACCGCTTCTTTTCACAATATATGTCAATGATTAGAATAGTAGTAGTCATACTTTATTGATCCAGAGGGAAATTTGGTTTCTTTGCAGTTGCACCAACCAAGAACAGAGTATAAATACAGCAATATAAAACCATAAATAATTAAATAATAATATGTGAATTATGCCAGGAAATAAGTCCAGGACCAGCCTATTGGCTCAGGGTGTCTGACTCTCCAAGGGAAGAGTTGTAAAGTTTGATGGCCACAGGCAGGAATGACTTCCTATAGTGCTCAGTGTTGCATCTTGGTGGAATGAGTCTCTGGCTGAATGTACTCCTGTGCCCAACCAGTACATTATGTAGTGGATGGGAGACATTGTCCAAGATGACATGCAACTTGGACAGTATCCTTGGACAGAATGAAGAAGTCGATGGTTTTGTGGTCAATTTTGCAGATGATACAAATATAGATGGAGGAGCATGTTGTGTTGAGGAAGCAGGGAGTCTGCAAAAGGACTTAGACAGATTGGGGGAATGGGCAAATAAGTTGCAGATGGAATATAATGTAGGGACATGTATGATCATGCACATTAGTGGAAGGAATAAAGATGTAGACTATTTTCTAAATGAGGAGAAAGTTCAAAATTCAGATGTGCAAAGGGATTTGGAAGTCTTTGTGCAGGATTTCCTAAAGGATAACTTGCAGGTTGAGTCAGTGGAAAGGTAAGCAAATGCAATGTTAGCATTCATTTCAAGAGAACTAGAATACAGAAACAAAGATGTAATGCTGTGGTTGGCTTTATAAGGCATTGATCAGACTGCACTTGGAGTTTTGGACCCTTTATCTGAGAAGAGATTGGAGAGGGAGGGAGGAAGTTAATGCGAATGAACCCAGAAATGAAAGGGTTAACATTTGAGCAGCTGTTGATGAATTTGGGCCTGTACTCACTGGAGTTTAAAAGACTGAAGGGGGATCTCATTGGAACCTATTGAATATTGAAAGGCCTAGATAGAGTGGATGTTGTGAAGATATTTCCTATTACGGGGAATCTAGGGCCAGAGGACACAGAATTGAGGAACTTGCATTCAGAACAGGGATGAGGAAAAATTCCTTTGGCTAAAGGGTGGTGAATCTATGGACTTCATTGTGACATATGGCCAAGTCATTGGGTATATTTGAGGTGGAGACTGTTAGGTCTTTGATTAATCAGTGGTTCAAAGGTTACAGGGAGAAGGCAGGAGATTGGGGTTGGGAGGTATAATAAATCAGCCATGATGGAGTGAATGGCATAGTTTTGCTCCTTTGTCTTATGTCTCTTATGCCTTATGATATCAGTTTCAGTCTTCCCTGTCTGCATACTATCCAATGTGTACTGATCTTACCTTCCTCGAAACTGGCTCTAGGAATCTAAACCTCACCTTCCTACTCCTTGCCTCAGGAGTAATCCCGAGTGTACTGTGTTGGAGATCCTTTTTCTTAATTTACTCCCTCACTCTGTTTGCTCACCTTAAAGGATATCATTCCTTTCTCAACCTATATTATTAACATTGACATACACAACCATTGGTTGATCACCTCCCCTTTCAGAGCAGGTTCTCTCTGACATCCTTGACCCTAACTTTAAGGAGACAACATACCATCCCGGAATAATTTTTGTAATTACTTAAACATCTACTACTGGAGGTCCCCCATTCTTTTCCCCCTGCCCTAAGCAGATGAGCAAAGTGTGGTGCCATACTTGTGGTATTCTGCTGAGAAGACACGACCCTCAAAAGTATCCAGAATGGTATAACTGTTTGAGAGGGGTATGGTTTTCTACACTACCTGGTGTAGCTGATAAATCATCCCTGGTAATAAAGTTTCTAATGCCGGGAAAGATTTATCAGGACAAAATGCAGAGAAAGTATTCTTGTTGAGTGAGAGGTGAAATCACAGTATCAAAATCTTATCTTTAAGCTTGGGCAGTTCCCAAGCTTACATGGGTTGCTTACAAAGCATATCTGTGATCTTTCATAACTTTAATCTGAGTCATTAATAGTGTTATGTAAATGAATGAATAAGGTTTTTTTTTATATTTTATGCAACGGTTCCCAAGTATGCTAAATTAACACTATTCACCACCCACTTTTAAGTCAGATTTGTAGAATTGTTGATGTATCCATTGGCCTGATACAATATCATGTAAATTAAGTTAAATTGTTAACATTAAAGATATATACAGTAGCTCAGCTGTTAATCTTCCTTATTAGCATTGTTGAGATGATGAACATTTGTCAGCATATTGTCAACATATAGGAAGCAAGGTTCTATTTCCCTAAAAGAGCCCACACCTTACATTCTTCCTCAAGTATAATTAAACATATCAGGAAGGAAAACCAAAGTTATGCTGTTTCAGCAAAACATTAAGATAATAAGTGATTTGTATTGAAATTCTTGCTCAAAAGTGAGTATTTATAATTGTTTTCATCAAATGAAAATTGTTTTAAAAGATTATTTTCAAAGGGTGCCAAACACAGCCTCCCCCACCCAGTAAAAATAAAGCAATTCTTAAAGAACTCCAATGTGACATAATTACGACTTTCAGTTTTCTGCTGCTATTTTCGTATATGGGGCAAAAGAACTACAGAATATCTTACTTCATAAGTTTCTAGAGAAAAATAGTTTACTTGCCAGCAGTTATAGAATTCTGTCGAATTGGAATCAAATGCACACAAAGAAGGAGTAGAGTCTCTATGGGTTGAGTTCAGAAATGGCAAGGATAAAAGGAGCCTAATGGTAGTTGTATACCGGCCTCCAAACAGCAGCCAGGATGTGGATTACAAATTTCAGCAGGAGATAGAAAAGGCATGTCAGAAAGGCAATGTTATGATAATCGTTGGGGATTTTAACATGATAGTGGATTGGGAAAACCAGGCCAGTACTATACCTCAAGACAGAGAATTTGTAGAATGTCTAAGGGATGGCTTTTTAGAACAGCTTGTTGTTGACCCCACTAGGGGATTGGCTGTGCTGGACTGGGTGTTGTGCAATAACCTGGTGGTGATAAGAGAGCTTAAGGTTAAGGAACACTTAGGGAACAGTGATCACAATATGATCGAGTTCATATTAAAATTTGAGAGGCAAAAAATAAAATCCAATGTGTCGGTATTTCAGTAGAATAAGGAAATTACAATGGCATGAGAGGGAAACTGGCTGAAGTTGACTGGAAAGGGACACTAGCAGGAAGGACAGCAGAACAGTAATGGCTGAAGTTTCTGTGGAAAATGAGGGAAGTGCAGGACATATATATTCCATTTAAGAAGAAATTTTCAAAGGGAAGAAGGACACTACCGTGGCTGACAAGTGAAATCAGAGCCAAAGTAAAAGCAAAAGAGTGGGCATACAAGGAAGCCAGAGCTAGTGGCAAGATAGAGGATTGGGAAGCTTTTAAAAACTTGCAGGTTGAGACCCTGCATCAGAATCCAAATTATCCACTTTTCCTCTGCCACCACAGAGCCTGTCTGGCCTCTGAGTTCTCCAGCAGTCTGCTTTTTGCTGCAGGGTATGGTAGAACTTAATATTGGCAATATCTTCTGTGTTTTTGATCTGTGCTATGTGCAATAGTTAACTATATAACATACAAAGATGTCACTTGGTCTGTACTGGGTGCCAAAATCTAACACTATACTGAAGTTACTGTAGCAAAACTTGATTGTAGATTCCAAATTTTTATTTAAGTTTTACGTTGAAATTAGATCAAGTTTGATTCCTGCAATATATTTAAATTTTGTGAAGTATTTCTGCCTGCATTACATAGCATAATTGAAACCAATTCCACAGAAGATGACTTGATGTGCGCTCTTATAGAAAGAAAGTAATTCAGCATCATACAAATCTCATTTCTTAATCAAAAACTATACAGGTGACATGCACATTCAACAACTTTTAAATGGAAGAAATATTCCTCATTTATTGACCGATTGACCGAGAGACAATGAAAAGCTTGTCTTGCATACTGTTCATTTAAGTTCTATTGTTCAACAGCGCGTTGAGGCAGAGCAGATTAACACAATAGTATCACAGAATAAAGTGTAAAAGCTGCACAGAAAGGGCAGTGCAGTTAAATAAAAAAGTACAAGATATAATGAGGTAGACTGTGAGGACAAGAGTCCATCTCATCCATACAAGAGATCCATTCCAGAGCTTGCTGACAGTATGAGCATATATTGGCATATGATGAATACAGAAGAGTGGAGAAATATGGGAGAAAGCTGGAGAAGAAGCTTTGGGAAGAGTAGCACACACTAAGTGCGGAGTGGCATGAAGAATGTCACTGGCTTCAAGCAGCCTAGCTGTAGAGCTTCGGAATGCAGACGTGAATGGGCTGATGAGTTAAACTAATTCTTCATTATTTTTGATAGTTGCCCTCCAAGGCACCCAATACTACTGCAGTTGTACAAGGCCTTGGTGAGACCACACCTGGAGTATTGTGTGCAGTTTTGCTCCCCTAATCTGAGGAAAGACATCCATGCCATAGAGGGAGTACAAAGAAGGTTCACCAGATTGATTCCTGGGATGGCAGGACTTTCATATGAAGAAAGACTGGATGAACTAGGCTTATACTCGTTGGAATTTAGAAGATTGAGGGGGGATCTGATTGAAACGTATAAAATCCTAAAGGGTTTAGACAGGCTAGATGCAGGAAGTTTGTTCCCGATGTTGGGGAAGTCCAGAATGAGGGGTCACAGTTTGAGGACCGAGATTAGGAAAAACTTCTTCACACAGAGAGTGGTGAATCTGTGGAATTCTCTGCCACAGGAAACAGTTGAGGCCAATTCATTGGCTATATTTAAGAGGGAGTTAGATATGGCCCTTGTGGCTAAAGGGATCGGGGGCATGGAGGGAAGGCTGGTACAGGATTCTGAGTTGGATGATCAGCCATGATCATACTGAATGGTGGTGCAGGCTCGAAGGGCCGAATGGCCTACTCCTGCACCTATTTTCTATGTTTCTGATACTCCCTCAGCATCAAGACCTCCCCTCCTCCCTCCTACCTCCTCTAGTTCGACATGTGATTGAACAACACAGGCTACCACTATCTACACCCCTTCCCTCCCCTGTACCTACCATCCACACCTCCACATATCATTGTTCCGATCTTCACCTGCCCCAGTACCCACCTTCCACCAACTCCCAGGACATCATGGACTCACCTTCACTACTGAGCAGATGGGAAAGGCTCTGGGAAAACCCAGACACGGCAAAGCATTGGGACCGGATGGAGTGAACCTCCAAGGTCCCTGAAGGAGTGTGCTGAGCAGCTGTGTGGAGTTCTTCAGCACATTTTCAATCTGAGTCTCAGTGGGAAAGGTTCACACCTGTGTGGAAAACATCATAAGTGGGTCCAGTACCCAAGGGCCAACTGAAAGTCTTGAATGACTACTACCCAGTGGCCCAGACCTCACCACATCATGGAGATACTAGAGAGGCTGGTCATGGCTCACCTCTGACCCTTGGACAGATCAACCCTCCATCCCCTACAGTTAGCCTACCAGGAGCACATTGACATCAGCTACCTGCTGAACAGAGCCTACTCCCATTTGGATAAGCAGGGCAGAACTGTGAGGATCATGTTTTTTTTTAAATTTTTCTGGTACCTTCAATACCACAGACAGACTTGAGTGGAGAACCAACACAGAGGCTGTGTATAAGAAGGGCCAGAGTTGCCTCTACTTCCTGAGGAAACTGAGGTCCTTTGGAGTATGCTGGCCTCTCCTTCACAGGTTCTACCAGTCTATTGTTGCTAGTGTAATCTTCTATGTGGTGGTGTGCTAGGGCAATGACATCAACATTGGTGATGCCAACAGGCTGAATAAACTGATTAGAAAGGCTGGCTCTGTTATAGATGTCAGACTGGACACACTGGATGCAGTGGTAAAACAAAGGACCCTCTGGAAAACCCTGGCAATTCTGGACAATGTTTCTCACCCTCTGCATGCCCCCTTGGCTGAACAGAGGAGCACTTTTAGTAATAGACTAAGACAACTGCACTGCTCCAAAGAGCACTATATGAGGTCATTCTTACCCTCAGCCATTAGGCTCTATAATGAGTCAACCTATAACCAGGAGAGTGATCTTGTAATCTTTGACTTGTAACTCCTGTACATATTATTTTTAAGGTAACTTATTCTCTTCTGATATATGCACTTGTAATGCTGTTGTGACTGTAACTTCCTTTAGGATCAATAAAATATCTATTTAATATTAGCAAATGTGTTGGCGCATGGCCAAGTGGTTAAGGCATTTGTCTTGTAATCTGAAGGTCGCTAGTTCGAGCCTTGGCTGAGGCAACGTCTTGTGTCCTTGAGCAAGGCACTTAACCACACATTGCTCTGCGACGACGCCAGTGCCAAGCTGCATGGGTCCTAATGCCCTTCCTTTGGACAACATCAGTGGCGCGGAAAGGGGAGACTTGCAGCATGGGCAACTGCTGGTCTACCATACAACCTTGCCCAGGCCTGCGCCCTGGAAACCTTCCAAGGCGCAAATCTATGGTCTCACGAGACTAACGGATGCCTATATTAAAAAAATCAGCAAGTGAGTTCCAGTCCTTTACTATACTTTAGAAAATTCTCTTTATCCCCCATCCAAGTCTTCTGTTAATGTCTTTATTCCCTTATAGTGATACACATCACAATTAAGTCTCCTCAATTTTCCTCTTTTCCAATATACACTCAGTGACCACTTTATTAGTTACGTTCTGTACCTAATAAAGTGGCCACTAAGTGTATGATTGTGGCCTTTTACTGATGTAGCCCATCCACTTCAAGATTTGACATGTGGGGCATTCAGAGATGCACTTCTGCTCACCACTGTTATAACATGAGGTTACTTGAGTTACTGTCACTTTCCACTGGCTTGAATCAGTCTGACTGATCTCCTCTGACCTCCTTCAGGCATTTTCAGGCACAGAACTGTTAGTAACTGGATATTTTTGGGGTTTTTTTGCACCTTTCTCTGTAAACACTAGAGACTGTTGTGCATGAAAACCCCAGGAGATCAGTGGCTTCTGAGATACTCCAACCACCCTGTCTGACACCAGCAATAATTCCATAGTCAAAGTCACTTAGATCATATTTTACCCCATTCTGATGTTTGTTCTGAACAACAACTAAATCTCTTGATCATGTTGGTATGCTTTTATGTATTTAGTTGCTGCCACATAATTGGCTGATTAGATATTTACATTAATTAGCAGGTGTTTCAGGTGTACCTAATAAAATGCATCTGAGTATACATAAGCAGTCTATTCAGTCTTTCTAATAGCCCTAACATTTTAAAATTAGACTTTTCCTTTTCCTTTTCCAAGGGTATCATATGTCTCCTGTAATGTGATGTCCAAAATTGTGTGTGGTAGTCTAACTGTGTTCTAAATAGTGATTTGCCTGGCCACACCATTAACTGTCTAATCTTGCATTCCATACATTGAAATATAATGGAAACTATTACGAATGCTTTCTTATCCACTTAACTTTACAGTCTCATTACCTCTAGCAATCTATGCCCATCAAGATTCCTGCACTCAGTTTTGTACCTTTGGTGATGAATCATTTGTGGTCCTCCTGTTTTTACCATATACAAACTCAATGTGACTTGTTGGCTGTTGTATTTCACTGTACGAATGTCATTCCCGTAGGAGTTATCTTTTCTCCAGTATAAGTTCTTAGTTGAATATCTACAGGTTATTCCTTTAAATACAGCTTAGACCTTTGAAATGCCATTCAATCTAATTTTGTAGATTGACTGAAAACATCTGAGCCAGTGTCCAGTTCCATTTTAATTGATTTGCCATTCACTTCTGGAATAAGCCATACTACTTGTCTATTGTTAATTTACACACTGTAAATCTGAAGGCTAAAGTCCTGTGTCACTCTAATCATTATTAGATTTTACATCAACAGCCTGCTTAGTGCTCTTTTTGAAACTGCAACTAGACTTTTTATCTTTCTTCCCTCTCAGTGCAGACCATTTATTTTTGTCTACCTGACATGCTCTTTGTATGTGTCCTACTTTGTTCCATTTTCTACAGGTTTTGACTTTAAACCTGCATTGGCCTTGTGTATGTGAGCCCTTGTCACAATGGTAACACAATCTGTTTGGCCAGGCCAGTTTCTGTTCAGATGCTGCAATTTTGTTCACCCTCACTTTCATTCCTTATTACAACTCAACAGTCCCTCTGTTTGCTTTAACCTCAATGCACTCAGCAAAATTGGTAATAGTTTTTTACTGGTTATTTAATTTGCTTCAAAATACTGTTCAATTAGTTCACTATACATATTCCAGTTATCTTTTGCATAATCAAATGCTTCAATTTTTCCGAAGTAGCCCGTTTCTTTTTATGATTATTGTCACCCAGTATTCATTCTTTATGAACCCATGAATTCTTCCGTTTTCTGACTTCTTTTAATATATGGTTGTGTCTTCCTTGCTGAAAAACATGTATTGCACTACTGTTTTTAAAAACCCAACTGTCTCTGCACATGTTGCACTAAGTCTTTTACTCACCATTCCATGCTGTGCATTTTTTTTTTGTTTGAATGTCTCACTGTGCTTCAACAGCTTGGTAGCTGTCTCGGATTTGTTTTAAAAATACTTCATTGACACTGTTATACTTCAAAGCATTAATCTCATTGAAAAGAATCATGGGAATCCAAAATGTGAGTCTAATTTTGTGTTTACTTTAAGAGAAGTCCACACAAGTCACGTGGTAGCGTGATGACACAATCAATTCACACACTTACACATTTAACCCGTAATGAATTATTGAAACAAACAAGAATGCTGAATCAAACTATATAAGATTACTGATATGTTACAGGAATATTAAATACACAGCAATATGTTCATAGATGGAAATAGTTTAGAGGTGTTGGAATTGGTTGTTGTTTTTATACTTTGTATAAGGTATTAGTTGAATCATGCAATCTAAAATTGTAGTTTCAATCATGGTTTCTTTTTTTCCTGACATAATTTGTATTTTTAACAATTTACATCTTTAACAAACTCATGTATTTTTCACAATTTTTGGTGTTTTGCTTTCACTTACTAGCAGAAGGTGGCATACCAGTTACATAACAGTTTGACACATTTTCATTGGCTAAGTATTAGCACATTACCCATGTGTTATCATTGTGCAGCCTTCTGATTGGTCTCTTGTTATCTCAGGAATTTCTGTTATCTGGATTATAAATGTGATAGACTTTTGCAAAAGCACCATCTTTAATCTCTGCTTTATCCTTGCTCTTTTGATTCTCCGTTAGCTCCTCATTTAGTTTCAAGTGCTCTGTATTATGTTTAAATTTTAAACAGACAATCATGAAGAATCAAAGTTTCTCACTAATTCTTGAACTCTTAAAAATCCCGTGGATTGAGAATTACTGAGAACTATTAGAGGCATATGAGCCAAACACAGGCAAATAGATCTAAATCAGGTGCATGCCATATTTGGACATGTTGAACTAAGAGACTTGTGTCTGTGATGCAGCTGTATAATATGAGGGGCATATTATGTAATAGAAGATTAAAGCAAAGTCTGTGTACAGTGTTGGATTGAGGTCCATATTGTTATATTTATTGTTTTTCCTCATAGTTTTAGTGGTCTTTATGCTTGTTTATATGTTTGTGTAATCACCTGCTTGCCTGTAAATGTTTCGCAAATTGTAGTATATTCGATTTGACACTTCTGTCATTTCTTGCCTACAAAGCTGAAATATGACATAGTCAGTACCTGTTCACAAGTTTCCTCATTTAACCAGTTAGGACTGTTTTGCAGTGTAACATGAGAGCATTCAATCCAATTTTTGTCAATTAATTTTACTTACCTTGTGTGCTGCTACAGGCTGAACCTGACTGGATTGTTCTGTCATGAACATCTGATAAAATGCTTGTAACCATAAGATCTGTGCTTCTCTAATGACTTCCAAAGAACCTTTTGGATTACGTCTCATCCAGGTCTAACAAACTGGTGTCATGAACAGTATAGTTGTGAGGATTAAAAACAGGAATAATCCTGGATGATACAGTAAATTGTAGTGTGCGCATTTCCCTCCATTGACCTGTCTGGTCTGCTCAGCTGCTGTTGAGTCCGGCTGCTAGATGATATTAAAAAGACACAGGGTAAGACCCAGAGAATGCCTGAAGTAAAGAAGAAAAGTGTACGGGTGTAAGTAGTCAAATCACACCTAAGAAAATGGAAATGGGTTCAGTTAAAAAGTTAACATGATAAAGAAATTGAAAAATCCAAAAAGCAAATATGTGAGAAAACAAAAAGGAGAACTGTGACAGAAAAAATTTAAAAAGAAAATTTGTGTTAACTGAACAAGTGAGTAAACAAAAACAGAAGTGTGATTGAGTCAAAGTAAACTATACAAAGCTCAGAAACTGTGGAGAAGCAGAACGAGGTCTTCAGGGTATCACTGTCCTTCCACCTTGGAATAAATGGGACAATAACCCAAAGTTGCACCTCCACCTGAATTTAGAGAAATTGCAGAAAAGACATGGCATTGCTGCGACAGCCACCTCTCATGATTCAAGTGAAAAGGACGAGTAGCCTTGTCTGGACTAGCTCTATTAAAGTCCCAATGAAGCTGTGTGGGAATGAAGATGGATCCAATGAAAGAAGGCAAGTTTTTTCCCATAAATCTGCTGAATCTGAAAAGTTTGACAGATAGTCAACAAAGACCCCATATCTTAAAACAGAGGCTCAAACACCTGGGCTGAACATCTGCGTACTAAGAATATACAGGTACAGTATATGATTGGCACATGTATGACAGCATCCAAGTTCCGGCCATGATGTTATAAAAACATAGAAACATAGAAAACCTACAACACGATACAGGCCCTTCAGCCCACAAAGTTGTGCAGAAGATGTCCCTACCTTAGAAATTACTAGGCTTACCCATAGCCCTCTGTTTTTCTAAGCTCCATGTACCTATCCAAAAGTCTCTTAAAAGACCCTATTTTATCCGCCTCCAGCACCATTGCCGGCAGCCCATTCCACGCACTCACCACTCTCTGAGTAAAAAACTTACCCCTGACATCTCCTCTGTACCTACTCCCCAGCACCTTAAACCTGTGTCTTCTTGTGGCAACCATTTCAGCCCTGGGAAAAAGCCTCTGACTATCCACACCATCAATGCCTCTCATCATCTTATACACCTCTCATCCTCCGTCACTCCAAGGAGAAAAGGCCGAGTTCACTCAACCTGTTTTCATAAGGCATGCTCCCCAATCCAGGCAACATCCTTGTAAATCTCCTCTGCACCCTTTCTATAGTTCCCACATCCTTCCTGTAGTGAGGTGACCAGAATTGAGCACAGTACTCCAAGTGGGGTCTGACCAGGGTCCTATATAGCTGTAACATTACCTTGTAGCTCCTAAATTCAATTCCATAATTAATGAAGGCCAATACACCATATACCTTCTCAACCAGAGTCAATCTGCGCAGCAGCTTTGAGCATCCTATGGACTCGGATCCTCCACACTGCCAAGTCTCTTACCATTAATACTATATTCTGCCATCATATTTGACCTACCAAAGTGAACCACTTCACACTTATCTGGGTTGAACACCATCTGCCACTTCTCAGCCCAGTTTCGCATCCTATCACCTATCAATGTCCCGCTGTAACCTCTGACAGCCCTCCACACTATCCACAACACCCAACCTTTGTGTCATCAGCAAACTTACTAACCCATCCCTCCACTTCCTCATCCAGGTCATTTATAAAAATCATGAAGGGTCCCAGAGCCTCTGGCTAGGATCTTTATGTCCTCGTTGTCCACGGGAATGGTACCGGAGCATTGGAGGGAGGCGAATGTTGTCCCCTTGTTCATAAAAGGTAGTAGGGATAGTCTGGGTAATTATAGACCAGTGAGTCTTACGTCTGTGGTGGGAAAACTATTGGAAAAGATTCTTAGAGATAGGATCTATGGGCATTTAGAGAATCATGGTCTGATCAGGGACAGTCAGCATGGCTTTGTGAAGGGCAGATCGTGTCTAACAAGCCTGATAGAGTTCTTTGAGGAGGTGACCAGGCATATAGATGAGGGTAGTGCAGTGGATGTGATCTATATGGATTTTAGTAAGGCATTTGACAAGGTTCCACACGGCAGGCTTATTCAGAAAGTCAGAAGGCATGGGATCCAGGGAAGTTTGGCCAGGTGGCTTCAGAACTGGCTTGCCTGCAGAAAGCAGAGGGTGGTGGTGGAGGATTGGAGGATTGTGACTAGTGGTGTCCCACAAGGATCTGTTCTGGGACCTCTACTTTTTGAAATTTTTATTAACGACCTGGATGTGGGGGTAGAAGGGTGGGTTGGCAAGTTTGCGGACGACACAAAAGTTGGTGGTGTTGTAGATAGTGTAAAGGATTGTCAAAGTTTGCAGAGAGACATTGATAGGATGCAGAAGTGGGCTGAGAAGTGGCAGATGGATTTCAACCCGGAGAAGTGTAAGGTGGTACACTTTGGAAGGACAAACTCCAAGGCAGAGTACAAAGTAAATGGCAGGATACTTGGTAGTGTGGAGGAGCAGAGGGATCTGGGTGTACATGTCCACAGATCCCTGAAAGTTGCCTCACAGGTAGATAGGGTAGTTAAGAAAGCTTATGGGGTGTTAGCTTTCATAAGTCGAGGGATAGAGTTTAAGAGTCGCGATGTAATGATGCAGCTCTAT
This sequence comes from Mobula hypostoma, assembly GCF_963921235.1. Classification (NCBI taxonomy): domain Eukaryota; kingdom Metazoa; phylum Chordata; class Chondrichthyes; order Myliobatiformes; family Myliobatidae; genus Mobula; species Mobula hypostoma. The sequence continues at coordinate 34,377,895 of NC_086103.1, read as the reverse complement.
AAAACTCTGGTTAGGCCACACTTGGAGTACTATGTCCGGTTCTGGTCACCTCACTATAGGAAGGATGTGGAAGCATTGGAAAGGGTACAGAGGAGATTTACCAGGATGCTGCCTGGTTTAGAAAGTATGCATCATGATCAGAGATTAAGGGAGCTAGGGCTTTACTCTTTGGAGAGAAGGAGGATGAGAGGACACATGATAGAGGTGTACAAGATAATAAGAGGAATAGATAGAGTGGATAGCTAGCGCCTCTTCCCCAGGGCACCACTGCTCAATACAAGAGGACATGGCTTTAAGTAAGGGGTGGGAAGTTCAAGGGGGATATTAGAGGGAGGTTTTTTACGCAGAGAGTGGTTGGTGCGTGGAATGCACTGCCTGAGTCAGTGGTGGAGGCAGGTACACTAGTGAAGTTTAAGAGACTACTAGACAGGTATATGGAGGAATTTAAGGTGGGGGGTTATATGGGAGGCAGGGTTTGAGGGTCGGCACAACATTGTGGGCCAAAGGGCCTGTACTGTGCTGTACTATTCTATGTTCTATGATTCCTAGATAAATAGATGGATACTGAGATTATCCCAAAGGAAATGACAGTGTCACAGCAGCATTACAAGTGCACAGATATAACTATTAGAAGACAAGTGGCAGACAGAGGGTGGCAGCAGATGTGGTGTTTTCTGCCTGGAGTTCCAAGACTAGTGGTACTCTGCAGGGATTGGTTTGATGACCTCTGCTCTGTGTGATTTTCATAAATGACAGATAGTAAGTTTGCAGATGACATGAAGGTTGTTGGAGTGGAGGATAGTGTAGAAGATTGTCACAAGTTACCATAGGATGTTGACAGGATGCAGAGCTGGGCTGAGAACTGGCAGAGGGAATTCAATCCAGAAAGGTGCGAGGTGATACATTTTAGAAAATCGAACTTGATGGCAAGAGTACCAAGTTAATGACAGGATTCTCAGTAGTGTGGAGGAACAGAGAATCGTGGGGTCCATGTCCATAGTTCCCTCAGAGTTGCCGCGCACATTAATAGGGTGGTTTAGAATGTGTTTGGTGTGTTGACCTTCGCTAGTCAGAGGATTAAGTTCAAGAGCAAGGATGTGGAAACTTTGGAGGGAGTGCAGTACAGAGTTATCAAGATACTGCCTGGATTAGGGAATATGTTTTATGAAGAAGGGTTGAGTGAGCTGGGGCTTTTCTCTTTGGAGTTAGGGAGAATGAATCGAGATTTGATAGAGGTGGACAGCCAGCTTCTTCTTCCCAGGGTGGCAATGGCTGATGGGAGAGAACATAACTTTAAGATGATTGGAGGAAAGTATACGGGGGTTGTCAAAGGCAGGCTTTCTTCTGCAGAAAGTGGCAAGAGTGTGGAACACGGCCAGAGGTAGTGGTAGAGCCACGTTTATTAGGGACATTTAAATGTGTCTTAGATAAGTACATGCAGAAAGAAAAATTGAGGGCTATGTGGGAGGGGATGGTTAGACTGATGTCGGAATAGATTAAAAGGTCAGTGCAACATCAACAATTGCACTCTGTGAGGGACGCTTAATCACAACAGAGGAAAGCAATGTGTTAGGAGAACAATATCAGCATTGTAAAAGAGACGATGTATGAGTGGAATGGATTCATTCTTCTATAATAGAGTGGTTCAGGGCCTTGGCTATGGAAAAGCCCATTGCAAAGTCACTTGTGTGGTGTAGTAGTGTACAAAGGGGCTGAATTTGACAGAAGAAGGGGCAAAGATGGGTTACTGGTGCCTTAAAACCAGTCACTTTGGGCAGATGGGTCTCATTAGCTGTGGTTGGAAGCTCATTTAAGAGAAGGAAAACTCTGATCTCAAACGTCCGTTACCTTGTGGCTATACCCACTCATGGAGAAGCCTTCAAGAGTAAACCCTGAGGGAAAAATCCGGAGCTGGAGTCCCTAAGGCAGTCCTACATTAAGTTCAATGCAGACTGGCAACTCCTGCAACACTACTGATACCAAACTGTATCGGTCTCTGCCGTTCCTTTGGGTTCATCAGATGCGTGGAGAGGGGGAGCTTGCTACATGGGCAACAGCTTGCTCTCCATATTGTACTGCCCAGGCTTGCATGTCTAGACAGCTAGGATGCAACATCCACGGCCAACTCTGATAGACAGAGGCCTCAGACACTTTTCCATAACCATAAGACAGAGGAGCAAAATGAGGCTATTTGGCCCATCGAGTCTGCTGCACATTCTATCATGGCTGATTTATTACGCCACTCAACCCCTTCTTCTGCCTTCTCCCTGTAACCTTTGAAAACCCGACTAATCAAGAAACTATCAATATCCACTTTATATATACACATTGACTTGACCTCCACAGTCCTCTGAGGCAATGGATTCCACAGGTCACCACTCTCTGGATAAAGAAATTTCTCCTCATCTCACCACAGTAGTGTAGAAGTTAGCTCAATACTATGACAGCTCAGGGCATTCTAGAGATTGAAGTTTGTCTTCTTCACCACTGGCTCTACCTGCAAGATAAACTTTAGGGAATCCTGCACTTCCTCTGCACCTCGGATTTTTGAATTTTCCCCCCATTTGGAAAATAGTCTATGTCTTTAGTCCTTCTACCAAAGTGCATGACCATATACTATATTCCTTCTGACACTTCTTTGCCCATTCTCCCAAGCTTTCTTCAGACTCCCTGCTTCGTAACACTACCTGCCCCTCCACCTAGCTTTGTATTGTCCACAAGTGTGGCCACAACGCCATCAATTTTGTCATCCAAATCAGTCGTATATAATGTGACTAGAAGTGGTCAGAACACTGACCCAGCAGTACACTACTAGCCACTGGCAGCCAGCCAGAAAAGGCACCCTTTATTCCCATCTTTGCCTCCTGCCAGTCAGACAATCTTCTATCCATGCTGGTATCTTTTATGTAATACCATGGGCTCTTACCTTGTTAAGCAGCCTCATGAAGGCACCTTGCCAAAGGCCTTCCGAAAATCCAACATTCACTAACTCTCCTCTTTCTATCCAACCTGTTATTTCCTCAGGTAATTCCAACAGATCCATTCTTCACTTGTCCCCTCTCAGTCCTGACGCAGGGTCTCAACAGTCCTTTCATCCACTGAGTTCTCCCATCAAGTTGTTTGTGGCTCCAATTTCCAGCACCTCAACTCTCTTTTGGCAGCAACATCTTACTTGGTTGATACAATACTGCCACCTGGTGTCATATCTTGCAAATTGCGGTAGTATACAATTAAAAACAGTAAATGGTGGAAACACAGAACAGGTCAAGCAGCATCTGTGAAAAAAGAAATATCTCTCTGCGATCCTTGTATATTACAGTCACAGGAAAAGGACCACTGCAGAACGTTCCCATATAACCAGATTTACCAAGATGTTGCCTGGATTGGAAAACAAATCTTATGAGGCAAGGTTAACAGAGCTGGGACTTTACTCTTTGGAGTGTAGAAGGATGAGAGGGGACTTGATAGAGGTCTACAAGATTATGAGAGGTATAGATAGGGTGGATAGCCAGTACCTGTTTCCCAGGGCATGAATAGCAAACACCAGAGGGCATATGTACAAAGTTAAGGGAGGGAAGTTTAGGGGAGACATCAGGGGTAAGTTTTTTACACAGGGGGTTGTGGGTGCCTGGAATGACTTGCCTGGGATGGTGGTGGAGGCTAAAACATTCGGGGTATTTAAGAGCTTTTTGGATAGGGACATGGATGAAAGAAAAATAGAGGGTTACGGGGTAGTGTGGGTTTAGTACGTTTTTTTAAAGGAATATATGGTTCAGCACAACATCGAGGTCCGAAGGGCCTGTACTGTGCTGTAGTATTCTCGTGTCTAGTGTCTAACAGATTCTTGAGTTGGTCCACCAACTTCCAGGTCACTTGTTCATGTTCTGTGGTCATACAGAATCGGTGAGATTTCAGCCCCTTTCAGACACACATGCCCAAGATGGCATGTGGCAGGCCGTGGCACCCCTCAATTCCTAAATTATCAGCCATTATAAAAAGTACAAAAAGATACATAATGATCTTTATGGCCAAATAATGCAGCAGATGATTTTTTACAATCTGAGCGCAGCGTCTCACTCCGGCTGGACACCAGCCAGATGATTATGATAGTACATGACATTGGATGGTATGCTTTGAAATCCCCACAGACCTGGTGCACATATCAGTATTTGGATAGAAAATAGTAAGGCAATTTGGTATTAGCTTCACTCCACTTAGATTTTTCCCACTGTCATTCCTGAGTGAACGTTGAATAATCAGTGGCAATAATTGGTAAGTACTGTATGTTGCTTATTGCCTCCATGAATATTTTTTCACAATATGCATGTTTATTTATCTTAGTAAAACCACATTATTTAAGATTATTGGTGAGATATTTTTGAATTGGGTTTACTCTTTACAGCTTGTTTCAACTGTCTGAAAAATCTTTCAATGGCAACGTTGACAGCATTTTCATTTTCATGTGAGTCGTTCTTTTCAGAGATGCACTCAGACACTTAGTCTGAGACATACAAACAGAATGAGGCCATTCAGCCCATTGAGTCTGCTCCCCCATTCCATCATAGCTGATTTATTATCCCTCTCAATCCCATTCTGCTCCCATCTCCGGTAACCTTTGACACCCTGACTAATCAAGAACCTATCAACCTGCACTTTAAATGTACTTAATGACTTGGCCTCCACAGGAACCATCCTCTCCACATCGACCCAATCTAGGCCTTTCAATGTTCGATGGGTTTCAATGAGATTCGCTCTTCCCAATTCTAAACTCCAGTGCGTACAGGCCCAGAGCCACCAAATGCTCCTTATACCTTAACTATTTCATTCCCAGAATCATTTTGTGAGCTCTCCAATGTCAGCACATCCTTTCTTAGATAGGGGTCCAGAACTGCTCACAATACCCCAGGTGCAATCCGAACAATGTCTTATAAAACCCCATATCCCTGCTTTTATATTCTAGTCATTTCAAATGAATGCTAACATTACTTTTGCCTTCCTTACCATGACTCAACCTGTAAGTTTAACTTTAAGGAATCCAAAGGGACTCCAATTCCCCTTTGAACCTCAAAGCTGCCGCTGCTACTGTGCGATTGAAAATCTCCAGAGGGAAGGCCCAAATCCTCGGCTTTTCCTGTTGCTGGCGGCCAGGGCTGGGGTCAAAGCGCTTGGCAGAGATGGTGCTCGATGCTCGGTGTTGGAGGGCTGGTCAGAGGCTCGAAGTTTTCGGACGACTCAGAGTCGGACTGTGGTCAGGTGCTTCCAGGATACTGCATCGGCAAGTTTGCGGCGCTGGAAGCTCATGGCAGGAAGAGAGTTTTCTTCCTTCTCCTGTCTACGTGAGATGATGGGACTTTCGAGAGACTTTGAACTTTTTTTACCATGCCCATGGCCTGTTCTTCATCAAGTTACGGTATTGCTTTGCACTGTTGTAACTATATCTTATAATTATGTGGTTTTTGTCAGTTTTTCAGTCTAAGTCTGTCCTGTGTTTCTGTGATATCACACCGGAGGAACATTGTATCATTTCTTAATGCATGCATTACTAAATGACAATAAAAGAGGACTGCGTGTCCTCATAATCTAATCTAAAAAAAGTTTGAATTTTCTCCCCATATAGAAACTAGTCTATGCCTTGATTCTTTCTACCAAAGTGCATGACCATACACTTCCCTACACAATATTCCATCTACCACTTTTTTTTTGCCCATTCTCCCAAACAGCGTAAGTCCTTCTGCAGACTCCCAGCTTCCTGAATACTACCTGCCCCTCCACCTATCCTTGTATCATCTGCGAACTTGGCCACAAAGCCATCAATTCCATCATGAAAAGTGAAAAGAGGGGATTGCAACATCGACCCCTGCAGAACACTACTAGTCACCGGCAGCCAGCCAGAAATAGTCCCCTTTATTCCCTCTTTTTTCCTCCATTGCATACAAATTAGTTAAAATTTGTACTCATCTCCAAGTACAACTTAAGTCTGAACTCAAAAACGGCAATATCCTATTTTTGATACAATATCACCATCTACTGTTGGGAACAGCAACTGCAAGAGCTGTAAAACACTGCCCTCTCATGTACAAAGTAGAAAAGTGCAGCTCATATATTGGTACAAGATTACCATCTGGTGTCCGGATAAGTAACTGCAACAGCATACAACACATACAAAATATAGGAGGAACTCAGCATCTATTGAAATGAATAAATAGTCTTCAAGACTGGAAAGGAAGGAGAAAGAACAGTTTTCAGGACTGAAAAGGAGAAATTAAAAATTTGGGGGTTGGGGGCGGGGATGCAGCATAGCTAGAGGTCGATAGGTGAAGACAGGTGGGTGGGAAAGAGGAAAGCTAAAGGCCTGGAGAGGACTGAGGATATTGGGAAAAAGGGAAGAAGGAGGGGACCCAGGGGGAGGTGATAGACATGTGATAAGAGTTAAAAGGCCATAGCGAGGAGTAGAAGAGGGAAGAGGGGAAGGAAAAATATTTCACCGTAAGGAGAAATTGATGTTCCTGTCATCAGTTTGGAAGCTACTATGATGAAATATGAAGTATTGTTCCTCCACCTCATGTCACAAGAGGAGGTCATGGACTAACATGTTGGAACAGGAATGGGAATAGGAATAAAAATGAATTAATTTTATGGTTTAATAAATCAGGAAATTCTGCTTTTGGCAGATGAGGTAGAGTTGCCCAACAAAGCAATCCCCCAGTTAATGAGGAGTGTCACCAATGTAGAGGAGGCCATATTGGGAGCACCGGATACAGTAGCCACCCCCAACAGATTCACAGGTGAGGTGTTGCTTCATCTAGAAGGACTGTTTGCGATGTGAGAGAGGAGGTGGATGGGCAGGTGTAGCACTTGGCCTTCCTCAGGGTTAAGTGCCAGAGGGGAAGGGGGGAACTAGTGGGCAGGGACAAATGGACAAGTGGTTCATAGAGGTAGTGACCTCTGCGGAAAGTGAAGACTGGAGGAGGGTGGCAGTTAAAGATGTGTTTGGAGGTAGGATCCCTCTGGTGATGGCAGAAGATGCAGAGGATGATGGCATTTTTGATGAGGTGGCTCATGTGGTGGTAGGTAAAGACAAGAGGAAATCTTGAGCAACCACAGGAAGAGCAATTTAGGTACAACACCACCATCTGGTGTCAGAACTAGCAAACTGCAATAGCCGATGAAATGTCGTCAAGGCTCTGCAATTTGTAGAAAAGGAGGACATTTCAGAGGGAAATGCAGATTTTTAAAAATGCTGAACATGTCCCACATCTTTGCTAGTAGCAACACACTACACAGTCCAAGAAGCTTGTTCACAGACCTCCTTCCCTGCCACCCTCTCTCCAACTTTATTTCTTTTATTTAGAGATAGAGCACAGTAACAGGGCCTTCTTGTTCCAATGTGCCCGTATACAAGAACAGGCTCTTTGTTCCACTGTGACTGAGCTAAATATGGTGCCAAGTCAAACTAAGCCCATATGAATTGAATTGTATTGAATTGACTTTATTTCTTACATCCTTCACATACATGAGGAGTAAAAATCTTTACATCTCCATCTAAATGTTCAATGTGCAATCATAGTAATTTATAATAATTTTTAATAAATAGAACAGTCAATGTAATATAGAGTACACTCAAATCAGCATGAGTTCATCAGTCTGATGGCCTGGTGGAAGAAGTTGTCCCGGAGCCTGTTAGTCCTGGCTTTTATGCTGCAGTACCGCTGCCCGGATGGTAGCAGCTGGAATAGATTGGGGTTGGGATGACTTAGGTCCCCAATGATCCCACGGGCCCTTTAACACACACCTGTCCTTGTAAATGTCCTGAATCATGGGAAGTTCACAACTACAGATGCGCTGGGCTGTCTGCACCACTCTCTGCAGAGTCCTGCAATTAAGGGAGGTACAGTTCCCATACCAGGCAGTGATGCAGCCAGTCAGGATGCTCTCAATTGTGCCCCTGTAGAAAGTTCTTAGGATTTGGGGGCCCATACCAAACTTCCTCAACTGTCTGAGGTGAAAGAAGCGCTGTTGTGTTTTTCACCACACAGCTGGTGTGTACAGACCATGTTAAGTCCTAGGTGATGTGGATGCGAGGAACTTGCAGCTGTTTACCCTCTGAACCCCAGATCCATTGATGTCAATAGGGGTTAGCCTATCACCAGTCCTCCTGTGATCTACAACCAGCTCATTTACTTTTGCAACATTGAGGGAGAGGTTGCTTTCTTGACATCACTATGTCAGAGAGATGGCTTCACATCTCTCTGCCTGCACGTGGCTGATATTCCTTCATTCCTTGCCTGTCTGAATGCTTCTTAAATGAACTTGGTTGATGAGGTCACATCTGAGGAGGGAGCTGATATTTCCTTTTCAGGGAAAGCTGGCTTAGCAACATAAACGGGAACAGTTTTATAAATGACCATAAGACGTAGCCTTCTGAAATTCCAGATCAAAAACATCCACTGATTCTCCTTTGTCTATCCTGCCTGTTATTTTCCTCAAAGAATTACAAAAGATTTGTCAGGAAAGATTTCCCTGACAGAAATTTATATCCCTTATAATTTTGTATACCTCTATCAAATTTTCTCACAATTTTCTGTTCTAAGGAATAAAGTCCTAACCTATTCATTTTTTCCTTATAACTCAGGTCCTCCAGATCTGGCAACATCTTTGTAAATTTTCTCTGTACTCTTTCAAACTTATTTACATCTTTTCTGTAGGTATGTAACCAAAGCTGCAGACAACACACCAAACTAGGCCTCACCAATATCTTATACCACTTCAACATAGCATCTCATCTCCTGTACTCAGTGCTTCAATTTATGAAAGCTAATATGCCCAAAGCTTTCTTTTCAAGCTATCTACCTGTGATGCCACTTACAATGAATTATGGTCCTGTATTCCCAGATCTCTTTATTTTACCACATACCTCAGTAATCTACCATTCACAGTGTTTTACACCTACCCTGGTTGGTCCTACCGCAGAGCAACGCCTTGTACTTGACTGCATTAATTTTCATCTGCCATTTTTTCTAGCTGATCCAGATCCTTCTGCATGCCATGATAGCCTTCCTCACGGTCCACTTCACCACAGTCTTGGTATCATCCACAAACTTGCTGATCCAGGTAACCACATTATGATCGAGATCATTCATATAGATGACAGACAACAACGGGCCCAGCACTGATCCCTGCAGCACTCCACTAGTCACAGACCTCTAGTCAGAGGGGCAACAACTATCTATTACCATTCTCTGGCTTCTCCCACAAGGCCAATGTCTAATCCTACTTACTATTTCATATTGTATGCCAAGCAACAGAACCTTCTTGACTGACCTCCCATGCAGTATCTGTCAAATGCCTTCCTGAAGTCCATGCAGACAACATCCACTGTCTTGCCTTCATCCACATTCCTGGTGACTTCCTCAAAAGTCTCTATAAGCTTGGTTAGATATGACTTACTACACATGAAGCCATGCTGACTAAACTTATTCAGTCCGTGTCTATCTAAATAGTTCCAGCACCTGGCTGCATGGTGTGCCGACAACAATCTGGCCCTTAACACCCAGAAGATCAAGGAGATCATTGTGGACTTCAGATATGCCAGGAGTCACATTCATGTCCCCATCTACATCAACGGAACTGTAGTGGAGCGTGTATCAAGCTTCAAATTCCTTGGTGTCCACATTTCCCAGGATCTCACCTGGTCCCTGAACTCCTCCATCCTGATCAAAAAGGCGCAACAGCACCATTATTTCCTGCAAAGCATCAAAAAAGCTCACCTCTGTCCCTAGATAATGACGGACTTTTACTGCTGTACCATTGAGAGCATACTCACCAACTGCATCTCAGTGTGGTATGGCAATTGTCCCACATCGGACCGCAAAGCACTCCAGCGGGTGGTGAAAACTGCCCAGCAGATTATAGGCACTCAATTGCCCACCATTGAGAACATCTACCATAAACGCTGCCTGGGCAGGGCGTAAAGCATTATCAAGGATGCATCTCATCCTAACCATGGACTTTTTACTCTCCTCCCATCCAGTAGGCGCTACAGGAGCCTCCGTTCCCACACCAGCAGGCACAGGAAGAGCTTCTTCCCTGAGGCTGTGACACTGCTGAACCTCACATCACAGCGCTAAGCAGTATTGCACCCATATTGTACTGTCTCAGTACTTTTATATTTGTGTGCTGTAGCACTTTTTTTATTCACAGTTATTTTATTAATAGCACTATTCTTCGCATTTCTGGTCAGATGCTAAATGCACTTCATTGGCTTTATATCTGTACTCAGCACAATGACAATAAAGTTGAATCTAATCTAATCTAATCTAATCTAATATATCCAGTTCCTTAGTATACCTTCCAATAACTTTCCGATTACTGATGTCAGACTCACTGGCCTATAATTTCCTGGTTATGTTTAGAGCCTTTCTTAAACTGTAGAACAATATTGACTTTCCTCCAATCTTCTGGTACCTCTCCTGTTGCTGAGGATAATTTAAATATCCCTGCTAGAGTTGCTTAGGATTTCCAGCAGCTGCGGATCTTTTGTGTATTGGATCTGCAATCCACCACTTTTTACCTTCTTCACTTCCCCCAACTCATGTCCTCTTGAATTTATTATTTTTTTTCATGTAAAACCCATTTTTACTGGGCATCTCTAGTGATGTAACTCGTTAGCCCCTCGCTTACAGCCAGCAGACTCAGCGGTGAGAAAACCACCTTTCTCAGACTCCATACGTCTAGGGTCAACATGACCTGGGTCCCACCAGAATGGGGAAGTTGGGATGTTTCACCCACACGAACTCCGATCTGTGTGAATACAGCGTAAGTATTGGCCGAATGCAATTGCCCGTCGGCAGGAAATGCCAGACCGTACACTGCATACAATTATAAAGAAAACATATTTATAAAAGTTAACTTGGCCAAACCGTTATTAAAGAAGAAAAAAAGAAAAAAGAACATTCTTCTTCCTCATCACCACTACAGGTGATGCATAGGGTCTCCATGACTCAGTGATAATCCCAGCTTCCTTCAGCTTCACCAGATGCTGCTGAACAGCTCCACCTCTGCTTGTGCTGATCGCTGAGACCTTTCTCTGAAAGGGGTGTCCTCTGTCACTCGGATAGTCTGGCAAGTACTCTTGGAACAACCCACATCAAGCTCATCAGTAGAAAAGACATCTTCTAACTTTAGCATCTTCTCTGTCAGTCTCTTTTGAATGACTTGACTGTCAGTTTTCCTGATCCAAATGATTGTCTCCCACCTGGTTTTCTCAATGGAAAACTGGACATTACAGTCACTGGAAAAATATGTGCCATTGGCATTCCCTGCCTGACGGTGACCTCCCTCTCCAAGATATTCCTCGCAATCATTGTCATCCTGTTCACCTGTACTGCCGACAGTCTCTGCAGTTCAGACCTCACTAATAACCAGGCAGGTAAGTGTGACTCCTCTTCTTAGTCTTCTGCAGCTTCCACCAAGAGGGTCTCAGCATCAGGCATTCCGGGAGATTTGGGGTTTCCCATCACTCTAATTACTTCCCCAGGCCGAAACATGATAGGTTTGGACTGAGTGTACCACATAGTTCCTCGTTTATGCTCATCATACGGCCCAGGATGGGCTTGCATTTCCTTAACAACAGCTCTGAACACTGGGTGAATGGACAACGTTTTCAGAAAGCTGTCTCCAATTCTCTCCTTGCAGGCTCACACTAGTCCTCCTCACCACAGTTGTAACAGACAATACCGGTCACTCCCCTTGTCAAGGGACCCCATTCAGTAGCAGCCCTCTGCTTAGTACGTCCCACCAGTGGGACAGATCCCTATTGGCTTTGTCATGCTTGGTGGCCACGCCAGCCTATATCAGCCGAAATACCTCAGCTCTGAAATCTTTCACAAAATCCTGTAAAACCCCCGCCTGTGTGGCATTAAGGGCTGCTTCAGCAAGAGAGGCTAATACCAAGGACTGTGCCCTGCTGACCGAAGCTTCCTGCTCCTCCATCTTGTTTTCCTCCTCTCTTAAATCTCAACAAATGAGGGATGGGGATGCCTCCTATGAGACATTCAGAGGCTTGAAGCAATCACATCACATGACTATGTGCCCTTTGCCACTTTGCCCATCCTAATTGATTCACCTCAGCCAGTTGGATGGGCCCCTTTATGCCACAAGCAAAGCAGCTGTCTCTCGAACGTAGGTGGAAAGTTTCTCCCATTTCTCCTGACGCATGCTTGCATGTGGCCCGCAGAAGTAACCAATGGGTTCTCTGCCTTCAAGGACCTCACCACCTCACCAGATGGACCTTTTAGACTCTCTATCAGTTGCTGTCTTTTCACATCATCAGAGCACCACCATCTGAGATGCTTGCTCTGCCCAAGTCTCATATTTCTCCTCCCCCCCCCGGGGGGTAGGCTTCACTCCCGAGAACATTCTCAGCCAACGATAACTTTGACTCTTTGCCATTGCTCTTTGCCAGTCATCCACCAGGGTTGTAATTGCCAATACCAACTCAGAATTCTCACCCCTCGCTGAAAGACTCATTAGACCCCTCACATCAGACAACTCCTTCCCCTCACTCTGCAGAAACGAGAGCAACCTGACTTTAAAGCCTCCGCCCTCAGCTACAGGAGATTCAACTTCCAATTTGACACCCTCGCCTACACGCCCTCTTCTCTGAAAGTATGGGTGGCCATTGGCCCCACCTCTCCGGGAGCCCCAGTCATAACAGGCAGATCCACTCATTGCTAGTCTGATCTAAAACAACATCTTTGTCCGCCTTTGGTCAAACTGCCATTCCATGATGATCGTAACTATCCCTAATACTTTAACAGTACTTAAAACCCTGATCAACAATTCATCTGGGCAGCAGATATTCACCCCGCACAGAACGCAAGCCTTAGTTACGAGTAACCTCTGAATCGCACAACCGCTTAGTTCCTGCAGCATCCATGATCATGTATCTTAATCACTTTCCCGGACAATAGTTTAATACAGGCTGAAACACACAAACCATTTAACCAATTCTTCGAGCAATTGCACAGTATTCTGCTAATCAAATCCCAGATGATTCCCCCACAATGAAATCCCTTTTCAACAGGTGTATCTAGTGAGGCACCTCGTTGGCCCCTTGCTAACAGCTACCGGACTCAGCACTGAGAAAACCACTTCTATCAGACTCCATACGTCTGGGGTCAATATGACTTGGGTCCCACTAAAACCAGGAAGTTGGGATGTTTCACCCACCCGGACCCTGATCTATGTGAATACTGTGTAAGTATTGGCCCCATGCAATTGCCTATTGGCAAGAAATAACAGATCATACGCGGCATACAATTATAAAGAAAGTATATTTATGAATGTTAACATAAAAAAACAAGAGGGCTCATCATAATTAAAACAGTCAAATGTGCACGGGTTGGAGCTCAAGTCTTCCAAATGCTGATGTGTCTGATGCACTCATGATGCCAACTCCTATTCATAGATCACCAGTGGGTTTTCCCCTCTTTGACTCATGACATCACACATTCCCATCGGATCGAATCTTACGGATGGTTCTCTCAAGCTTCTTCTCTCTCCATTCTCCTGCCGAATAAAGACCTTGACCCACCTCAGTGTCCATCACAAAACCTTTCCACCCAGTATTCTCTTGAACCTTCTCCCAATTCCACCATCCTGGTTGGATGACATGACATTCCTAAGCATGAACATCACAGCCCCTTATCTTTAATGGTAACCCAAACACTGCCAGCAGAACACACTGCTTCTACAGAAGGCTATTGAATGAAATCCTAACCAGGTCATGACTGTTAGAGTGAGTTCTTAGGTAGATTATTCATTTACACTTAAATGACTTTGACCACCGGTCTTCTGTTTGTCAAAGTACCGTGGATTGAGTTCATAACAATGCATTTCCTAAAAGCTGTGAATACCAGACGCTGCTGACGCCGTAGTTTGACCAGATGCTGTAGTTTTGAAGACAGTTTTATCAATAATTTATAAATATGAATTGTCCTCTATGTTAGCACGTAAAGTACCAAATAAATATATTGTGGATTTAACTTGCATTCCTAAAGGCTGTGAGTACCAAATGTTGGCGTCAGGAGGAAAGGATGAAGTCAGAAGGTGTGATGTTTTGTATGTAGCTTCAAAAGGAAGCATTATCTATAACTTTGTGAGTAGTGATTGCCTTTTGTGTTTAGCATATAAATATCAAGCCCACATTGGGCTGGCAGACCTTTCTACCGAAAGCGTCTCTGTCTGTAAGATGCCTGCTGTACCTTGTTGTGTCAAATGAAGAAGCTGCTTTGTATCTACCAGTGACTCTATCTCTCCAGTGATTTCATCCATGCTACAACAATGACATGTGGAAATTTCCAGAATGGATATCTCATTTGGAGAAAAAGCATTAGCAGAACATTGTATCTCATGGTTTACTGTTGACACTGTGCATACATTTAACACAAATCTTACCAGCGATGAAATATTTGATAGTTTCATCTTTCTAATTTATAGCATTTTAAATGTATGTTATTATTAATGTTCTTTTATAAATTTACAATTTAAATTTTCTTACTGCATACCATTACTATGATTCTGGGCATTTTGCAATGACTTTGTCAGTAGGAATTTTTGCATTTCTATTGTTATGGAATAAACAAGAAATATGACACTGATCTGGTGAATTAGATTTAGCGGTTAACACTTTCTGTTGGTGAGATTGACATATTGCTGATTTCTTGATGTTCAGATCCTGTTGCTGTCCCATTTGAATTAATGACTATGAGCTTCAATGGAATAATAGCAGAAAATTCTACTTCTGCAGGCAGTGAAGTATAAAAGACTGAAGGAATTAAATGAGTAGAAATAATTGTGCAGATATTTCAAATACATGTCAGATTCTTCTGAATTTGATATTAAATGAGGTAGTAATTATTTACAACATGTTGAGAGGAATATCAAAAGAAATCATAAAGGGACTTTAAGACAAGTCATCTTTTGACAGAGCACTCTACTTGATTAGATGTTGTTAACATTTTCAGGTAATAATTCAAAATTTATCAAGAAAAAAGTGTTATTTTCAACTCAGGTTTCTCTTAGACCTGGGTCAATTCTCACTAATTCAGTAAGTGATGTCATTTTATTGGCCTTACAACTAGTTCCATGAAGTTAATTAGATGGACTGGTGTTGTGATGGATGGTCAAATCAACAGTGACATTCTCAGGATATCTCAAGGTCTGATCACACCATTGGTACATGAAGGATAGTTCTTCACATCCCACATACATTCCTACACAGGCAATGAAGACTGCGTAAAGAAAAACTGTGATTGTCCATGATGAAATTCACAAAGGCCTACTGTCGGTGTGCTGACTTGATTACTCAAGGTAGGATAGTAATAACAATGTTATTTGGGCAGGGGAGAGAAAATTCACTCAATAGTCAACTCCCGTTCACAGGCCAGACATTGTTACCAAAAACAGTGTTGGAGTTTGGAACGAAATAGCTGATTGATTGTAAAGTCCACTCTTGCTAGGAGGAGATGTGATGCTCACACTTTGCTAACACACAGATGTAACTCATCAATCGATCCAACAGTCAGTACTTCCGGAGTGAAAGTTAGCGACAGGAGTGAATGACCTCAAATCTGGCACTGGCTTCTGAAAGGTACAAAAATTCCATTGACAATGAATCAGTAATAGACAAAATTCTAATAAAGCACTTACACACACATATTGGCTTATCTTAAATACTGTATATAAATGAAGTTCCATGTGCTTATCTGGCTATAGGACATTAACCTTTGTGTAATGAAAGCCAAAGTTCATTGTCCCACTTTAGAGACTTAAGTTCAAAATCTATCTACTACCCATGAGAGAATATTGGATATTCAATCCTAATGTTTTGACAAGATGTTAAACTGAAACCTTGTTTGCTCCATCAGGGAGATATAACAATCTCATGACACTAATTTGAAAAAGACCAATGGAAGTTCTCAAATGTCTTCAGGATAGTAATTGCTGAACTGATGTTATTGAAAGAGAGTTCACTTTCACTGGAAAATATGCACTCAAGTCATTACATGCTGATAATCCATCACATTGGAGAAAGCTCAATGTCAGATCGCGACAATATATCATAGATCACTTTTGGGTTCAATTTAAGAAGTAGTTGCAAAGCGTACCTGAAGATTCTTGAGTCCTCATTGTCTCTGTTGCAGAGATTTTCAATGTCACTAGTGGTCTGTTGTGTTGCAGTGGGAGAAGTATTCAGTCCAGCCCTTGCATCACAGGTACAGCAACTGAGAAATATAATCTACAACACCAAGAGATACATATACTGCAATGGGTTCTACTGAATATTTTTTCATAAGCGGTTCAATTCAGTTTAAACATTCTCCTTGAGAAGCATTCAATTCTGTTATTTGGCTTTATTTTAAAAGCAAACAATCTAATTAACAGAATAGTTTGACCTTTCCAGTAGTTCACTCAGTAAGTATGCTATATGTTATGGTCCTTTATCATTGAGGAAATTCTCCACTGACTCAACGTCAGTAAGACCAAGGAATTCATTACAGACTTCTGGAAGGGGAATTCGAGGAAGCATGCACCAGTTCTCATTGAGGGAAAAAGTTTGCAGATTCATGTTCCTGAAACCAACATATTGAAGCAGTTACAAAGAGGGCACACCAGTGATTATATTTCATCATGATTTTGAGGAGATATGGTGTGTCACCGAAGGCTGTGACAAATTTCTGTAGAAATGGAGAGCATCCTAACTGGTTGCATCACCATCTGGTATGGAGGGGCCACCGCACAGGATTGGAAAACACTGCTGCGGTGTCCTGGTTAAGATCTCTACTGCTATGCTGTGAGGTAGATTATATTAACAGTTTCCTGTAAAAGCCGTGTGCCATGCTGGAAAGAGTGGTTTGGTTTTGGCTAAAGAAAAGGAGCTAACTTAGGAGTGTGCATCAGCCAATCAGGATTGTGAAATTTGAGAGAAGGTTCTAGAGAGCTGTGGGGAAGAATTTTCTGAAGGACAGTAGTCTGGTTTGGGGTCTTTTGATGGGAGCTGTAGAGTGGGGCACAAAGGAAGATGCCATGGAATGCTGTTGGAAGGAGAGTCCCCATTGCAAGTGAATATGCAAATGAATGGCTCTGAGGAGGAAGGGCCAATACTCCACAGAGAGAGCCAGTTTGTTCAAGAAGGTCTTTGAGGGGAGTACAAGATTTGGTGGGTGCTTTCACACAAACAGTGGGTCCAACGTATGTGTAAAGAGATGCACCCATGACTACTCCAGTATGAGCTCCAACGTTTATGTGCACATTGGACTGGTTTATCTGTAATGGGCCCTTATATTTTTATTTTCCTTTCCAGTAACTGTTCGTTAAAACTGAGAATTTGGTAAATATACTTTCTTTATCATTTGGTGTATGGCATGTCATTTCTGGGCTACCAATGACTGTGTATGGGCAGTATTTACATAGCATTCGCTCAAAGCGAGGTTCCTTTAATCGAAACATCACAACATTCGTCTTTGGTTGAACCCCAAATCATACCAACCCTAGACGTATATTGTTTATGACTAGTGATCTTCTCACTGCTGAGTCACGGGGCTATTAGCAGAGTTAGCTAACGAGCCAAGTCTGTTTATGAGCCTGGTGAGAGGGTTACACAGCAGACGGTTATAAACTCAGCCAGCTCCATCTCGGGCACCAGCCTCCCCACCATCAAAGACACTTTCAAAAGTTGATGCCTCAAAAAGGACCCCCAGCTCACCTCTCATTACTACCATCAGAGAGGAGATATAGGAGTCTGAAGACACATTCTCAATGTTTTAAAAAAAGCTTCCACTCCTCTGTCATCAGCTTTAGGAACAGACAATGAAGTCACGAACATTACCTCACTAATTTTTGTTCTATGCACTAATTATTTAACTTAAATATTTTATTTAATTTCTTGCCTTATTAATCCAACCTATGTCAGGTCCAAATAACACTTTGAGCAGGACCAGTACAACAAATAGAAACAGAGAAACATAGAAAATAAGTGCAGGAGTAGGCCATTTGGCCCTTCGAGCCTGCACCGCCATTCAGTACGATCATGGCTGATCATCCAACTCAGAACCCTGTACCAGCCTTCCCTCCATACCCCCTGATCCCTTTAGCCACAAGGGCCATATCTAACTCCCTCTTAAATATAGCCAATGAACTGGCTTCAACTGTTTCCTGTGGCAGAGAATTCCACAGATTCACCACTCTCTGTGTGAAGAAGTTTTTCCTAATCTCGGTCCTAAAAGGTTTCCCCTTTATCCTCAATCTGTGACCCCTCATTCTGGACTTCCCCAACATCGGGAACAATCTTCCTGCATCTAGCCTGTCCAATCCCTTTAGGGTTTTATACGTTTCAATAAGATCCCCCCTCAATCTTCTAAATTCCAACGAGTATAAGCCTAGTCGATCCAGTCTTTCATCATATGAAAGTCCTGCCATCCCAGGAATCAATCTGGTGAACCTTGTTTGTAACTCCCTCTATGGCAAGGATGTCTTTCCTCAGATTAGGGGATCAAAACTGCACACAATACTCCAGGTGTGGTCTCACCAAGGCCTTGTACAACTGCAGTAGTACCTCCCTGCTCCTGTACTCGAATCCTCTTGCTATGAATGCCAGCATACCATTCACTTTTTTCATCGCCTGCTGTACCTGCATGCCCACTTTCAATGACTGGTGTATAATGACACCCAGGTCTCGTTGCACCTCCCCTTTTCCTAATTGGCCACCATTCAGATAATAATCTGTTTTCCTGTTTTTGCCACCAAAGTGGATAACCTCACATTTATCCACATTAAATTGCATCTGCCATGAATTTGCCCACTCACCTAACCTATCCAAGTCACCCTGCATCCTCTTAGCATCCTCCTCACAGCTGACACTGCCGCCCAGCTTCATATCATCCGCAAACTTGGAGATGCTGCATTTAATTCCCTCATCTAAGTCATTAATATATATTGTAAACAACTGGGGTCCCAGCACTGAGCCTTGCGGTACCCCACTAGTCACTGCCTGCCATTCTGAAAAGGTCCCGTTTATTTCCACTCTTTGCTTCCTCTCTGCCAACCAATTCCCTATCCACATCAATACCTTACCCCCAACACCGTGTGCTTTAAGTTTGCACACTAATCTCCTGTGTGGGATCTTGTCAAAAGCCTTTTGAAAATCCAAATATACCACATCCACTGGTTCTCCCCTATCCACTCTACTGGTTACATCCTCAAAAAATTCTATGAGATTCGTCAGACATGATTTTCCTTTCACAAATCCATGTTGACTTTGTCCGATGATTTTACCACTTTCCAAATGTGGTTTCTCCACCACCGATGTTAGGCTAACCGGTCTATAATTCCCCAGTTTCTCTCTTCCTTCTCTTTTTAAAAGTGGGGTTACATTAGCCACACTCCAATCCTCGGGAACTAGTCCAGAATCTAAAGAGTTTTTAAAAGTTATCACTAATGCAGCCACTATTTCTTGGGGTGCTTCCTTAAGCACTCTGGGATGCAGACCATCTGGCCCTGGGGATTTATCTGCCTTTAATCCCTTCAATTTACCTAACACCACTTCCCTACTAACATGTATTTCCCTCAGTTCCTCCATCTCATTGGACCCTCTGTCTCCTACTATTTCCGGAAGATTATTTATGCCCTCCTTAGTGAAGACAGAACCAAAGTAGTTATTCAATTGGTCTGCCATGTCCTTGCTCCCCATAATCAATTCACCTGTTTCTGTCTGTAGGGGGCCTACATTTGTCCTAACCAATCTTTTTCTTTTCACATATCTATAGAAGCTTTTACAGTCAGTTTTTATGTTCCCTGCCAGTTTTCTCTCACAATCTTTTTTCCCTTTCGTAATTAAGCCCTTTGTCCTCCTCTGCTGGACTCTGAATTTCTCCCAGTCCTCAGGTGAGCCACTTTTTCTGGTTAATTTGTATGCTTCTTCTTCGGAATTGATACTATCCCTAACTTCCCTTGTCAGCCATGGATGGACTACCTTCCCTGATTTATTCTTTTGCCAAACTGAGATGAACAATTGTTGTAGTCCACCCATGCGATCTTTAAATGCTTGCCATTGCATAACCACTGTCAACCCTTTAAGTGTCATTTGCCAGTCTATCTTAGCTAATTCACGTCTCATACTTTCAAAGTTACCCTTCTTTAAATTCAGAACCTTTGTTTCTGAATTAACTATGTCACTCTCCATCTTAATGAAGAATTCCACCATATTATGGTCACTCTTACCCAAGGGGCCTCTCACGCCAAGAATGCTAATTCACCCTTCCTCATTGTTCAATACCCAGTCTAGAATAGCCTGCTCCCTAGTTGGTTCCTCGACATGTTGGTTCAAAAAAGCATCCCGCATACATTCCAAGAAATCCTGTTCCTCAGCACCCTTACCAATTTGGTTCACCCAATCTATATGTAGATTGAAGTCATCCATTATAACTGCTGTTCCTTTATTGCACGCATTTCTAATTTCCTGTTCTACTGGAAATACTACTGCTCGTTAGGGAAACCTCAGCAACACAAGTGTATATGCGGTGAAAGATGGGGCAGCAGAGGAGATATCACACAACTCAATCTGTATGCACTGATGAGTTGCCACTTTTAAGAAGAAATGGATGGAGAGGCAGCAAATTAATACAGTTCAGACAATTGGGTCTATTATCACACACGTGCTACATCTGTCAAATCTTTACACTATTTTTCTTCAACTTTCTTTCTGACAGCAATGAAGACTATTCAGCCCATCAAATACACACTGGCTCTCAGATTAATCCCATCAGTCCCACTCCCCAACTTATTAACCTGTAAGTTATTTTTTCACACTTGGCCACTAACAGCCCCTTGATTCTCCCATCAGCCAAGTACAGTAAACAATCAGCCTAACAACTTACTCAGCATGCATGCCCACAACTCTATTAATCCTAATCATACATCTTCAGAATGTGGGAGGAAACCAGAGCACTCAGAGGAAACCCACACAGTCACAGGGAGAACACTCCTTAAGACAGTGGCAGGAATTGAACCCCAATCGGTGATCGCTAGTGCTGTAGGGTGATTGCATTGAATGCTATGCTACCATACTGATCTGGCGCTATGAGACGTAATTGTACTTCCCTATTTCCAACATATTCAGTCAAACTCTCTTCATTGAATAATTCTGACTTGTATTTCACCTGAGACCCTGCATACTTGGGGCAGGAAAGGAAAATAGAGAATTATCACAAGCAAAGGGAAAGATTTGGGAAAGGGATAAAAAAAAATGAAAAAATTAAGTAAATAAGTACATAGGGATTGGATAATTATGTCTGCGGGCAGGAACAAGCACGAACAAATTGGGATATAAATACCTACAATGGTTGGTATATAGTATAGACTTGTATGCAACATTTTGGACCAGTGGAAATGGTCCAGAAGGGTTATATGGAAACTATTATTACCATTTTTCTTAACAACTAATTTCATTACTTAGCCTAATAGGTTAGATTTACCACAGTACATAATTATCTATTTAAATGTTTATTTTGCTTTTGTATCATCTCAATGTGTACTTAAGAATGTATAAATAATTGTAGTTTTATACATATAAAAAAATGGAAAAGGTTATATGAAAAAAGTACATGATAATTGTGAACTCCTTATCCAAATAAAAATAAAATTAAAAAAAAAATTACTTAATGAAGGGACTATCTTTAACTTACTTGTGCCTGTTGACTTTGAGTTAGTTGGTCCTTGAGTTCCTGGTTTCTCCTCTGAAGCTCCAGTCGATCCCTTTCAAGCTCAGTAATCTTTTCCATCAAACTACAGAGCCTATACAGCATTCCTATTCGCATTTGATTGCTGATACCACTGGACATAATCTGAAATAGAAGAATTCTTTCATTCTACTGCTGCGTAACTGCTGCAACAACATTTGAGCTACATGATGTTGATTGCTGATCACCTGAATTGCGAGTCACATAAGCCTGAAAGATGACATCATTAGGTGAAAATGGGTCTGAGAAAGGGGCAGATACTATATGATGTGGGAATTCGTGAGGTTATACTCCTTCGTGGGAGAAATGAAAAAGCAGAAACAATGGGCCAAATGCTAGAAGAACCTTTTGGAACTGCCAAATCATCCCAGAACTCTCAAGTGCAGTTGCAAGTCAGATTTATAAGATTAGCTTTATTTGCCACATGTACCAGCGGTGATTAATAAATTCGTGGCCTAAGGTAGAAGCAGTCAATTTTAGAAAACCTAGCACATTTACTTTTCAACATAGTCCCCTCCTACATGTACACACTTAGTTCAGCAGTCGTGGAGGATACGGATCCTTCTTTGTAGAAGTGGTCCACAACAGGGGTGATTGATAGGTTTGTGGCCTAAGGTAGAAGGAGATGTTATTAACTTCAAACTTTCTGCATTATCACTCAAAGAGTTGAACTGCACGTGCATGTAATGAGAGCGTCTTGGACTTCCAGGTGGTCCACGGCAGGGGTGATTGATAAGGTTGTGGCCTAAGTTAGAAGGAGATGCATGTGCAGTTCAACTCTTTGAGTGAAAATGCAGAAAGTTTTGAAGTTTCTCCTCATCTCCTTCTACTTTAGGGCGCGAACTTATCAATCACCCCTGCTGTGGACCACTTCTGGAGGTCCAAGACGCCGACTTCTACAAAGAAGGGATCCATATGCTCCACTACCGCTGGACTAAGTGTGTAAACGTAGGAAAAATAAATGTGCTAGATTTTCTAAAATTGAATCCTTCTACCTTAGGCCACAAACTTATCAATCACCCCTTGTACATTGAAACATACAGAGAAATGGCATTGTTGGTATCAAATCAAATCAGTGATGAAGGTACTGGGGGCAGCCTTCAAGTGTTGCCATGCTTCCAACACCAACGCAGCATGCCCACCTAACCCTAACCCTAACCCTAACCCATATGTCTTTGGAATGTTGGAGGAAACTGGAGCAAACAGGGAAAAGCCATGCAGTCACAGGGAGAACATACAAGCTCCTTACAGAGCGTGTCAGGAATTGAACCCCAATCTGTGATCACTGGCAAATCACCTTGTAAAGTGATTGCACAAGCAACCACATTGTCACAGTGCCCTTATCTTTCACTCAGCAAAAGACAATCCCAGAAAACAATCTATTATGTTTACTAACACTAATGCTAGAAATATGTCCCCCATTCACCTCACTGTAAGAACTGGCTGCAGACATTGCATCATGCACCATGTCATAAGATGTAGTCTATCCATGACCATGATAGTTCTTGGCAAAGTTTTCTACAGAAGTGGCTAGCAATTGCTGCCTTCTGGGCAGAGTCTTTACAAGACCTATAATCAATACTCTTCAGCGATTTTCTGCCTGGCATCAGAGGTCGCATAACCAAGACTTGTGATCTGCACCAGCTGCTCATGTGGCCATCCACCACCTGCTCCCATGGCTTCACTTGACCACGATCAGGGGGCTAAGCAGGTGTTATGCCTTGCGTAAGGGTGACCTGCAGGCTGGGGAGGAAAAGAACATCTTACACTTCCTTTGGTAGAGACATATCTCCACCCTGCCACCCAAATCAGGACCATTACAATTCCTTTTCTCTCACAGATGCTGATCAACTCACTGAGTTCCTCAGATTCCAGCATCTGCAGTCTCTTGTGTCTCATATATCTTCCGATTTAATTAATATAACTGGCATACACCTGACCATTCTTAAATCTTTAAACGTCTTTATTGTTTTAATTTGCTGACATTCTAATAAATATTTAATAGTATTTTATTGCTTTAAATTTTGAGTGTCCTTGAATGGTTATACACACCACAAACATTCAAGTTCAATGAACGCTTTGAAAGCAAATAATCTCAGGCTCATTCCAGGGCCTTCCTTTTGTACTTGGGAGGGCTACTCAAAGCCTCTGCTCCCTTGGGCCAATCTCAAGAAAGTGCAGGCCCAGTCCCAAGAGCAAGCCGCTGAGCTGAGTCACAGCTCATCGGCCACAGGAAGGTTCCTCTCGTTTTCACAAAGGAAGTGTGGCAGTGCTTGTAATACCCAAGTTAACAATGACAGGAACAAGAAAGCAACTATAAACAGGAAAAGCAAAGCTTTCTAAATGAAACAGCATGCCAAAACCACACCTGGGTTAATACGTACTATTCTGGTCTCTCGATCCAGGGAAAGATATTCTTACTTTTGAATCGTTGCACAATGAATTCACCAGGTTGATTTCTGAGGTGAGAATATTGGCACCTCCTCATCAGACCGCAGAGGAAGGAGATGTACAAGGTTCTGAGACAGATTGACAAGATAACCACTGAAAGACCAAATCTTCTAAGTGGAGAGTCTAGAAACAGAGGGTGTTGTCTCTGGATAAGTATTGTCAATTGAGACTGATAGTATGAGAGATTATTTGATTTAAGGGTTGTGAATGTTTCGAATTCTTCATTGCTATGAGCTGTGGATTCTGCAATCACTGAGTTTATTCAGCAGTAAAATTCGTATATTTCAGGACATTTCTAAAAATATCAATGAATTAGGGCAATAAACAGGTAAGGCAGGAAATGAGCAGTGATCGTGCAGGCTTAAAAGATTTGTTCCCTTTCCTTGTGTTTTTCTGCTTGGCAAAAGCCAGTTATAAATGAAAAATATTTGCTGAGATGTTATGCAAGGCACAGTTTTCCTAAAAGATTATTGCATGCTGAGTCGATTGATAATCATGTAAAAAGAAAGTATGCAGGAAGGTGAGCTGATAGACCAATACCAGTCCTGACAGAGTCTTGGCCCAAAACATGAAGGCCCCGGCCTGAAATGCCAATTGTTTCTTCCCCTCCATAGATGCTGCCTGACCTCCTAAGGTCCCACAGCATTTTGTGTGTTGGCTAATTACAATTGTCAGTCATGGTGAAGTTGCAATGCCACATCATGTTCAGGAGATCCACGCTCATATTGTTTTTGTTGATTATAAACACAAGAGATGCTGCAGAATCTGGAATTCCTGAGGAACACATACAAGCTGCTGGAGGAACTCAGCAGGTCAGGCAGCATCTGCGGAGGAGAAGAAACAATTGACATTTCAGGCCGTGATCCTCATCAGGAGTGGAAAGGAAGTGGTTAGAAACCAGAATGAGAAGGTGTAGGGAGGGGAAGGAGTGCAAGGTCCGGGTGAAGGGGGGAGGAGTGGGTGGGTTGGGAGGGGGGAATGAAGAAAGAAGCTTGAGGGTGATAGGTGAAAGAGGTAAGGGCTAAAGAAGAAAGAATCTAATAGGACAGGACAGTGGACCATGGGAGAATGGAAAGGAGGAGGGGCACCTGAGGGAGGCGCATGGGCAGGTGAGGAGAACAAAGACACTGAGAGGGGAGTCAGAATGTGGAATGGAGAAAAAGAAGGTGGGGGGGGTGGGAGAAGTTAGAGAAATCGATGTCCATGCTATCAAATTGAAAGCTACTCAGACAGATATGAATTGTTGTTCCTCCAGTCTGAGTGTGGCTTCATTGTGGCAGTAGAAGAGGTCATGGACCAACATGTCGGAATAGTTATAGGAAGTCAAATTGCAATGGGACTCCTCTGGGATTGACTTTGTTGATTTATCTGTTTAACAACAGACCTCAGGTAGGAGTGAGGACAGAAATTAAACAGGGTTTCTGCTTCGAAATGACCAACAAGTAATTTAAAAAGATATTCTGATATACTGCTGGTGTAAATGAGAAAAATAGTTTACAGGATTTTGCTGAAATTTCATGATGAAAATACAATGCATTAAAATTGAAAAATGTCCAAAGATCTTCAGGTCATTAATCCATAACATTTTGTGTTTGTCCCACTTTAGATCTGCCTGACATTCAGAGTGCTTCCAGAATTATCTGTTTGTTTCAAATTTCCAACATCAGCCGCTTTTAGAACAATGTTCTACTGTATTTTCTAAACTAAACTGGAAGTGGTTTAGAACATTACTGATAACCCAAGTAGCAAAGTATTTGGACCAAAAACTGAATTATGTAGATCTGGTATTCAATGATAACCCATTCAATACTGAATGTAAAATCAGAAGCTCATAGCAGATTCAATGGACCAAATGGCATAATTCTGTTCCTATGACTTATGATAACACATAACTTTGCTCTTTCATCCACCTGCCATTCCTACTGCAAATCTTAGCTTTCAGCAAAATAATTGGTTAAATTACCCTCTTTCTCCTTCCCTTCTGGTCTAAATTTCCATTAGTTAAATTGTCCTTTGTTAAGTAACTATTGTTTGTCAATCAGTTTTCACTTTTTCTTGCCAACTAACATCATGGTAAGCTCTTAGGAATGTATATCTACTCCACAATAGTGCTCATGAATCGATGCTAATTGGTGATAAGTTAATACTTAATTGGCTGTATCACATAACAAGACCCAAGACAATGGATGCTGTTATTAATTGAAGTGTTAGCTGGTGCCAGGTCATCAAGTTACATTGAGCCCATAGGACAGAAGCAGCAACTTTACCCAGCTGATCAATGACGAGGTTTATGCTCCATGAGTCTCAACCTCTTGACCTAATCTTATCAGAATATCCTTCTATTCTTTCTTCACTTATGTGCTATCTAGCTTTCCTTTGAATGCACCTGGGGTATGCGGCCAAACCACACCCTGTGGTAGTATTTCACATTCCTACCACTCATAGCTGAAGAATTTTGCATAAATTCCTGATAGGATTTATTATTTTCATCCCACAGTTCTGACGCCAGCCGTCCCAGAAGTGAAATTGCATCTGTCTACCAAAGACCCTTACCGCATTATTCCTCAGAGCTGCTTCTTCTAGACACCAAACATTTTGCTTCTCCAACATTATTTCAATAGGTAATTAATTATATTCCTCTTTCTATTTTAAGACCATAAGAACATTTGACATAGGACCAGATTTAGGCCACTGAGCCCATCGAGTCTGCGTCACTCCATCATGGCTGATTTATTATCCCTCTCAATCCTATGTTTCTGCCTTCTACCCATAAACTTTGATGTTCTTACTAATCAAGAACCTATCAACCTCTGCTTTAAATATACTCAGTGACATGGTCTCTGCAGCCGTCTGTGGCAATAAATTCCACAGATTCACCACCCTTTAGCAAAAGAAATTCCTCCTCATCTCTGTTCAAAAGGGACGTCCTTTGTATTTTGGGGCTGTGTTCTCTGGCCGTAGACACACCAATGAGAAGAAACATCCTTTCCGATGGCAACTCTTTCTACATATTTCAATATTCGACTGGTTTCAATTATATCCCCCCTCATTTTCAGTCCAGCATATACAGGCCCAGAGCCATCAAATTCTCCTCATTCATTAACCCTTTCATTCCTGGGATCATTCTCGTGCACTCCCTCTGAACCCTCCAAAATGCCAGCATATCCTTTCTTGGATAAAAGGTCCAACTCACAATACTATTTTAACTATTACATACAAAAACTGCTGGTGAACGCAGCAGGCCGGGCAGCCTCTCTAGGAAGAGGTACAGTCAACGTTTCGGGCCAAGACCCTTCGTCAGGACTAACTGAAAGAAGAGATAGTAAGAGATTTGAAAGCAGGAGGGTAAGGGGGAGATCCGAAATGATAGGAGAAGACAGGAGGGGGAGGGATGGAGCTAAGAACTGGAAAGCTGATTGGCAAAAAGAATACCAGGCTGGAGAAGGGAGAGGTTCATGGGACTCGAGGCCTAGGGAGGGAGAAAGAAAGGGGGGGGAGCAGAGAGGATGGGCAAGGAGTATAGTGACAGGGACAGAGGGAAAAAAAAGAGTGGGGAAAAAGGGAAATAAATAAATCAGGGATGGGGTACAAAGGGGAGGTGGGGCATTAACGGAAGTTAGAGAAGTCAATGTTCATGCCATCAGGTTGGAGGCTACCCAGACGGAATATAAAGTGTTGTTCCTCCAACCTGAGTGTGGCTTCATCTTGACAGTAGAGGAGGCCATGGATAGACATGTCAGAATGGGAATGGGACATGGAATTAAAATGTGTGGCCACTGGGAGATCTTGTTTTCTCTGGCAGACAGAGCATAGGTGTTCAGCGAAACAGTCTCCCAGTCTGCGTCAGGTCTCACCTTTAGTTTGGAGGAAGTGGGAGGAGCTAACGGAGAAATTATTTAGAGTAAGGACTAATTCCGCTAGACGGAGTAGAGTGGTGGCAGAGGGGAGCTGGTTAGGTCTGGAATCCAAAAAGAAGCAGAGAGCTTTGAGATCTTCCTGGTGGGGGATGGAGCTATATAGAGACTGGACGTCCATGGTGAAAATAAGGCGGTGGGGCCAGGGAACTTAAAATCATTGGAAAAAATACAGAGTGTGAGAAGTGTCATGAACATAAGTGGGAAGGAATTGAACAAGGGGGGATAAAACAGTGTCGAGGTATGCAAAAATGAGTTCGGAGGGGGAGGAGCAAGCTGAGACAATGGGTCTACCTGGACAGGCGGGTTTGTGGATCTTGCGGATCCCACCACCAAGCACATCTTTCCCTCCCCTACCCTTTCTGCTTTCTGCAGGGATCGCTCCCTACACGACTCCCTTGTCCATTTGCGCTCCCACCCCATCCCTTCCCACTGATCTCCCTCCCGGCACTTATCCTTGTAAGTGGAACAAGTGCTACACATGCCCTTACACTTCCTCCCTCACCACCATTCAGGGCCCCAGACAGTCCTTCCAGTTGAGGCAACACTTCACCTGTGAGTCGGCTGGGGTGATATACTGCGTCCGGTGCTCCCGGTGCGGCCTTCTATATATTGGTGAGACCCGACGCAGACTGGGAGACCATTTCACTGGACACCTATGCTCTGTCCGCCAGAGAAAGCAGGATTTCACAGTGGCCACACATTTTAATTCCACATCCCATTCCCATTCTGACATGTCTATCCACGGCCTCCTCTACTGTAAAGATGAAGCCACACTCAGGTTGGAGGAACAACACCTTATATTTCATCTGGGTAGCCTCCAACCTGATGGCATGAACATTTACTTCTCTAACTTCCGTTAATGCCCCTCCTCCCATTCTTACCCCATCCCTTATTTATTTATGTATGTATGTATTTATTAATTTGTTGTTTTCCTTTTCTCTCTCTCTCTCTCTCTCTCTCTCTGTCCCTCTCACAACAACTCCTTGCCTGCTCACCATCTTCCTCTGATGCTCCCCTCCCCCTTTCTTTTTCCCTGGGCCTCCCATCCTATGATCCTCTTCCTTCTCCAGCCTTGTATCCCTTTTGCCAATCAACTTTGCAGCTCTTGGCTCCATCCCTCCCCCTCCTATCTTCTCCTATCATTTTCGATCTCCCCCTCCCCCTCCCACTTTCAAATCTCTTACTAACTCTTCCTTCAGTTAATCCTGACAAAGGGTCTCGGCCTGAAACGTTGACTGTACCTCTTCCTATAGATGCTGTCTGGCCTGCTGCTTTCACCAGCAGTTTTTGTGTGTGTTGCTTGAATTTCCAGCATCTGCAGATTTCCTCGTGTTTACTATTTTATATATCTCCTCTTTGATCTGTTCTTTTATTGTCATTGTGTTTTCTAGATTCCTTGGTAAATATTACACCGAACTGGCAATCAACTGTAGGCCCTGTCATAAATCTAGGATGTGCTGACCAACAGAACACCAGTACATTTGTTGGTGCACTTCGCTTTATCATGGGCGATGTTAGCCATCCCCAGGAGAGTACTACTGAATTTACTCATCCAAAGCTTTGTTAGCAGGTCTTAGCCAAGAGCAACAACCTTACTGATAGGAATGAGAATTTCTAGCTCTGCCCATTTTCACTTATTTTATTTTAATGTTTAATCTATGAACATTGATTTCTTGAACTTGCCCCTTCACCATTCCCATTCCCATTTCCCTCTCTCACCTCATCTCCTTACCTGTCCATCACCTCCCTCTAATGCTCCTCTCCGTTCCCTTTCTTCCATGGCCTTCTGTTCTCTTCTATTAGATTCCTCTTTCTCCAGCCCTTTATCTCTTTCAGCTATCAGCTTACCAGCTCATAACTTCACCCCTCCTCCTCTCCCAGTTTCACATATCACCTATCACCTTGTTCTTCTTCCTCCCTTCCCCATCACCCCCCCACCTTCTTTCTCTAACTTCTAATCTTTTCACCAGTCCTGATGAAGGGTATTGGATCGAAACGTCGACCGTTTATTCTTTTCCATAGATGCTGCCTGGCCTGCTGCATTCCTCCACCATTTTGTGTGTGTTGCTTGTATAAATAAGGTGGACGTTTTCTTTCAGTTTCCAATTTAACATTACCCAGATTTCTTTAATCACTCACAAGTTTGTTCTTGAACTCAGTAAAACATACTTCTGAACTACTATGGTAATCACTGTTTAAATTATTTCTCCATTGCTGTTCCCTTGATAATTTTATCTAATTTATCTTCCCATGTTATATTCTTATCCCATCAAGTTTTGGTTCTTCCTCCACTCCATTATATTAGCTTTGAGAGAGACATTAAAGACAATCAAAGTTCCATGTTTTATAATTTTGTAATCATTTCATGGAACTGATTATCAATACAGTAATGTGACTGTTCATGAATAATACATCCATGTAGTATCCATAATATGGATTCCATTTCAATCTTCCTGCCACTTGGGTCCCATTTTTCTGCTGCCAACATATTGTGTCAATTTACAGCTACCTTCTATATTTATATACATACCACCAGGCTCAAGGGATAGCAACAGCTATCCCACTGTTGTAAGGCAATTGAATGGTTCCCTAGTACAACAAGATGGACCTTTGACCTCACAGTCTACCTTGTTATGATCTTGCACCTCATTGTCTTCCTGCACTGCATGTTACTCTTTATTTTGCATTCTGTTATTATTTTACCTTGTTCTACCTCAATGCACCAAGTAATGATTTGATCTGTATGAACAGTATGCAGGACGAATTGCTTAATGTGTCTTGTAAATGTAACAATAATAAATAATTCAGATTATATTTTCTTTATCTTTTGTGGAAACTTTAGGCTGAATCAATTTTAGCTCTGACCCACAGCCTAAGATGCCCACTTGTTCATATTTGCATGGGGTAAATGTGAGGGTCAATTAGACTGAACTACCCCAGGACACATGGTGTGGACTCGACAGCGAGCAGGCATGCCCAGGAGAAAACATTAACTTTTGTTAAAACTGTCAAGATTTGAAACACTTTTTAAATGTTTAATATTCAAAGACAAGTTTAAAAAACTTCATGGTTGTGCTAAGTAATTAAAATAGCAATGTAAAAAAGAAATACTTAAAGAACACTCAAACCATTCAGAGGTAATTAGAAACATTGAAATAATTTTTTAAATAATACCTTTTATTCTCCTGAACTCCAGGTGGGAAAGGAACATACTTTGCCAAGTCTAGCTGGCAGAGGATCAAAAGCTGAGAACCCCAGCACAATCTGGTTTCACTGCTGGATTGCACATGGAGCCTATTAGCATCTCACACTCAGCATATGCTAGACTCACAGCTAGTCACCGGCTTACTTACCTGGAAACAGCTGAACATCAGATGTTCATCCAGCGCAAAGCAGGCTATTATTTATACATGCCTGCATTGTTCTTTACTGAGGGGTGTTTCAATTATCCTTTCTGTATACAACTTATTGCCACGAATTATTACCTCTAGTTCTCCATTTATAGGCAAATTTCAGATTGTGCATATTGCTGTACTGACAATTCAGTTTGAATTTTATTAATTATTCTATACACCTCATTTATAAGTCATTTTTTCTACTTTTTCCTAATTTTATTATTTATGCTACTCTTTACCTATTAGTTTGGACCGACCACTACAATCATCTAAAGATGTACTATAGAAAGTATTCTTTCTGGATGTATTAGAGCTTGGTATGGCAGCTACGCAACCAAGACCACATAAAATTGCAGAATCATGGGCATAGTTCAGTCCATCATAAAAACCAACCTCCCATTCATTATCTCTGCCCATTGACTATTGCCCACTGCCTTGAAAAGCAGCCAACATAACCAAATACTCCTTCCACCGTGGTCGTTCTCTCTTCTGCCCCCATCTACCAGGCAGAAGATAGAAAAGTTTTTAAATGTCAAGGACAGCTTCTACCCCACTCTTGAACAGACCTCTTGTACAATACATATGAACTCTTGATCTCTCACTCTACCTCATCATGGCCCTCGCAACTTATTCATCTACCTGCACTGCACTTTTTCTCTACCTGTAATACTATGTTCTGTATCTGTTGCTGCTTTTTCTTTTGTGGCACCTCAAAGTACTTATGTTTTGGAAAGATCTGTATGGATGGCATGCAAAACGTAGTTTAATGCCAACAATGATCCAATTACCCCCACACCGTATCCACCTAACAGACTAGAGCTGGGTTTGTGTTTTCAGTATGTCCTTGCATTCCATGACATCTAAGTTATGGCCCAGAGCATTTCTGAGATCAATCACATACTTGAATTTAGTTTAGATATGGTTACAGCAGGATATATAGCTCATCTTCTGTAACTCCCATTCCCCTCAATGCTATTGGCTCAGGCTTGGGCCATGGCAATTGGATCTTCACCCTCTTTTTTCCCGGATCCCCTTTCAAATTGATCTGAAGTATCAACTAAACTTATGCTGTCAACACTTTTTCCTAGACTGCACCCATCTATAAAAATTTCTGACTTTCTGGTTATCAAATTCTCTTTGATTACAACCTTTCTATTCCTCTTTCCCTTCATTAGATTGCCTCCTGCTCCACAGTTCCTTGGCTGACAATCTAGCTTTCCTCCTTAACATATTCATTGACTAGTGTTTGTTGGGTAGGACCGGTGCTGATGGAACTACCTAAACAGAAGAAACTTTGCAGATGACGGAGGTCCAGAGCAACACAAAAAATGCTGGAGGAACTCAGCTGGTCAGGCAGCATCTATGGAGGGGAGTAAACAGTTAACATTTCAGGCTGAGACCTTTCATCA
This sequence comes from Mobula hypostoma, assembly GCF_963921235.1. Classification (NCBI taxonomy): domain Eukaryota; kingdom Metazoa; phylum Chordata; class Chondrichthyes; order Myliobatiformes; family Myliobatidae; genus Mobula; species Mobula hypostoma. The sequence goes on along the minus strand of NC_086103.1, from coordinate 34,344,926 downwards.
GGACTGCAAAGAAAAAGGAAGAAAACAGAATGAAAAGGTGAGGGGAAAGGGGCATCGACTTCTCCTACTTCCAGTGATTTCTCCCAATTCACCCTTCTCTCTTTTTCCACTCTCCTCTCACCCTTTCCCTTCTCCTACCTTGCCCATCACATCCCTCTGGTGCCCTTCTCCCTTCCCTTTTTCCTACGGAACACTCTCCTCTTCTATCAGATTCCTTCTTCTTTAGTCCTTCACCTATTTAACTATCACTGCTCAGCTTCTCACTTCCTTCTCCTCCCCCACCCACACACCTTCTCCCTTGCCTGGTTTGACTTAACACCTGCCAGCTTGCACTCCTCCCCACCCACCTTCATATCCTGGCTTCTTCCCTCTTCCTTTTCAGTCCTAATGAAGGCCCTCAGCCTGAAACGTTGACTGTTTATTCCCTTCTGCAGATGCTGCCTGACCTGTGGAATTCTTCCAGCCATTTCTGTATTATTATTGGTCTACTTACTCTATTTCCCCGTTTTACTCTATCTGCCAACATACAGTCGCACTTTCTCCCTTATTGCACGTGATTTCCTCTGAGATAGGACTGTATCTTGGAGGAAGCTATCCTCTTTGCTGAATTGCCCAAGAGTTGCTAATTTACATTTGGAATTAATGAGTTAGACCATACCATAAGAAAGAGAAGCAGATTTAGGCCATTTGGCCCATCGAGTCTGCTCCTTGATGTTAGTTTAGATAAGTGTACAGCAGAAACTATATCTCATCTCTGTAACACCCCTTCCTGCCCCCGCTATTGGTTCAGGTATGGGCTATGGCAATTGGATCTTCACTCTCTTGGTGATCCACTAGCCAGTAGAACTGAAGTGACTCAAGGCAGAGTCATTTCCTGTAGGCGTGAAGTTTTTGATTTCATACAATGATGCTGATTCATAGATTGTGCTTTTGCCTCCATTCGTTATTGATTCTTTTGAAATGAGGTTCAAGTTTTGAAACATTTGTAAGGACAATACTGAGCAATCTTCCCTTGGCATGAACCAGGAGCACTTGACACTGACAAAAGACACCAAAACTAGAGGAAGTGTTGTATTACAATTATCTCCAAATTCAGACGCTGCAACAAATACGAAGAAAAAAATATTAACAAGATAAATCATTGTAACTTTTTTGACTAACCTTATTTTCCATACTGTTTTCCCTGAGCTGTGTATGGCGCCAGTTGTTAGCGATTATTTCATGACCATTTTCTTTGTCTTTTTCAGTCACATTCTTGGAAACAGCTGAGACAGTAAGATCAGACTTTGTGAGTTCTGTCAGCTCTTCCAGGTTATATGATACGTTCAGCGTTTGTGTGATATTATTCAGCCCAAATACATTGTCCTCCATTGGTGATTCTATTGCTTTAGCTTCATTCTCTGTGCCCGAGAGAGCAGCAAAGCTGAAAGATCTTGGGAAGAGTCCTGGCCTACTGTCACAGGACAGGTACGAGTAGAGGCTGGAGCTGTTTGATGTGTGTCTGCTGTGGATGGAATTGTTCTCTCGTGTATCAGAGGACACTCTCTTCAGATAAAGACAACTGGAGTTTGATAAATCCAGACCTGAATCTTCTGATCGGCTTTTCCCAAACAATGAAGGTTCTTGTTTAAACTGATTGGAACCACAGTCTAGATCGTCTGGAACCTTATTTTGCTGTTTTTCATTTTTCTGTTTCTTGCCTGAAACAAAATTGTTTGCATAAGATATATGCCGAAAAAAATTAGAGGAGCAGCCTTGACGGACGATTGTGCAAGTGTTTCAGTGAGGTGTGACTATATGAGGACTGTTAATTGGTTTCTCATTCCACACGTGCTAGCTGAATGACTAAATTCATTCAGCATTTTCTGTTTTTCTTTCAGATTTAAGCATCTACAGGTTTCCATGTGACTCTCAGTACTGAGCTAAGTAATTCGAACAATCAGGTTGCCACAAAGCAATCTCTGTAGGTTGAGCAGCATTTGTGGGGGAGGGGAGAAGGATGGGCCGGGGGAATTATTAAACTTTCAGGTGAAAACCTTGCAGCAAGTGACGAGGGGCGATAGCCATCAGGTTGTTAAAACCGAACAATTAAGTTGTTACAGTTTTATAACTTTGCTCAAGGAAAGCATAATTTCCTGACCGTCATACCTTGATGAAACATTGCCTTGTGTGTGTGTGTGTGTGTGTGTGTGTGTGTGTGTGTGTGTGTGTGTGTGTGTGTGTGTTGGGGATTGGTGGGTGGTGGGGGGGGGGGGGGGTTCAGGTCACTCGCACTCATTGAATAGCTACAAATCTTACTTATATAAATTATGCTGAAATTCACATGTTTGGGTTCAACTTCCTACATTCTGATTTACAGAAAGAAAGAAGGGTTAAATAGAAAAGATTAAAGATTAGCTTTATTTGTTACAGTGCAGTACATCATTTTGCGTCAACGACTAACAGCCTGAGGACATGCAGGGAACAGCCTGTAAGTGTTGCCATGCTTCCAGCGACTAAGTGCCCACAACTTACTAAGCTTAACCCATACGTCTTTTTTGGGATATGCAACAAAACCCCACATGTGTGAAGGAAATGCTTTGTATTATATTTTGATGGAAAGTGTTACAGTCCTCACAGAACAGACCAGAGACTTTCTGCCCTTTGCTTTCTATGCATCTGCCAATAAACAAAGTTAATGTACAAGAAAACTGTCACTCTCTCCCACCCATATCATGTTTATACTAACTTCCACAATTTCAGAATGTCCCAAGGTAATTCAGTCATTGCCTGACAAAAGATTAATCTATTAAGTACTTTTTTCTTTCCATATACAGCCTGAGCTTTTTCAAAAGTTTCTCATTTATTTTGGATTTATAATAGTTACTGTAACCTGTCATATATAGATTTGGGGCTCAAGTTCGAAAGGCTTTGAAAGATTTCCTGTACAGTGCACCTGCTACTGAGCATTGATTATTCTGACCATCTTTTACAAACACAGCTGGCTGTTGAATATTTAAGCAGGTTGCAAGTAGGATTCCACACAGGAACAATGTTTTAAATAGTAAGGCAGTAGGTTAGGTTGGCATTCTAAACCATATCATGTTGATCACAACTGCTGAACCGCATTAGAGATTGCCCTCCCCACTCACATTGCAGGGGTTTTGCTCGTGAAGGAGTGCTCCTTTAAACTCTGCAAATGAACTAACAACAGCAGAAAAATACTCAAACATATTCAATTAAAAATTAGTATAATGTTACCTTTTCTCCACTTTAGCAGCGAGAAGATTTGCTTCTTTTTCCCAAATGACATTTTAGAAGAGCTTTCTCTTATAAGTCGCAAATCACCTCCTTCTCGTGATGACTTCAGATCGGTTCAGAAGGGGGAAAGATTCAAAGAATACCTTTCAGAGGTACCTTTTTCTCATTCAGAAATGTAAATCTTTAAAGTGTTTTGAGCAGAGGAACATCAAGAAAGCACGTTTAACTGAACTGAGATAAGGAACAGGAACTGGTTTGAATCTGAAGATACAGCCTATTTATAGCATTGCGAGGTGTAGGTCATGAAATGAGCAGCGAGGATTGCAGAAGAATGCAAAAGGTGCTTGCATTCTCTAAGTGGTCAAGTGACATATTTACACACATGCTTATTAGCTCCTTATTGTGCAAACTTACGTTAGCCTCAAGAGTACCTCAGGGGATCATCATACTTGAAATAGTTCTAATCTACCATTTTGTACTAGTTGAACTCAATATCTGCATTCTTACTCCTACTCCCAGCATTTGTACAATATTCCAGTTATTCATAGTTTCATGATATTATGATAGATTAAAGGAAACAGCCTGTAAACATGCATCACAAAGAACTGCACGTAATCCACAGCACTTTATCCAGCAATTTATACAAACGGCTGTGTGTTTTTTATTTTCCAGTATACTTTATCATACTCCCCCACTTCACTTAGATGGTAACTTCTACAAAGACATGATTTTATTTGCACCACAAGTTCACCTAACTTCCTAATGCTTCATGTATCAGTTTTATAGCATATATCCACTGACTTTTTTCAGTTCAGTAAAAAAAGTCTTTTTGGAAGCAGTCAGAATTTCCGGCTGCTCCTCTAGAAAAATAAGGGAAAATCTAAAGCGTCATGCAGATTTAGTGTACAATAAGACTGTGCAGACAATATACCTGGGCACAAATGAAGATTGGAATACAGTAACCATATTAATTATTATTTAGCGTACCTCTTACCCTGATGCCACTTTACTGAACTGTGGATACATTACAAAAAAACAGCATGTATCATGAATAAGCAAGCAGGAATAAAAACGCAAAATGCTGAAAAATCTCATCAAGTTGGGAAGATCAAATCAATGTGTTCTCCTGAATTTTATATTTTTATTTCAATTTCATAGTGTTACGAGAATACACATAAAATTAAGATGTTTGCTGGCCTGGGCTAGCATCAGTGGCATCAGCAGTTGGTCTGCCACCTGCCCTCAGGGGAAGGAGAGATAAGGAACAATGGAGCAGCGTCTGGAGATGTGTAATGAAGGGATGTGGGAGAGAGAGCTGTCTGGAGCGGCTCCCCCCCTTTGAACCCTGAACTGTTTGAAGTGATGGACAGGCGATACCCCAGCAGGGGGATAAAAAGGGACAGGTTCGCTAAGACAGACACACACGCCACCCGAGGTAACGAGACCCTGGAAGCGGTGCGCCTCTCACGAGTGGTGAGAAGTACCGGACAACGCACAGGGTGGAAAGGTACGATCAGCGGGAACCCGGTGTGTGTCCGCCCTTGCCTGGGTGCCGGGTTCACTGCAGAGGATCGACCGCATCTGGAGGAGGGGTCACAGTCGGTGACCTCAGGTGACATCACCAAGGACCCGCCCAAATGCTGTTTGTGAGCAATCTCGCTGGTCTGTGAGTGAAGCTGTGCTGAATGATGAGTTGTTCCTATTCTATGTCTCTCTTCCCCCACCTTGTCCATCGCCATGGCAACGATTACTGCGAACTGAACTACTAACTGGACTGAACTTTGAGTCATTTTGAAATTGGTCATTTACCCCTAGACAACGATAGAGCTTGATTGATGCTGTTATCTTACTTCTGTGCACATGTGTGTTTATCATCACTGAATTGTTGCATTTATTATCCTTTCGATTACTGTGTTGCTTGTTTCTTTAATAAAACTTTCTTAGTTCTAGTACTCCAGACTCCAACTGAGTGATCCATTTCTGCTGGTTTGGCAACCCAGTTACGGGGTACGTAACAATAGCAACTGTTTCTTTTTGCTTTCAGAAATAAGCAAAACTCGTCCAAACAGAAAGAAGTTGTGAGCCTTAATGGAGTGCAAGCTAACCTATATTGCTGTTAGTTTTACGAATAGCTTGTTCCTCTTCATTATCGGATATATATACAGGTACTTCTTACTGTCATTTATGGTATTGTACTATACTGTCACTGCAAAACAAAAAAATTCACAAAAAAAATGTCATTGATAATAAACCTGATTCTGATTCTGTGGAATGCTCACTACAGAAGACAGCATTTAACTGGCTAAGACTTCTTACATTTTTGAGGGGATGAAAGGATCCTGTGAGTGGTCTAATCATTGGTCTCTGTCAAGGTGTCCTAATCAAGTTTTCTGCCGGTCTCTTAATCAAGTTTCAAAGAAGTGTAATCAAGATTCTTCGAAGGTCGGCATATGGATTAACAAATGAAAATAACTCTCTGGTGGTCCTGGATTAGGTTGATGTAAACCCTCCCCCACTCCCCCCATGCACTTTAACAATGTTTTGGTACTAGGATTCATTTCCTGTCGATTTCCAATTTAAATATAGAAATGCTTCCTGAATAAATGAATCAAATCTGAAGAGAACCAGATACTCTTCAGATTTCCTTCAGCCCATCCTGCTGAGTGTTTTCAGAGTTTTCCATTTCTATTTCTCCAGATCCCGAGTTTCTAGTTTAGCAGCTGTGACAAGGCAAAATCCACAAAACTATCAAAGGCGCATTGTGAGGAGAATGTAGGCTCTGAACTTGATGGGAGACATATGAGATGCATTCTTTACACTAATTCTGATCACACAATGGAAACAATTCTTTGGAAGTGAAATAACCATCATCAATTATGCCCAAGGATTACTAAACATTAGCAATTTAGGACTTGAACAGCAGCTTCTGTTGCTGGCATTACCCTCAGCTTTGAGGGCTCTGGGGTAAACATAATGCCTGATGTAGTTCACAAGGTTCACAGTTTCAGTTTTAGACCCGTGAACAGATAACAGAATACTTCACTCAACCTACTTTTGCAAACTCCTACTGCATTAAAATGTAAATGGAAAATAAAGTTAGTTCCCGATCTCTTTGAAGAATCAACACCAACAACAATAACCTCTATTTAGTTAACACACACAAAATGCTGGAGGAACTCAGGAGTCCGTGCAGCACCTATTGGAAGAAAGTAAACCGTTAACAGTTTGGGTCGAGACCCTTCTATTTAGGTAGCATCCACAAACGCAACCAAAAGTTCCCAAGCTCCAGAACTAAGGAGATGTCTTCCTTCTTCAAAGAAAGGGGTTTCCCTTCCTCCACTATCAATGCTGCCCTCAACCACATCTCTTCTATTTTGCACACATCTGCCCTCATTCCATCCTCCCACCACTTCATCGACCACCCCACTAGCCTTTACGTCTAGCACATAATTCTCCATAACTTCTACCATCTCGAATGGAATCCCGCCACCAAGCACATCTTTCGCTCCCCCCCCCACCCCAACTTTCTGCTTTCTGCAGGGATCATTCCCTACACGACTCCCTTGTCCATTCCTCCATTCGTCCCTCCCCATTGATCTCCCTCCTGGCTCTTACCCTTGCAAGCAGAACAAGTGCTACACCTGCCCTGATACCTCCTCCAACACTACCACTCAGAGCTCCAAACAGTCCTCCAAAGACACTTCACCTTTGAGCCTCTTAGAGTCATCTACTGTATCCAGTGCTCACGGTATGGCCTATATATTGGTGAGACCTGGAGTAGATTAGGCGACTGCTTCACTAAGCACCTATGCTCCGTCTGCCAGAAAAAGCAGGATCTCTCAGTTGCCACCCATTTTAATTCCACTTCCCATTCCCATTCCAACATATCAGTCCATAGCCTCCTCTACTGCTGCAATGAGACCACACTCAGGTTGGAGGAGCAACACCTTATATTTTGTCTGGGGAGCCACCAACCTGGTGGCATAGATGTTGATTTCCCAAACTTCCAGTAATGATCCCCCACACCATCCTTCATTCCCATTTCTCTCTCTCAACTTATCTCCTTATCTGCCCATCACCTCCATCTGGTGCTCCTCCCCCTTCTCTTTCCTCCATGGCTTTCTGTCCTCTCCCATCAGATTCCCCGTTCTCCAGCCACTTATCTCTTTCAGCAATCGACTTCCCAGCTCTTTACTTCACACCTCCGCTAGTTTCACCTATCACCTCTACCCTGTATTTCTTCCTCACCTCCCAACCCCCTCCCCCAATTCTTGCTCTGACTTCTCATCTTTTTTTCCCCAGTTCTGGTGAAGGGTCTCAGCTCGAAACGTCAACTGTTTACTCTTTTCCATGGGTGGCTGCCTGGCCTGCTGGGTTCCTCCAACATTTTCTTTGTGTTACTTCCCAGAATATACCAATTATTATCCCAAGAGCTACAGCTATATTTCTTTAAAGTTCAAATTTCAAAGTTCAAAGTAAATTTTATTATCAGAGTACATATATGTCACCACATACAACCCTGAGATTCATTTTTCTGCAAGCATACTCAGCAAATCTATAGGATAGTAACCATACCAGGAACAATGAAAGGTCAACCAGAGTGCCGAAAACAACACATTGTGCAAATGGAAATATAAATAAATAGCAATAAATAATGAGAACATGAGATAATTAGAAAAAAGAGTCCTTGAAAGTAAGATCATTTCTTATGGGAGTATTTCAATGATGGGGCAAGCGAGGTTGAATGTAAGTATCCCCTTTTGTTCAAGAGCCTGATGATTGTGGGGTAATAACTGTTCTTGAACCTGGTGGTGTGAGACTCTACCCAGTGGCAGCAGTGAGCAAAGAGCATGGCCTGGATGGTCAGGATCTCTGATGATGGGTGCTGCTTTCCTACGACAGAGTTTCAAATAAGTATGCTCAATGATTATTATAATTCAATGACTCCCTTAAATGTGCACACACGTTACTTTTGTGATAGAGAAAACATTGGGTGCTTATTTGAGAGAGAAATGTAGCCAATCATGACTACATATCCATTAAAAAATTAACTGTCAGAAAATATGTGTGCTTGAACATGTAATCTACAGCAACGTTAATTTGTATTTTCCTTTTAGAAGAAACAGTTAGTTCACTGAAAACAAATAGGATTGAGATCCACAGAAAGCTAAAACGCAGGGTCAATGTAATGGCTTTTAAAGATCAACAGCATAGAACTATCAAAATTGTTAGAGAAGAACTCTGGTTTAAAGGTTTAAATGACAGCATATTCAGTCACGTAGCTATTGGGGTTAGTTTATTATTGTCCATGTACAAGATACAGTGAAAAGCTTGTTTACTGTTCATACAGATCAAATCATTGCACAGTGCATTGAGCTGGAATAAGGTAAAGCAATAACAATGTGGAATGCAGGATAATTAATGCTGCTAAAAAACTGCAGTGCAGGTTAAGGACAAAGTGCAAGATCGTAATGAGATAGATTGTGAGTCAGCCTAGTCAAGGTGCAAGCCACTCGAGTCTTTGCACTGTAACATGTTACCAAGAAACACCCAATCAGACAGTTCCATGGAGATGAACTCCAGAAGTAGGTATACTGAAGAGGTGGTGGAGACAAAATGTATTTGATAAACAAGACATGACCTATTATTTTGGTGCAAAGAATGTTGAAATAGTAAAACTGACTAACATGATGTGTGGTTGAAGTAAATGTTCCTCATTATGGGGGTTAGGTCTAAGGCTCAGCTCTTAGTTAAAATATTTAAATTTTACTGCTACTGAAGAGCCACGTTAAACAGCTTTATGTTACATGCGTCCTTAGTTTTTTTTGGTGGTGAGAGGGAATAGTCACCCTGTTGGTCATCCTAATTCTTCCCCAACACCATCCTCCAATATCACTAAGTTCTGGGCATGCTCTGATGGCAGTGGAAGCATGGAAGCATTTGCAGGCTGCCTCCAGCACATCCTCGGACTATGTTGGTCATTGATACAAACAATGCATTTCACTCAGTGCACATCAAAGTTGCTGGTGAACGCAGCAGGCCAGGCAGCATCTCTAGGAAGAGGTGCAGTCGACGTTTCACGCCGAGACCCTTCGTCAGGACTAACTGAAGGAAGTGTCTCACTCCTTCAGTTAGTCCTGACGAAGGGTCTCGGCCTGAAACGTCGACTGCACCTCTTCCTAGAGATGCTGCCTGGTCTGCTGCGTTCACCAGCAACTTTTATGTGTGTTGCTTGAATTTCCAGCATCTGCAGAATTCCTGTTGAATGCATTTCACTGCATGTTTTGATATTTCAATGTACACGTCACAAATAAAGCCAAAAAAATCTGATTTCACATGATTTCTGATTTCATCTGAGGAAGATATTGGAATTGGTTGTCAAGGATCAGAATTTGGGTTAGGAGCTAAAGACAATTTTTCTCCCAATTTTACCAATAATTTAGAATGTGCAAAACTGGAATGTTGTGAGAAAACATGCATCTTTTCCCACTCTTCTTGTAGTTCCCATACATATAAGGATTATATTACATTATTTAAAGGGATGTATCGGCTTCACTCGAGCACCAAAAGCATAGATTAATTGTTGATTCACCTTAAACTATTTTTGTGGCAGATTAGCTATTGTATTTCAACATCAAGTTCAATTTGACCTCAATATCCTAATCTTGGCAAGGAGAGAAAGGTACACCTCTCTGTGTTGTATGTCATTATGCTAGATGTGTTAAATTCAGCATGAACTGGTAAGTCAAACCAAAGTTAGCATGAAGGCACAGGAGATTGCAAATGCTGGAAACTGGAGTAAAGCAATCTGCTGCAGGAACAGTGGGTCGGACGACATCTGTGAGGGAAAAGGAATTTCCAGTGTTTCTTGTTGAAATGCCCTGATCCTAAAATTCCTCACAACCCCACAACCCACCCTCCATCCCTCCTCCAAGCCCATAGATAATGTGTTCCTCCAGCAGATTTTGCGGATAGGCATCCATAGACACATGGATCAACAGGCTGTAGAACAGTATTTGAATGCAATCAGTAAACTCACTGACCAGTAAACTCCTTCACTTTAACATGACCATCAACAGCAAACCGGAGACAATAATGACTCAGGTGTAAAAAAGGAAAATGATGGCGGTACAGCACCAGGAATAATCGAGGTGCCAACCTAAGGAAGCTATAATGCATACATCAAAGTGGAATGATAGCATGCTGCAGCAGAGGTAAGCGATGTAAAATAGGGGCTCATAATCTTTTAACAACAATCAAAATGTACTTTTATAAACATGGAAATATTGTCATAGTGTAACTCCAAAAGTAAGAAGTTCTTTTAAACTGGAAAGCAGATAAAGGAGACAGGATCAGTTTATACAATTTAAAAGGTTAAATATATATCCCAAATGTAAATGTAGAGCTGCACTAGTTACATTACATTTTTTTTGCCGAGATTAAAAAAAAACTTTAAATGTTGTTGCATTTCTTCTCCTAAATGCTGTAGTATGTTAAGACTGCAACTGAAGCCTGCCAGGTGACTAAGCCTCATGGACTACTTTGACAGGTTCATCCAGTTAATGTTAAAATTGACTTGATTCAATGGATGAATGAGTCAAAAAATCCTACACATGATGATTTAATCTTTCTTAATAATTTGATATACAAATTAAGAAGATCATACTTTCTGTGCTAAAATAAAATTCTGCTGGGTCTTATCTAAAGTAATAGTTTAATTTGTTTATTTGAATGCTAACATTTCCATTAGCACAGCAGTTAGTGAAAAAAAGAACTCCATTTGAGGCTACAGACAGAATTAGATGCACGTCAGCTCTGGCGGGGGTTGTGGACCATTATTTCCGATAAAGCAAAACATGGCATCATGAACGGAGGTGATGCTTCACTCGCAGATGAGCTCAATGCCTTTTACGCACTCTTTGAAAGGGGGAATAAAATGACACCTGTGTGAATCCCTGAGCATCTCGTGACCCTGTGTTCTCTGCCTCGGAGACTGATGTTAGAACATCTTTCAGGAGGGTGAACCCTCGCATGGTGTCAAGTCGTGATGGTGTACCTGGTAGGGCTCTGACAACCTGTACCAACCAACTGGAGCGAGTGTTCAAGAACATCTTCAATCTCTCACTGTAGCAGTCGGAAGTTCTCACCTGTTTCAAAAAGACAACAATTATATCAATGTTCAAGAGTAGTGTGAGGTGTCTCAATGACTATCTTCCATTTGCACTCACATCTACTGTGATGAAGTGCATTGAGAGGCTGGTCATGACTACAATTATGTCCTGCATAGGTATGGAACCTGACCCACTGCAATTTGCCTATTGCCTCTATAGTCTACAGTTGACACAACCCCAATGGCTCTCCACTCAGTGTTGGATCATCTAGACAATAGCAATACCTATGTCAGGTTGTTTATTGATTATAGCTCAGTGTTCAACACAGTTATAACCTCAGTTCTAATCAACATGCTCTAAAACCTGGGCTTCTGCACCTCTCTTTGCAACTGGATCCTTGACGTCTTCACTGAGAGACCATAGTCTGTGCAGATCAGAAGTAGCATCTCCTCCTTGCCAACAATCAATACTGGCACACCTCAAGGATGCATGCTTAACCAAATGCTCTAATCTCTACACCCATGACTGTGTGGCTAGGCACAGCTCAAATGCCATCTATAAATGTGACAACAACACCACTATTTTTGGCAGAATTTCAGAGAAGGAGGCATACAGGAGAAAGATAGATCAGCTGTTTGAGTGGTGTCGTAGCACCAACCTTGCCCTCAGTGTCAGTAAGAAAATGACGAAACAATGTTTCAGGGTTGTGGAAGTCAAGGGCACACACGCCAGTCCTCATTGAGGAGTCAGCAGCTTCAAGTTCCTGGGTGTCAACATCTCTGAGGATCTATCCTGGGCCCAATATATTGATACAATTACAAAGAAGACATGACAACAGCTATATTTCAGTAGGAGCTTGATGAGACTTGGTAAGTCACCAAAGCCACTCACAAATTTCTACAGATGTACCACGGAAAGCAATCTAACTGGCTGCATCTCCATCTGGTATGGAGTGGCCATTGCACAGGATCATAAACAGCTGCATAAAGTTGTAAATTCAGACAGCTCCATCATGGGCACGAGCCTCCTCAGCATTAAGGACACCTTCAAAAGGTGATGCCTCAAAAAGGTTAAGGACCTCCATCACCCAGGACATGCCCTCTTTTCATTGCTACCTTCAAGGTGGAGGTACAGGAGCCCGAAGACATTTCAGCAACAGATTCTTTCCCTCTGCCATCGCATTTCTAGGTGAACAATGAATCCATGAACACCACCTCATTACTTTCCCTCTCTTTTTTATATATACATCTTGTTTCTATTACCATTATTATGTATAGTTCTATACTGCTGCCACAAAACAACAAATTTCACAACATGTGCCAGTGATGTTATACCTGATTCTGATTCTGAACTGTTCATGTTCCACACCAATATAAACATGTTGATTAAATAAATAATTTATCTAAGCAACACACATAAAAGCTGCTGGTGAACACAGCGGGCTAGGCAGCATCTCTAGGAAGAGGTGCAGTCAACGTTTCAGGCCGAGACCCTTCGTCAGGACTAACATAATTTATCCGGCATTTTAGGTAGTGGTGCATTACAATTTCCACACTGGGAATCATGTATCTATCATTCCTTATATTTAATTCAATTCAAGTCATTACATTAACTTATTGTGGCACCTATTGATGTATTTAAATAACTACTTTAAGGAAAATGAGGAAATGTTGGAATAAAATAGATGGAATGAAACCCTACCTGCGATCTCTGCTTTGTAATAGAAGATAGTTCAATTTACTGAAACCACTTTCAGTATCTTCATTATCACCTTTACTCATCTTTATCCTCTTGACAGCTCTTATGTAGTATTTCCTCATATCTTTCTCCCACCCCTATAAACAGGGAATATTTTTATGTCATTATTTTATCCGAGAATGTAAATAAAACAATGCAATGTAATCTGTTTCCTTGAAGGATGAGTTCCATTGTTACTTTCCTGAGACATCCATTATGGTCAGTTGTTGAAGGGTATGTTCTACACAGATAATGACAATCATTTGCAAGACAATCATGTTTCTTAATGAAATGTTTAAATAGGCAAATTCAAATTATAATGTAACAGAGACAAAGATCATAAAACAGGAGCAGAATCAGGCTATTTGGCCCATCGAGTCTGCTTCACCATTCCATCGTGGCTGATCTATTTTCCCTCTCAACCCCATTCTCCTCCCTTTTCCCTGTAATCTTTGATGTCCTAACTAATCCATAACCTATCAACCTCTGCTTTAAATATACCCAATGAGTTTGCCTCCACAGCCGTCTGTGGTAATGAATTCTACAGATTCACCACCCTCTGGCTAATGAAATTCCTCCTCATCTTTGTTCTAAATGGACATCCTTTTGTTCTGAGATTGTTTCCTCTGGTCCCAGACTCTATCCCTAATGAAAACATCCTCTCCGCACACATTCTTGCTATGCCTTTTAATATTCAGAAGGTTTCAATGAGATTCCACCTCATTCTTCTCAACTCCAGCAAGTACAGGTCCAGGGCCATCAAACACTCCTGATATGTTAAATCTTTCTTTCCCAGGATCAATCTAATAAACCTCCTCTGGTGTCTCTTTAATACCAGTACATCGTTTCTTAGTTATGGGGCCCAGACTGCACACAATATAAAAATCCAGTCTGACCATTTACTTCTTTGCTTTTACTTTCCAATCCACTCAAATTGAATGCTGGCATTGTATCTCCCTTCCTCACTACTGACTCAACCTTCAAGTTAACCTATCGGGAATCCTGCACAAGGACTCTCAAATCTCTTTGCACTTCCAATTTCTGAATTCTCTCCCCAGTTGGAAAGTAGTTCATACTTTTATTCCTTCTACCAAAGTGTATGACTATACATTACCGACACCATATGGCATCTGGCACTTCATTGCCCATTCTTCTAATATGTCCAAGTCATTTTGCAGGCTCCCTGCTTCCTCAACAATACATGTCCCTCACCTATTTTTAATAAATCTATTATCTTCTAACAAATCTATTGCTATATTTAAGAAAAAGAAACAGACATCGTTCTTTGGGTCTGTTTTTCGTGAGAAATGATAATAGATTTATTGTGTAATTGGTGATTTTTATATACATTTTTAATAACTTCCAGCACTGGTAGTTCTTTGTTACTCTCTAAGTGGGATTGTCCATAAAAACGTATTCCCAAGTGACACAGTGACATACTTTTCTTTGAATTCTAAACCCAAAACTGCCAAAATGAAACAATGAGAGACAACAAATGCTGGAACCTGGAGCAACACAAAAGAAAAAGAAGTCAAGATTAGTGCCAAAATGACATGATTTGAAATTGTGTTTGAAATATTTTTCGAATGCCAAAGGAATTGTTATGGGGAGCCCTTTATTGTAAACAACATCATTGTAAAGTAATGTTGTAAAGGTAACATTTTACAATGCTTCGTCCTGTTTAACCAGGGTAAGAGCCTGAAAATTAAACACATGCTATTTCCTGTCACAAGCTGTGATTCAGCAAACTGGGTTTGTACAAAAGCAATGGACTGTTAGCCCTTTAACTTTCTGATAATAAAATTACAGAAGTTTGTTCTGAGCTCATAAAATATGTAACTCCAAGTGGAGCAGTATTATTCCATAGCTTTCCACAGGTAATTGGAATCACTACTTCCAGAGAACAATCAACACCAGAGATTCTGCAAATGCTGGAAATCCAGGGTAACACACACAGGATGCTGGAGGAACTCAGCAGGTCAGGCAGCATCTGTTGAAAGGAATAAACAGTCAATGTTCTGGGCTGCGACCTCTCGATACATGCATCTATGACAAAATCTGGGCCTGAAATGTTGATTCTTTATTCATTTCTATAGATGCTGCCTGACCTGTTGAGTTCCATTAGCATTTTGTGTGTGTCATTCTGGAGAACAATCCCCATTTTTTTCCAAGAACCAAGCCAAACCTCAAAATTAAAAAAAATGCAGATTCTGGAAGTTTGAAATAAATAGAAAACAAAACGCTAGAAACACACTAGTCATGTAGCATCTACGGAAAGAGAAACAGAATTAGTATTTCAGCTCTCAGAAATGCTGCCTGATTTGCTGATTGTTTCCAGCATTTTTCTGTTTATATTACTTAATATAATCCTGGAGGAGAATGGAGAGTTCTCATCTTAGCCCCTCCATCTATTCATTTTGGACAGTTGAATGTTGCTGCCTTTTACAATGCAATCTGAAAACTTAATTTAAGGATTAAATAGCAGTACTCATGGTCATGAAAATCAGTTCTTTACAGCATGGTGTAGTGGTGTAGCAGCTAGCATAATGCTTTATAAAGATCAGAACATCGGCGTCTGTAAGGAGTTTGTACATTCTCACCATGTCTACGTGGGCTTCATCTCGGTGTTCAGTTTCCACCCACATTCCAAGAAAAGTACGGGTTAGGATTGGTAAATTATAGGCATGCCATGCTGGTGGCAGAAGAATGGGCTGCACCCAGCACATCCTCAGACTATTGTTCATTGATGCAATCTATGCACTTCTCTCTATGTTCCAATGTTTTGATGTACATGTGACAAATAAAGCTAATTTTTCATCTTCAATCTTTTACTTCTTTGAGTTTTATGTAACAAATGTAAGGGATAGTTCCCCTTCCTTGTAATTTGCAATATACAACTCCATTGTGATATCCTGTTTACCAAAGTGAATCACTTTTACAGTCAGCAATAGGGGCTCTCCGTATTACCAGGGGGTCAATTTTAAAATTTTAATTTAGGGCCTTGCAGATTTCATTCATTAATACCTTGCTGTACATAAATGGGAAGGAGTTTCAGTGAATGTGCAGCTTATGCATGTTCAATCATTCATCTCCAGCTGTAGAATTTGAACTGGAAACACACCGTATATCAACAAGACCAACAAGTAAAAGGGGATGACCTTCCGCATATTTAACAGAATATTTTCTGAATGAAGAGAGTGCTATGTCTCTTCACACTTTATGATTTTTTTCTGTCAGATCCCCTAGAGACTCATTTATTAGAATGAGAATTGGTGACATAGCAGCTGCATATTTTCTGGCCTTGTACTCCTAATGTACTCCAGGTTGTCAAGGCAGATGATTTATATGGAGCAGCAGCTGCCATCATTTTATCAGCATAAAAGTCAGAAGATATGAGATCATTTTGTCTCGAGATTTCTGTAGCTTGAAGATAAATTTTGAACAGAATCTTTATACTTATAGCTGCCTGAAGTTTTTCTGCAGGCAGGAGGCACAAGCGACAGTGATCCCCTAGGTTGATGAGACCAGAGTTTGAGGCCTAGTGTTCATTGGAGAGCCCAGAGTTTGGGTTCCCATCTATTAACAGAATACAGGAGTAGCAAATATCCTTCCCCAGCTAAAAAGAGTACATTGAAATTAGAGACAATGGGCATGCTTGTGATTTGCAGCACGAAAATAGAAAGATGTGTATGTCAGCAATTTGATTGTGATCACCATTGCAGCTAGGAATGATTAAGGTGTGATTAAGGGTGCAGAAAAACTTCACAAGGATTTTGCCTGGACTGCAGGCTTGTGTTAAAATGACAGACTTATGAGACTCAGATTGCAGAGGTGACCAAAGGATTGACAAGAGCAGGGTGATAGCATTTTCTATGTGGAATTTAGCAAGACTTTTGACAAAGTCCGGAAGAGTGGAATGCATGCAATGCACAGTGAGCTAACAACCGGATACAAAATAGGCTTTGTGATAGGGGACAGAGAGTGATGGTGGAGGGTTGTTATTCAGATTGGAGGCTGTGTGCTGCAGGGGTTGGTGCTGGGTTCTCTTGTTTGTCAAATACGGTGCATTCTATTTAATTGGGTCATTGGTTAATCCAGGCAGCCATTTATTTGGAACAACTCTTAAAGAACAGAAGTAATCAAGAAAATAGCTGGGATTCCTTTTGTTTATTTGGGACACCATGCCATTAAATTGGGGCAGGAGATGGTCAGTCACATGCACTTGTGTGGGCATTAGACAACGCACTGTGTTTAGAGAGAACATTTGTGTCAGTAGTGTGTGCTTAAGTTATCCATTTGGGCCAAAGGGCAGCAATTCAAAATACAGTGATTTTTGATCATATGATTCCTTTTTATTTTGACTTGAAAATTTTTTTGAAACCCTTGCCACAAGAAGATTTGACACCAATTGAAAAAGCTGTCCCTACTGGACCAAATTAAAATCCATCTCCTAACACCACTCATCGTCAGCTGGCAGAGATAACCGAAGTGCTGAAATCTACAATTGGACACTTGATACATCAGTGAGAAGAATGGGCATAACATAAGAGACAATTGTCAACAACCCAAAAACGAAAGTGTGAAGGTAAGGATCCAGATGTTGAAGAAGCCCTCAATCATTGGTCTTCCATGTAACTGGACAAGGTGTGCATGTCAGTGGACCAATGCTAGTAAGTCAAAGGAGCTACCCAAAAAGCTGGGTCATGAAGATTTTAAAGCAACAGATGTTTGGTTGTTTTGATGGAAATGTAGGCACCACATGAAATTGAAGAAAGTATGTGGCGAGAAAGGTACAGGTGTCCCCCGCTTTTCGAACGTTCGCTTTACAAAACCTCACTGTTACGAAAGACCTACATTAGTACCCTGTTTTCGCTTTCAGAAGGTGTTTTCAGTGTTACGAAAAAAATTCAGCGCGCGATAAAAAGCAGCGCACACCCCGAGCAGCCGCTCTCCCCGGATTCGGAACGGCATTCTCGCCAGCATTGCTTTAACACATGCCTGTGAGCAGCCGTTTGCAAGATGAGTTCTATGGTGTCGGAAAGGCCTGAAAGAGCTTGTAAGGGTGTTACACTTAGCGTAAAACTAGACATAATTAAGCGCTTCGATCGTGGTGAATGAAGCAAGGACAAAATGAGTTTGGCTTGTGGAAGCTGACGAAGATGATGTTGAAGAGGTTTTGGCATCCCATGACCAAGAACTGATAGATGAAGAGCTGATGCAATTGGAAGAGGAAAGGATAACAATTGAAACCGAATGAGTAGTGATAAAGTACGGCTTTAATTTTGAAAGGGTAGGAAGGTTTAGGGGATATTTGCAAGATTCTTTGAGTCCTTACAAAGAACTGTATGATAGAAAAATGCACGAGGCTCAGCAGTCAAGCAAGCTTTCCACATCAGCCACAGCAGACGACGAACCTCGACCTTCGACATCGAGGCGGGCAGTCATAGGAGAAGATGAGCTGCCTGCCCTGATCGACGATGAGATGACACCCCCGTGTCCCACCACCCCAACACCCGGGCCCCGGACAGATACTGTACCGATTCGC
Organism: Mobula hypostoma; assembly: GCF_963921235.1. Lineage (NCBI taxonomy): Eukaryota > Metazoa > Chordata > Chondrichthyes > Myliobatiformes > Myliobatidae > Mobula > Mobula hypostoma. Next base: position 34,326,293 of record NC_086103.1, on the reverse strand, counting down.
GGAGAATGCAGCAGTAGCCAGGAGGCACACAGCACATCTTTAAGAAAAAAGCCAAAATAAATATGCTAATTAATTAGGTGCCGCCCCACATGTAATTGTCGGTCCAGATCAGAGGCGATGCAATCGGCAATTGGCACTGATATGGGCCAACAATTACGTGTCGGGCAGCACATAATTAACTAGCATGTTTATTTCGGCTTTTTTCTTAAAGATGTGCTGGGTGCATCCCAGCTACCGCTGGACCCCTGAGTGCTCACGGCAATGTATCGGTTGGTGGCCCGGAGGGTGGGGGCCACTGCACCACCCAAACTCCGACTCAGCCTAACACACCATCATCAGTGTGCTCTGCGCTGTCCCAATTCCGGTAAGTGATACTACACTGTACATACATTATGTCTACTTTATATCGGCTGTGTATTTTTACATATTATTTGGTATGATTTGGCAGCTTCATAGTTTAAAGATTACTGGAGAGCACTTGTGCCGTCTTTTTGCCAACAGCGCTTGCGTGAGATTTTCGCTACGGAGATCTGTGCCGGCAATGATTGTGGAAAAGTATTTCTACTTTATATAGGCTGTGTATTTATCATAACATTCCTGCTTTTACTATATGTTACTGTTATTTTAGGTTTTATGTGTTATTTGGCAGGATTTGGTAGGTTATTTTTGGGTCTGCGAACGCTTACAAGATTTTCCCATATAAATAAATGGTAATTGCTTCTTCACTTTACGACATTTCGGCTTATGAACCGTTTCATAGGAACGCTCTACCTTCGGATGGAGGGGGAAACCTGTAGTGTCAATGCTGTAAATGCGGAAACATGGTAATCTACAAAACTCCCCGACTTGCTTCAAAAATGTTGTGCAGATGTGTAACGTGGAAGCGACTCCATGGGTTTGGTGAGTGACACAGAAGACACTAATTATGAATAAGCACGTTAATTATTTATTTACAATCACTGAAAGATTCGACCAAGTCTCCCCAAGTTACACAAACTACAAAACTACATATTCAACAGACAGATACATAGCTGTGAGTGAGAGCCGGCCTTCGGTCTGGAGCATACTTTCCCAATGGTCTTCAGCACTAGCCCCTGGAGACAAAAGGAAAGAGGCCAAGCCTCCAGCACGTGCATTCTTATACCCCCCAAGGCATTTCAAACTGGACACTGGTGCCATGGCACACAACACAACCAATGGGAAAGAGCTACCACAACTTTTAAACGGGCCAATCGACGACCGACACAACAGAAGCAGCTTGTGACCAGCAAATAAGCCACCCGACCTCCCCCCACCCCCACACACACACACATGACAAGATGGTATCTGCAATGCCAATAAAACAGGCCTTTTTTATTGCACCATGCCGAATGATTCCCTTTGCTACAAACACACAATACTATCAGGTTCAAAGAAAGCAATGAATTGCATAACTGTGTTGTGTTGTTCAAATATATCTGAAGCTAATAATAAAGCTTGTTCGTTATTGGGAAAAGCATTAAATCTTGCTGCTTTAAGGGGCTAAGAATAAATCATTTACCAATCGAGCATTATGCAACATACATTTGATGAATTTCTCCTTCAATAAACATTGCGAATTAATGTACAGTTTTATAGTACAGTATAAATATTGGTAGTGTTCTAATTACTTCTGTATTTAATTTAAATACATAATTTGTTACTCAATTAAACAGTAGTTTGTCTTTTTTATACATTTTAACTACCTCAATGAAATTGCGGCTAATTGGATCAGCAACTTAATTGGCCAAAACATACTGTCCCAATTAACCAGAACCCACTTTATTTATTTATTTATTGATACAGTGCAGAATAGGTCCTTCCAGCCCTTTGAACCACACTATGTAACCCCCAATTTCAACCTAGCCTAATCACAGGACAATTTACAATGACCAATTAACCTACCAGCTGGGTCGTCTTTGGACTGTGGAGCAAACCCATATGTTCATACGGAGAATGTACAAACTCCTTACAGACAGCGGTGGAAATTGAGAACACAATTAGTATGATCAGTATGTTTGAAGACAACACCAAATGGGTGGCATAGCTCTAAAAATCTGCAGAGAAGGCACTCAGGTGAAAACCTCCATGAACATTAACAACATCATTGACTTTAGCACCTACAACATGCATGAACTAGATATGGAGGCCAGAGTCAATCAGAGCAACAGTTAAACTGCGTCCAGTGCTCCAGGTGCAGCCTTCTATATATTGGTGAGACCCAACGCAGACTGGGAGACCGTTTCGCTGAACACCTATGCTCTGTCCACCAGAGAAAGCAGGATCTCCCAGTCGCCACTCGTTTCAATTCCATGTCCCATTCCCATTCTGATATGTCTATCCATGGGCTCCTCGACTGTCAAAATGAAGCCACACTCAGGTTGGAGGAACAACACCTTATATTCCATCTGGGTAGCCTCCAACCTGATGGCATGAACATTGACTTCTCTAACTTCCGTTAATTCCCCTTCTCCCATTCTTACGCCATCCCTTATTTTTTCATTATTTATTTGTTTGTTTGTTTATTTATTTATTCTCTCTCTCGCTCTCCATCCCTTTCACAATAACTCCTTGCCTGCTCTCCATCTTCCTCTGACACTCCCCTCCCCCTTTCTTTCTCCCTGGGCCTCCTGTCCCATGATCCTCTCCCTTCTCCAGCCTTGTATCCCTTTTGCCAATCAACTTTCCAGCTCTTAGCTCTATTCCTCCCCTTCCTGTCTTCTTCTATCATTTTGGATCTCCCCCCCCTCTTCCCACTTTCAAATCTCTTACTATCTCTTCTTTTAGTTAGTCCTGACGAAGGGTCTCTGCCTGAAACATTGACTGTGCTTCTTCCTATGGATGCTGTCTGGCCTGCTGCATTCCACCAGCATTTTGTGTGTGTTGCTTGAGTTTCCAGCATCTGCAGATTTCCTCGTGAATAGTTAGTCCATGTTGTTTTGCATCCGGTCACGCCTACCTTTGTTCCCTTCACTTTTGGGTCCAGTTCCTGAAGGTACAGGAAGCCTGGTTTACAGCAACTGGAATTTGACTGAAATTAATATCCAAGGTTAAGCAGAAGGTGGGAAGTGGGCATGTCACTCTCTCTCTCAATGGTAAGAAGGACCATGGTCACCGAGCGCAAGGTTTTCTTGGTATGGCTACACACGGCACAAGAGTGACCAACACCCTTCTCCTACACTGCAGCAATCTCCATTTTTCTGAGATACAAATTGGATAGTCGATCAGATTCAGCTCTCTTAAGAGGGGCAAAGTAATACTCAACACAACCCTCAGCCTGATGGCCATCTTTGCATGTGGCTGCATCTATCCGTGCTTACACACTGAGTGCACAGTCACCAAATGTAATACAGCTTCCACTTGACCCTAGCGTTGCAATGACTAGCCCTGGTCTCATTGCTATGGAGCATTCCATTCTGTAGGACTGTGTTTGAAGAGAAGTTTCTGAGGAAAAATACCTTTGCCACAAGTCTGTCGGGTGGTGGTCTGAATTTGGAAGCTCTAATATCCAAGAACTGAAAAGGCTACAGAAAGTGACGGATACTGCCCAGTCCATCACAGGCAAAACCCTCCATACCAATGAGTACATTTACATCAAGCAGTGCCACAAGAACACAGCATCAGTCATCAAGAGATCCCCACCATCTAGGCCAGGGTTTCCCAATCTAGGGTCCACAGACCCCTTGGTTAATGTTAGGGGTCCTTGGCATGAAAAAAGATTGGGAACCCCTGATCTAGGCCATGCCATCTTCTCGCTACTACCATAAGGCAGGAGGTACTAAAGCCATAGGTCCCACACCAAGAGGTTCAGGAACAGTTATTACCCCATAACCATTAAGCTCCTGAACCAGCATGGATAACTTCTTTCTTACTTCATGGATAGCTTTGTTCACCACAACTTTGAACTGATTCTATGACCTACAGACTCACTTTCCAGAATTCTTTACAACTCATGTTCTCAGTACTAGTTTTACTTGCACAGTTTGTCTTCTTTTGCACTTTGGTTGTTTGTCCGTCTTTGTATGTGTAAGGGGTTTCTTCTTTTATGTTACTGCGTATGCTAATCAGAATGGCTTCTTTGTTATGTTAATCTTTTATGTTACTGCGTATGTTAATCAGAATGGCTTCTTTGTTATGTTAAATGCTGATAAAGTCTCTAGCTAGCACTTTGCTTGGGTTATAACAGATAATAGAGTAAATGAACCACTGAGTGCCCATGTTATTCTTTCTTGGGGTGATATGCTGTCTCATATGGCTGGGAACCAGGGGCTTTTGGCGGGGAGTTGGAAGAGAGACCGGGTGGACGACAGGGAGTTGGAGGAGAGACCGGGAGGATGACGGGGAGTTGGAGGAGAGACCGGGAGGATGACGGGGAGTTGGAGGAGAGACCGGGTGGACGACGGACGCGCAGGGAAAGCTCAGGCTGTTCACTCCGGGTGGCCCCGTGCTGCGAGTCGATGGGGTCAGAGTGGTCCCAAAGAGGTCCCCAAGCCCAACGTGTGCACGAAGAAATTGAACTTTGATAAGTCTGGCACCTTTTCCATTTTTTTTTGTATTGAACTTCTATTAATCTCATAGACAGTAATATCTATAAAGTGTAATTGGTAAAATGTACATTGTGTGCTGGCTGATGATTGATGTTTGAAGCTGAACCAGGTGGCAGTTGTACAGCAACCGACGTAACCAGGAGACAAGGTGGGCGCCGGACGGGGTTTCCCCTAGATAAATATGAGCCAATATAGCTGAGCGTTACATATGTAAGTATAGTTGTCATAATATTCTATTGCATTTCTTTTCTCATGGTAAATCCTTCAAGAAAATGTATCTTAAGGTAGTCCATCATAACATAAAAGTACATTGATGATAAATTTATCTTGAACTTGTAATGTCCTGTAGACTCTGCAGGAGAAGGAGATAGTGGATCCTGTATAGTCATCCTCAAAACAGACTCTCAAAGTAGTTTTGAAGGTTGTCTCATCAGCTGAACCTTCAGATAAACTTCTAGACTTGGCTGATGTTCCCTCATGTTTCATGCACAACTCAATCCCACTACACACTGCCCACTACATGCAATGATAGCTGCGGCCTGTGCTACAACATCTCAACATTTCAATAATGGAATATTTAGGATAAAACATTAGCACATTTGGCTTTTTTAAGTGAATGTACTGAATTACTTAGCACAGTGAATGACCCAACTGTGTGACTGTGTATGTATATCACATAAGATACACCTTCGGGAAAAGCACAGTATCATGATGCAGAATATTATATTCCCTATCACATTTCCTTTTGTTATTCTAACATACTATGGACCATTGTCAGTAGAAACTAGTTTGGAAAATTTTGAATTGAAGTTGTTCAATCTCTAAACACTGAAGGTGACACATACTTAGCTCTGAACAGATAAGAACTTTATGGACGGAATTATTAAATGAGAGACACCAGCTGCCGAGAGAAGCTAACAGTTTTGACCAATTTGCATTCACAACCATATCGATGCTCTTGTGTTCTGTGGCGTAGTTTGTGGCTTTCAATCTTTAGCTTCCGCTAATAATATTATAAAAGTAGTCACGACTGTAATTTCTCAATCTGAATCACTTCCAAAGTATGAGCCATTTGAACCCATCTGTTCTCAATCCAAAGAATGCTAACAAACCTGTGGAGTGAGTAGCCAGATTTCACAACCTTCCTCTAACTCAAGTTCAGAGGTTTGATTTTTTTTCAATAATGAAGTGTGATTAACTCTTTGCTTGCAACTGAGTTGCCAATGGTGTGTTAATAATGCCACATTGTAAAAAAAACCTGGATGTGGTTATGACAATGACCAGTGAAAAGCAGGATATTAACAGGGCAACTCGCAGTCACATCAGTTTTCTGCATTTGTCTCTGTCTGGGGATCTTTACCTTTCTGATGCACATGAGGCAAAATGAATGGACTGAAGGGCTAATTTAGCATAAAATAGAATAACACTGTACGATACAGAAGCTACTTCATCAAACATCTCTCCATCCGCCACAAAAGGCAGGAATTCACGGCGGCCACCCATTTTAATTGTACATCCCATTCCCATTTTGGCATGCTTGCCATGACCTCCTCTAGGGTCACGATGAGGCCACTCTCAGGTTGGAGGAGCAACGCCTCATAATCCATCTGGGAAGCTTCCAACCTGATGGCATGAACATCGATTTCTCGAACTTCTAATAATTTGTTTCCCTTATCCCTTCTCTCTTTTTCCATTCCCCATTCTATCTCCACTTTTCTTCGCTTCACCTGCCTACCATCTCTTTCTAATGCCTGTCCTTCCCTTTCTCTCATGGTTCAATGTTGTTTCTTATCTGATTCCTTATTCAGTCCTTTGTGCCTCCCATCATACTACTTTATATCCCCCTTGACCACCACCCACCTTCCTCTCACCTGGTTTCACTTCTCTTCTGCCAGATTGTACTTCTTTCTTCCCCAAACCTTCTTACTCTGACTGCTTCTCCCTTTCTTTGCAGTCCTTATGAAAGGTCTCAGCCTGAAATATTCAGTGTTTATTCCTCTTCCTCCTCCTGATCTGCTGAGTTCCTCCAGCATTTTGTGTGTGCTGCTCAGAAATAGTTTATGGCTTAGATCAGGCCTGCTCTGAATAACGTGTTCTTAGCTAGGTTCCCTTTGGTTCCAACAAACCAGTGGAGGAACTCAGTGGATCAAGCATTCTCTGTAAGGGAGAAGGAATTGTTGACAATTATGTCCCCAGTCCAGTGGATGCTGCTCAGTAACCAAGTTCCAGCAAGTTTCCAGTGTTTGCAATCCCTTTAAGTCTGTTTGCAACATATTTATTCCTATAGCTAAAAGCTATCACATTGTAAGTTTTACTTATAGACTCAATTTTTCTGTATTGAATTACATTGTATTTTGTTCCTGTCAGTAAAATGAAAAGCTGATTGTTAACTTCAGTAAGAGGAAGGAAGTCAAACATGCACCAGTCTATATTGATAGCTGTTAAAAATGGAGAGATTAAATTCCTTAAATTCCTTCTAGTAACACATCAGATGACATGTCCTGGGACCTGAACATAGATGGAATCACAAGTAAAGCATGCCAATGTCTTTACTTTCTTAGGAGGTTAAGGAGGTTCAAATTGTCCATAAGACCATAAGAAACAGGAGCAAAATTAAGCCATTCAACTCACTGAGTTTGTTCCAATATTTGATCATAGCAGATTTGTTATCCCTCTCAACCCATTCCTCTGCCTTCTCCCTGTAACCTTTGATGCCCTTATTGTCACTGAACAGTCTAACAAACTTCTGCAAATGTACTGTAGAAAGAATCCTGGTGGTCGCATCATGATCTGGTAGACCAATTCAAATTCGCAGGCATATAAGAAGCTGCAGAGAACATTGGACTCTCTCCAATAAAACACAAATGCATCCCTCTCTACAATTGGTAGTATCTACAGGAGCTGCTGCCTCAGGAAGGCAACATCTACCACCCAAGCCATGCTGTCTTCAAGGAGCTACAGAAGCTCAATGTCCCATGCCACTGGGTCCAAGAACAGCTACTTCCCTTCAAATATTTAATTCTTGAACCAACCCTGTACAATCCAAATCACTACATTTTAGCAACATTATGGCCACTTTAATTACTCTACACTAAAATGGTGTCTCTATTAAGCTCATCACGCCTGCTGGAGCATAGGCTACCAGAGCTCGCCAGAGTCCTCTGTCTTGGGAAAGTATTTCAAGTTGTCCCCACCCAGGTGTAGTCCATCTTCCTGGTGTCAGCTTCAAGGTCATATTGCCTGTGGTCTTTTGGCTAGCCTCTATATATGGCTGGTTGGTTCTGTGGCTTATGCTTTCACCACAAGAATTCATACATTTTCTTGGCTATGATCCTTCCTCTCTCAGGGATGAGGTCTTTGGAGCTTTTGTTGGTGGTTCTGTAGCTCTGGCTTTTTACCAGCTGGGGTTGCTCGCCCCATACCCAACCTCCTCGTTTTGCAGCTGGGCTTGGGACTGTACATGGCAAAGTTGCGCTAAAATGGATTTTGTTTTTTATTTGTTCTCATTTTGCTCTTGTACAAATTGTATTTCATGTATGTAGAGAGTATAGAGAACAGTGCAGGCTTCTCAGCCCACAAGGCTGTGACAAACCTTTAACTTACTCCAAGATGAATCTAACCCTTTTCCCCCCAACACTGCCCTCCATTTACATCCAAGGATGCAGTGTTCAGACTTAATAAACCACTGGCGAGGCCTCACTTGGAGCATTGTGAGCAGTTTTGGGCCTCTTATCAGATATAAGATGTGCTGACATTGGAGAGGGGTCAAGGAAGGCGCTCCTCCTCCACTCTCACCCTGAACACCGGCGTGCCTCAAGGCTGTGTGCTGAGCCCTCTTCTGTACTCCCTCTTCACCTATGACTGTGTTCCTATGCATGGTTCTAACTCCATAATCAAGTTCGCAGACGACACCACGGTGGTTGGCCTGGTCAGAGGGGATGACAAGACGGCCTACAGGGATGAGGTCCAGCACCTGGCCGTGTGGTGTGCCCACAACAACCTGGCCCTCAACACCCAGAAGGCCAAGAAGATTATTCTGGACTTCAGGCATGCTAGGAGTCGCATTCACGTCCCCATCTACATCAATGGAGCTGTAGTGGAGCGTGCATCAAGCTTCATATTCCTTGGTGTTCACATTTCCGAGGATCTCACCTGGTCCCTGAACTCCACCCTGATCAAAAATGCGCAACAACACCTTTATTTCCTGCAGAGTATCAAGAAAGCTGACCTCTGTCCCAGGATACTGACGGACTTTTACCGCTGTACCATTGAGAGCATACTCACCAACTGCATTTCAGTGTGGTATGGCAATTGTCCCGTATCGGATTGCAAAGCACTTCAGCATGTGCTGAAAACTGCCCAACGAATTATCGGCACCCAATTGCTCACCATTGAGAACATCTACCATAAACGCTGCCTGGGTAGGGCAAAAAGCATTATCAAGGATACTCTCCTCCCATCCGATAGGTGCTACAGGAGCCTCCACTCCCACACCAGTAGGCACAGGAAGGGCTTCTTCCCCGAGGTTGTGACCTGCTGAATCTCACATCACGGCGCTAAGCAGTATTGCACCCATATTGTACTGTCTCAGTACTTCTATATTTGTGTGCTGTAGCACTTACTTTTTATTCACAGTTATTTTGTAAATAACACTATTCTTTGCGTTTCTGGTTACATGCTAACTGCATTTCATTGGCTTTGTATCTGTACTCGGCACAATGACAATAAAGTTGAATCTAATCTAACCTAATCTAATGAAAGTGATTCCAGGATTGAAAGGCTTGTCATATGAACAGCATTTGATGCTTTTGGACCTGTACTCACTAGAATTCAGAAGAATGAGGGGGATCTCATTGAAACTTATCAAACGTTGAAAGGCCTCAATAGAGTGGCTATGGAGAGGATATTTCCTCTCCATAGTGGGGTAGTCTAAGACCAAAGAACGCAATCTCAGAATAGAGGGACGTCCAGTTAGAATGGAAATGAGGAGGAATTTGTTTAGTCAGAGAGTGGTGAATCTGTGGAATTCATTGCCACAGGCGCTGTGGAGGCCAATTCATTTAAGGCAGAGGTTGATAGATTCTTGATTAGTCAGGGAAAGAAGAGATACGAGAAGAAGGCAGGAGATTGCTGCTGAGAGGGAAAATGGATCAGCTACGATGAAATGGCGGAGCAGACTTAATGGGCCAATTGGCTTAATTCTGCTCCTATATCTTATGGTTGTATGGTCTTATTTTTCTTTCATCCATGGGCCTATCTAAGAGTTTCCTGAATGTCCCTAATGTATCTGCCTCAATCATTGTGTTCCATGCACTTGTGTATCTGACAATTCACTTGACTTTTTCACTGAAACCCATGGATTTATAAATCACATAGTATAAACCGTAAGACCATAAGACATAGGGGCAGAATTAGGCCATTTGGCTCTTTGAGTCTGCTCCACCATTTCATCATGGCTGATCCTTTTTTCCCCTCCTCAGCCCCACTCCCCGGCTTTCTCCCCATAACCTTTGATGCCATGTCCAGTCAAGAACCTATCAATCTTCGCCTTGGATACACCCAACGACCTGGCCTCTACACCGGCCTGTGGTAATAAATTCCACAAATTCACCACACTATAGCTAAAGAAATTTCTCTGCATCTCTTTCAAATGGACACTCATCTATCTTGAGGCTGTGCCCTCTTGTTCCAGACTCCCCCACCATGGGAAACATCCTTTCCACATCAACTCTGTCTAGGCTTCTCAACATTCAAAATATTTCAATTAGATCCCCCCTCGTCCTTCTAAATTCCTGTGAGTACAGGCCCAGAGTCATAAAACATTCCTCATGTGATAACACTTCCATTCGCAGAGGCATCCTTGTGAACATCCTCGGAACCCTCTCCAATGCCAGAACATCTTTTCTTAGATAAGGAACCCAAAACTGTTCACAATACTCAAGGCGAGGACTCACCAGTGTCTTATACATCCCTGCCCTTATATTACAGACCTCTTGAAATGAACGTGAACATTGCATTTCTCTTCCCCACCACCAAGTCAACTTGCAAGTTAACCTTTAGGGTGTTCTGCACAAGGACTCTCAAATCCCTTTGCATCTCAGAGTATTGGATTTTATTCCAGTTTAGAAAATTTATATCTACTACCAAAGTGCATGCCGTACATTTTCCAACATTATATTTCACTTGCCACTTTCTTACCCATTCTCCTAATTTGTCTAAGTCTTTCTGCAGCCCACCTGTTTCCTCAACGCTACCTGACCCTCCACCAATCTGTGTATCATCTGGAAACCTGGTAACAAAGCCATCTATTCCATCATCTAAATTATTGACATATAGCATAAAAAGCAGTCCTAACACTGACCCCTGTGGAACACCACTAGTCATTGTCAGCCAACCAGAAAAAGATCCTTTTATTCCCACTTGCTGCCTCCTACCAATCAGCCAATGCTCTAATCATGCCAATAACTTTCCTGTTATACCATGGGCTCTTAACTTTGTAAGCAGGCTCATATGTAGCACCTTGTCAAAGGCCTTCTGAAAATCCAAATATACAACATCCACTACATCCCCTGTATCTATCCTATTTGTAAAGTCCTCAAAGAATTGCAATAGGTTCGTCGGGCAAGATTTTCCCCTAAGGAAAACATGCTGACTTTGTCCTATCTTATCCTGTGTCATCAAGTATTTCATCACCTCATACTTAACAATTGACCCCAACATCTACCCAACCACTGAGGTCAGACTAACTGATTTCCTTTCTGCTGCTTCCCTCCTTTCTTAAAGAGTGGAGTGACATCTGTAATTTTTCATTCCCCAAGAACCATGCCAAAGTCCATTGATTCTTGAAAGATCATTACTAATGCCCCCACAGTCATTGCTGCTGTCTCTTTCAGAACCTAGGGTGTAGTTCATCTGGTCTGGGTGACTTAGTCTTCCAAATTTTTGAGCACCTTCTCCCTTGTAATAGTAACTGCACTCACTTCTCTTCCCTCGCACCCTTTGACATCTGGCACACTGCTGGTATCTTCCACAGTGAGAACTTAGGCAAAATGCTCATTTATTTCATCTGCCATCACCTCTCCCCTGTTATTATTTCTCTGGCTTCATGTTCAGCGGTCGTATATCCACTCTTATTTCTCTTTTATTTTTGATATATTTGAAAAAGCTTTTTCTATCCACCTTGATATTGTTTGCTAACTTGCTTTCATATCTCATCTTTTTCCTTCTAATGATTCTTTTAGTTGTTTTCTGTAGGATTTGAAAAGCTTTCCAATCTTTTGCTTCCCATGAATGTTTGCTTTGTTGTATGCCCACTCTTCTGCTTTTCCATTAGCTTTGACTTCCCTTGTTAGCCACTGTTGTTCTATTATGCCATTTGAGTAGTTCTTTGTTTTTGGAATATATCTATCCCGCACCTTCCTCATTTTTCTCAGAAACTCAAGCTGCTCATCCTTCCAGTATCTCTTTCCAATTTACTTTGGCAACTCCTCTCTCATATCACTGTAATTTCCTTTAGTCCACTGAAATACTGTTATGTCAGAGTTTACCTTCTTCTGTTACATACCCCGTAACTGGGTTGCCAAACCAGCAGAAATGGATCACTCAGTTGGAGTCTGGATTACTAGAACTAAGAAAGTTTTATTAAAGAAACAAGCAACACAGTACTCTAATCAAAAGGATAATGAATGCAACAGTTCAGCAATGATAAACATACATGTACACAGAATTAAGATAACAGGATCAATCAAGCTCTATCGTTGTCTAGGGGTAAATGATCAGTTTCAAAGTGACGCAAAGTTCAGTTCAATTTAGTTCAGTTCAGTTCGCAGTAATCGCTGCCGTGGGGTTGGACAGTGGGGGGGGGAGGAGAGAGAGAGCAAAAACAAATGAATATTCAAGGCTTCCACACAGACCTTCGCAGTCAGCTTTCGGGCGAGTCCTTTGTGATGTCATCTGAGGTCAATGACTTTGACCCCTCTGTTTCCAGATACGATCGTTTCTCTGCGGTGAACCTGGCACCCAGGCAAGGGTGGACACACACCAGGTTCCCGCCGATCGTGCCTTTCCACCCTGTGCGTCTATGGCCCGATACTTCCCACCGACTTGTGAGAGATGCATCGCTTCCAGGGTCTTGTTACCTCGGGTGTCGTGTGTGTGTCGCCTTAGCGAACCTGTCCCTTTTTATCCCCCTGCTGGGGTATTGCCTGTCCATCACTTCAAACAGTTCAGGGTTCAAAGGGGGAGCCGCTCTAGACAGCTCTCTCTCCCGTCCCTTCATTACACATCTCCAAATGCTGCTCCATTGTTTTCCTTATCTCTCTCTCTCCTGAAGACAGGTGGCAGACCAACTGCTGATCCCACTGGTGCCAGCACAGGACAGCTACATCTTAATCTATATGTATTCTTGTCACACTTCCTATCAAATTTCAAGTTGAACGTAATGATATTGTGATCACTGTCTCCTAAGGGTTCTTTTACCTTAAGCTCTTTAATTGCCTCCAGTTCATTCCAGAACACTCAATCCAGTATAGTTGATCCCCTAGTAGGCTCAACTGCAAACTGCTCTAAAAAGCCATCTCATAGGCATTCAAAAGATTTGCTCTAGATTTCCAGCATCTGCAGAATCTCTTGTGGCCATTATTTCGACAGCTGCTTGCCCAGAATCCAATCTCTAGCTTTCTATTAAACTTGTATTTGTCCCTTAATCCATTGACACTGTTTTCATTCGCCACTTTCTGCTTCATCATGACCTATAATGCCGTGCTTGACCAAAAATTCTCAGATTTCTAGATCTTGCCCTGGAATTTATTGATGTTTAATACCTCACTTTATCTCTATAATCTTCCACAATAATAATTTCCAGCATAATACCTCATAACCTCCTTTACTGGAAATTTTGATCCATGGTAATTTAATTTACAGTTTGAAGGTAATTTTATTTTAAATGCAAGACAATTGCAATCTTTTACAGGTTGAATTATATGACTCTGAGCGTTGTGACTGATTGAAGTCGCTAGAGAGAAACTGAAGCTGGTGATATATATAGAAGCCTTTATACAGCACAATAAACAATAAACAGGCCTCATTCTGGAGCACTCTTGGTAGAGGCTCACAAACCCAAAGGTACATCACATTGTTATACGCAAACACGAGGAAATCTGCAGATGCTGGAAATTCAAGCAACACACATAAAAGTTGCTGGTGAACGCAGCAGGCCAGGCAGCACCTCTAGGAAGAGGTACAATCGACGGTTCGGGCCAAGACCCTTCGTCAGGACTAACTGAAAGAAGAGCTAGTAAGAGATTTGAAAGTGGGAGGGGGAGGGGGAGATCCAAAATGATAGGAGAACCCTTTTGCCAGATCCCCTCATATCCCTTTTACCCCTCCTCCCCCTTGTACCCCATCCGTTATTTATTTATTATACATATATATTCTTTTTCTCTCTCTCCTTTTTCTCCCTCTGTCCCTCTCACTATACTCCTTGCCCATCCTCTGGGCTTCACCCCTCCCCCTTTCTTTCTCCCTAGGCCTCCTGTCCCATGATCCTCTCATATCCCATTTGCCAATCAACTGTCTAGCTCTTGGCTCCATCCCTCCCCCTCCTGTCTTCTCCTATCATGTCGGATCTCCCCCTCCCACTTTCAAATCTCTTACTAGCTCTTCTTTCAGTTAGTCCTGATGAAGGGTCTCGGCCCAAAACGTCGACTGTACCTCTTCCTAGAGATGCTGCCTGGCCTGCTGCGTTCACCAGCAACTTTGATGTATGATGCAATTAACTCAGCCATATTGTGTGTTTTGATGTAATTCAATTAACACAAACTCATTGCTTTACTGTTTGGCTCTTGCATATGTAAACACTTAGTCTGCAGAACAGCCTGTGCATTTAACTTCAATTTTGCTGCTTGCAATTTACAAAAAACTGAAGGCAAATTGCAAGTTTCCTGAATTTATTTACATTTATAATGAAAACTGAAACCTGATTCTTGCTTGAATTAGTATCTGCTGTATTCACATCACTCCAGAATACTCCCCAACACCAGACACTTGACTGATAGTTGAAGTTCACACCTGTGGGTCTGGCATGGTTTGCACATCAGTCTTGGAAAGACAATGCTGTCATTCCTTGTGTTTTCTTTGTGGAGCATTACAGGGAAAATTAGATCAAGTTGTTTTGGTAGTGGCCTTCTTTGGATACTGATAGGATCATAAATTGCTTAGCAATTCTTGACATTCACCTAGTTCAGACTTTTCCTTTCTTAACTCTGAACCTTTTGCTCTCTGTCCAATTTCCTGAAATTCAATTTCAATGCATCCCTGAACTTTTTTTTCCCTGCACCAACTACCTAACCACTCCCTCTCAAAAATAGACTAAATCCTATCAATGATACCTAGATCTTTGCCTGCTCCATCTCCTCTGGCTATTCACCCTGATCACCTGGATCCACTCTCCCCACAGCTCCGATCGTACTTTCAGCCCTGGTCACCGAACTTCCCAAACCAGAGTTCTTGATTCCCATTTGATGCCCCCAGCTCACTTTCTATTACCAATGCTTCAATCCCGCTCTGCCCTAAATGCAACAACTTCAACATCAGAAACAGTAATCTTTCAGCAGAGTTCATAACTGATGTGGCCATCTAGAACACAATGCAGTATTGTAATGCGTTATGCTGTAATTGCACAGAGACCGGGGCTCCATTCCTGCTGCTGTCTGTAAGGAGTTTGTATATTCTCCCCGTGACCTCCCACATTCCAAAGGTATATGAGTCAGTAGGTACATAGATTACATGGGTGTAATTGGGCAGCGTGAGGCAGTTGGGCTGGAAGGGTCTGTACTGTCTGTAGCTCAAACTAACTAACTATAATTTTTACCATAATTTCTAGGCCTTTTTTCCTCTGATATTCATTCATACTTTTGTTTTGCCAAGGGTCTCTATGCCTTCTACAGTGTGCTTCTCATGTTCTGAAATTCCCTCCTGAAAATCACAGCCTCCATTATTATCACAACTGAGGGATGGCACAGCAGCAAAGCAGTTGGTGCAAACACCTTTACAGCGCCAGCGAACACTGATCGAGGTTCAGCACCTGCCGCTTTTTGAAAGGAGTTTGTATGTTTTCCCCAATACTGCGTGGATATCCTCCCAGTGCTCCGGTTTCCTCCCACTTTCCGAAGATATACAGTTAGGGTTAGTGAGATGTGGACATGCAATATTGGTGCTGCTGAAAGGGTGATGCCACGGCCCTTCGAAAATGACAACGCAAATGATGCGTTTCACTTTATGTTTCGATGTTTTAATGTACATGGGATAAATAACGCTAATCTAAACCTTTAGTGTTCTGATTAATCCTATTGTGACATTTGAATGCCATGTATACTCAGTGACCCAGTTTATTAGGTACACCTGCTCGTTAGTACCAATCTCTAATCAGCCAATCATACGGCAGTACCTCAATGCATAAAACCATGCAGAAATTGTCTAGAACTTTGTTGTTAAAACCAAGCATCAGAATGGGGGAAAAATGTGATCTAATTGACTTTGAGCATGGAATGATAGTTGGTGCCAGACAGGGTGGTTTGAGTGTCTCAGAAATTGCTGATCTCCCGGGATTTTCACTCACAACCATCCCTAGAGTTTACAGAGAATGGTGCAAAAAACAAAAAAAAACACAACACCCAGTGAGTGCCAGTTCTGTGGGCGATAAGGCTTCTTTAATGAGATGTCAGAGGAGAATAGCCAGACTGGTTCAAGCTGACAGGAAGGCAGTAACCATGTGTTACAGTGGTGTGCAGAAGAGCATCTCTGAAAGCACAATATGACAAACCTTGAAGTGGATGGGCTGCAGCAGCAGATGACCATGAACATATACTCAGTGGTCATTTTATTGGGTATAGGAGGTGTATAATAAAGTCAAAACTGAGTGTCCTATCCATTGGTACCATTGAATAATCCCCTCCACCCAACATTGCAATAACCTCTCACCAGTTATCCCTCTCTGCTATTGCTATTGAAACTTTCAAAGTCTAATTCCTCAATTATGCCTTCCGTCTCTGTGGTTTGCTTTGTATTTTCAATAGTGAAACAGCACTAATGATACTGTCAACATTAGATGTACTCTATAGTTTATCATTTATAGCTTTACTGCCAATATTTTGTTGACCAGAAAGAATGACAATCAGTGAACAGGGATGGAGGCAGCCATTTTGTGAATCTGTCCTTGCAGCACCCATTTTGTGAACTGTTTGAACTGATTTCTTGCTCTTGGACAGTTTAATCAGAGCAATGGAAAGCAGATGCATGGAGTGTTCTGCTAATGACCTGCTAAAGCTAAGACCATTTTCAGACATGTAGCTATTTATTATGTAAAGTGCCCAGCAGGCGAAGGCTCGGAGTTTTTGTAACACAATTTGAATGGTCTGAACCAGTCAGAGTTGAAAAGAACAAAATGGCAGGAGGCTGAGGACAAAGGCCCTCAGTGCTGGTTGTAGCCCTGGACCAGAGTCGATAAGAAGGTGACCGGGAGGGTCAGGTGACCTTGAACCAATGGGATGGAGACACAATATTTGAACTGATAGGAAGTGTTTAAAATAGGAAGCTTTAAATGCAAAGCAGCAACAACCCCCCAGAGACCAACCATCATGGATGTGGAGGACCCCATGGACACATGGAGATTAGATTGGAACCACAAGGAACACCTGGCCACTGTAAACTCCTTTCTCAGCAATGACCTTTTCTATTCTTTGACTGTTCATGGATAGTCAGGTAAACTGAGCAGTGTGCGCACAGGTATTTGGTTGTGTAAATTCACGTGCTTGTGAACCGAACCAGTAAGGGTACTTGTCAGTAAATACAGATTCTCTATTTGCCTAACTGATCATTATTACAAAGATGTGATCCTTATAACAACTCAAATGCATGAAGTACTTAGCACCTCAAAGATTTCAAATCACATCAAAATAGATGCAGCATTTAATAAATACTACTACTTTTTACATTTTTGCATTGATTGCAGGGTTTTGGTACATGTTATCCTGCCAAAGATCCTAAAACTAGAAAACAGATGAAGCATTGTAACAGAAATCTGTACATTCAACATAAGACTTCACTAGAAAAAAATGTTATAATCATACTTCACTCACAAAAATTTAATGGTTTATTCCTTTATGATTCACATGTTTCATTGTGCAGACTCTAGAGGTCATGTTTGCAGCTGAAGGTGCCAGCCAGTCTGGTTTAAATTTCACAGAAAATATTTATAATTTGTCTGATCTCGGTGTGTACAGAACAATGAAGCACCTAGACTGCATCTCACAAAATACTTCATAACTAGCACTGCTAGTTGGTGTTAAAACGCTTTGCTTTGGTGTGATCAAAAAGTGGATTACATTCTTGTATACTGTAACGCCTTAGGGGAGAGCAGATATTAAATGTAATATTAAATTGCACAGTGTGGGCAGGATAGCTCTCTCGAGTGTCCTGGAAAATGTGTGCATGTACATTTTTAAATGCAAGTGCCATTAAGTTTAGTAAATGTTTTGATTGCGCTCACCTTATTACAACAAAACTCTTGTGACTATATGAAATGAAACCATTAAAAATCCCTCACATAATCTATGGGCTCATTTCATCTGCTTCTAACACGTAATTCATCAATTAGTATCTGGTGGGCTTTTCGACGGAGGGTCATACTAGACTGTATAATAGGAATATCCCAGAATCGCAAAGGGTCAAGGAGACCAGAAGACCATTAAACCATAAGATATACAAGCAGAATTGGGGGATTCAACGATCAAGTCTGCTCCACCATTTCTTCATAGCTGATCTACTTTCCCTCTCGACGCCATTCTTCTGCTTCTCCCTGTAATCTTTCACACTATGACTAATCATGAACTTAGCAACCTCCACCTTAAGTATATCAAATGACCTGGCCTCCACAGCTGCCTGTGAAAATGAATTCCAAGGATTCGCCACCATCTGGCTGAAGAAATTCCTCCTCATCTTTATTTTAAATGGACGTCCCTCTATTCTGAGGCTGTGTCCTCTGGTCTTAGACTCCCCCACCAAAGGAAACATCTTCTCCACATCCATTCTATCTAAGCCTTTCAACCTTCAATAGGTTCTAATGAGATTCCTTCTCATTCTTCTAAATTCCAACGAGCACAGGCCCAGAGCCATCAAACGCTCCTCATACGACAATTTATTCATTTTTGGAATTATTCCTGTGAACCTCTTTTGGACTTTCTCCAACGTCAGCACATCTCTTCTTAGATAAGGGGCCCCAAACTGCTCACAATACTCCTAGACTCACCAGTACCTTATAAAACCTTTGACCTACACCCTTGCTTTCTATTCCTCTCAAAACGAATGGTAAAATTGTATTTTCCTTCCTCACCACCAACTCAACCTTCAAGTTAACCTTTGGGGAATCTGGCATGAGGACTCCCAAGATCCTTTGCACCTCAGATTTTTGAATTATTTCCCAATTTAAAAGATAATCTTTGCCTTTATTCCTTCCTCCAAAATTTATGACCATACGCATTCCCGGCACAGGAGTGTTATCAGCTTGCCAAATTGTGGTCATTGTAAATTTTCTTATTAAATAGATGAAAGTAGATTGTCTTGCTCTCTGACCTATCCCTTTTTGTCCTTGTTAATTCATGTTCCTGAGATGCATAAACCATTCCTCTGGTGAAGCTATTCCCACAATTCTGCATATTCCAGGAATGAGACATCAAAAACAATGAAAAGTTCCAAGTCAAGATGGTATTTGACTTGTGGGGAACCTGTAAGTGTTTTCTTTTCCCTCCCATGGGCTTACTGCCCTTGTTCTAGGTGCTATCAGAGTAATTTAATTGAGTAATTGTATTGCATTTTGTATATGATATGTATTGCACCATAGTGAATTAGTGATAGAGAGTACAACTATTAAGGATAGTAAACTGGTATGAATCAAATTGCTTTGCCATTTGGCCCATGATGTTGTGCTGAACTTTTAATCTACTCTATAATCAATCTAATCCTTCTCTCCTATATAGTCCACCACTTTTCGATCATCCATGTTCCTGTCTAAGAGCTTCTTCAATTTCTTCTGAAGTCACTTGCTGCAGAATACTCAGTCTCTAACCTTTGTTTTTAGCCAGATCATTTATGTGGTTGGTCCAGTTGTGTTTCTAGTCAATATTGTTTCCCAAATGGGGAATATAGTCTGTGATTATTGCCCAGAACTTTGATGGCACAAACGTTACTTGCCACTTCAGTTCATTCCAGAACTTTATGCAGGTCTTACTTTGCACAGATGTGGATTGCTTCATTTGCCAGTGTGCTAGGAATGCAACTGAGTATCATGCAGTCATCAACAACTGCATCAATCTTCTTTTCTGTGAGGATGACTTAAATCGTTAAAACATACGGAATTCAGCTTTATGCCCAACTTGGTTAAATATTGCAGATGTAAGAGATGGAAAAACCTGGAATTTAGAACAACAAACAATGTGTTGCAGGAATTTAGCAGGTCAGACAGTGTCTATGGAGAAGAATAACGAGTCAACATTTTGAGCTGAGACCTTTCATAGGATCTCAGCCCAAAACTTGACTCCTTATTCCACTCCATAGATGTTGCCTGATTTGTTGAGTTCCTCTGCTCAATTATCGTAAGCACATAACCTGTAGCACTAGGAGTCCAAACACACATGACCACTGCTACCCTACAGTTATGAATTCCTTTTGTTCCATGCTTAGACCATATTTCAGGAAATCCAATCACTTGACTGTCACTCTGCTACCTGCATACAGGAAGAGGCGAAAGAGGTACGGTCCAAAGACAAGAACAACAAAGAAATGTTCGTAGGAGGCAGAGGTGTGGCTACAGGATTCCTTCAAGTCAATGGACTAGGCCATGAGCAAGGGTTCATCAAAAAAAAAGCTAGTCATTGACTTCAGGGAGTGGAGAGATGCTCATGCACCAGTCTACATTATTGGTGATGAGGTTGAGATGATTGACGGCTTCATGTTCCTAGGAGTGAATATCATAATAGTTTGTCCTAGTCTAACTACATAGACACCATGGCCAAGAAAGCTCATCAATGCCTCTACTTCCTCAGGAGGCGAAAGAAATTTGGTAAGTCCCTGTTGTCCCTTACCAATTTTTAATCTATGTACCATAGAAAGTATCCTATCTGGATGCTTATAACTTGATTTTAACTGACATGTGTCTGTTGTGTTTTACTATTTATTGTTATGTTTATTATTTAGTGTTGCGTTTGTTATGTTATGATTGCACTGCTCCGGAGAAATGCTGTCTCATTCTGCCCTGCAGAGCTGATGTACGGTTAGAATGACAATAAAGTGTTTTTTTTTGAAATCTTTGAATCTTGAAATCTTTAATGGTTTGGTATGGCAAATGCTCTGGATGTGAGCACAAGAAACTGCTGAGAATTGTGGGATACTGCTCAGTACAACACCATCCTCACCTCCATAGACTCCATATAATTCTCAATGCCTCAATAAAGTGGCCAACATAATTTTTAAGATAGGTATAAATAAGGATAGCTATAGACCTTGTGGAAGAGTATTAAGTTAGAGCAGGGAAAATTATGAGAGGATTGGGCAGGAACTAGGGAGAGTTAATTGGGAACAGTTGTTTTTGGGCAAGTCCACATCCAACATGTGGAGGTGTTTAAAAATCAATTGTACAGAGTGCAGGACAGAAGGAAGGACAAAAGTGGCAAGGTAAGAGAACTTGGATGTCAAGGGAGGTGATAAATTTAGTCAAAAAAGGCAAAATATCAGTGTTGGCTGTGGTCGGCTGCTTCCAAGGCATCGCAAGTTGACGGTGCCTGGAGGTTTATGGCAGGGAGTTTCTCCCTTTTGCTGCCTGCTATCGGGGACTCGGGAGTCGATCCACTCGGGGACTTTTGAGACTTTATTTACCGCGCCCATGGTTTGTTCTTCATCAAATTATGGTACTGCTTTGCACTACTGTAACTATATGTTATAATTATGTGGTTCTGTCAGTGTTAGTCTTTGGGTTGTCCTGTTTTCTGTGATATCACTCCAGGGAAACGTTGTATCATTTCTTAATGCATGTATGCATTTCTAAATGACAATAAAAAGAAGACTGAGTGTTCTCATAATCTTAAAAAAATATGTAAAGCTTAGGAAGCTAGAATCAAACTAAGCCCTTGAAGATTATAGAGAAGCCAGAAAAGAACTCAAGAAAGGAATTAGGAAAGCCAGGAGGGGCCACTGAAAAGTCTTTGGCAATTAGGATTAAGAACAATCCCAAGGATTTTCATACTCCACATCAGGAGCAGGAGGATAGCTAAGAAGATGGTATGACCATTCAAGGATAAAGGGTGGGGACATGTGCTTGGACACGGAGGATGTGGGTGACGTCCTTAATGAATACTTTACATTGTGGTGACCCACTTTCTACACAAACGAACCGGCTGACAAAATAGCCCGCGCGCGTGTAGAGACTTCTGTAATGCACCTCTGACGTCATTTCCGCCCAGAGAGGTCTGGAAGGGAACTGCTTAAAAGCCAGTGCCGCGAAGTTTGAATAAACGAGCCTCGAGTGCGACTTACAGACTGCTTGTCGTTATTTCTAGCTCTGTGTGTAGCACATCGCTACAACATCATTATTTACCAAGGAGAAGGACAAGTAACATTGGGAGATCATTGCCAAATTTATTAATATGCCAGGGCATTTTGAGATAAAGTAGGTGGTATTGTTGACTCTTTTAAAGAGAGTTAAAGTTGATATGTCCCCAGGGCTGGATGGGATATAACTCAGATTTTTGAGAGAAGCAAGATGAGGGATTGCTGGGGCCTGGACCAATACTAGAGAGAATTCTTAGGGATAGGATTTATGAGCATTTGGAAAACCATGTCCTGATTAGGGATAGCGAACATGGCTTTGTATGGGGCAAGACATATTTCACTAACTTGACGGAGTTTTGTGATGAGTGCGTGAGGTTGGTTGATGAATGGAGACCTATAGATATTGTCCACCTGAAGTTTAGTAAGGTGTTTGACCTTTGTCAGGACAAAAGGGTCTCGACCCGAAACGACAACTGTACCTCTTCCTATGGGAAGTGCCTGGCCTGCTGCGTTCACCAGAATTTTTTTGTGTGTGTTGCTTAAAATTCCAGCATCTGCAGATTTCCTTGTGTTAACCTTGGTGTGTGCTTGTTTGTTTCATTCTACAGGATTTTAAAGGAGGTAAGTCAACTAATTGTTAGGTCATAAGTGATAGGCTAATAAACTTATCAGCAGCCAATAAAAGGAAAGGTTGCATCAAGCCGAGTGGCCATTTTGGGAGTGGACATATTGTGAGAGAGAGTCATTGAAAGAATGAGGAGGCTTTGGCTCGAAAGGCTGAATAGCTAGCTCAGCTGCTTAAGAGCGAGGTTAGAAACTTTGAAGTGACAAGTCTCATTAATTGGCTAATTTGAGGACACTTTATCCAATAAAAGGAAAGCAAAGTGGAGTGCTTTTCAGAGAAGAAACAGTGAGATTGATGAGTTAAAGCCTTGGCTCAAGAGGCTTTGGTAAATGGGCACAACTGAGTTTTTTTTCATTGTTTATACTTAATTTGGTATAAGCAGGCTGATTGGGCAACGAAGTGCTCCTCCTCCTGTAAGATGGGATATCAGGGATCCTCGTGGTCTCCTTGATGACTACGTTGTTGGGAGGTACACCCAGCCACAGCTCCTGACAGACTGGGTCAAGGAACAGAATCTGAATGTGCTCAAGACCAGTGACGTGGCTGAGAAACTCAAATGATGAGATTTTTACTGAGGCAGTCACACTCAAGATCCTGGCGTCCAAGAGCAGCATGTTCCTGTCAGTGTGAAGGATGAATCTTGCTGATGAGAGCTATTGAGGCTCTAGTCAAAAGAAACAAAGCAGAGATTGGGTCTAGGAGGTCAGGATTGAGTGAATCCCTTGATAACTACTTAAAAATTAAGAAACTTGAGGGAAGTGAATAGGGCAGAGAGGGTACGAGATGGATCTGGCAGGTAAGGTCAAGGAAAACCCCAAGATGGACGATAGCTACATTAACATTGAAGGTATGGCTAGGGGGTATTCAGGGGGCCAGGCAGTACCTCTGGAGAGAAAGGAATGTTTGTGTATGCCTCAGAGCCTTGCTTTTATTTTAGTTATTCTACCACATTTTAAAATAGAGTTTAAGATCACTTCAGAGGATCAAGTTTGCCATAAACTTTGAATAATAAAGTCAACAAAACATTGACTAATGAATGGATTCTTCAGGGAGAGAACAGTACAGACAAGTGGCATACTGCTTTGCAGTGCCCTGACCCATTTGTATGCTGACCTTGGATGCTGCATGTGTGGATCTTGCATGTTGTCATGATTACCATGTGGGTGTCCTTTGGGTGCTCAGGTTTTCTTCCACATCTCAAGGACTTGTGGATTTGTAGGTAACTGGCTGCTGTAAATTGCCTCCAGTGTGGTCTCTGGGAAGACAAAAATGTGAGGAGAAAAGCTAGGGAGTAATGTAGGAATATTGCAACTGGGTAGTAAATGGTCAGCATGGATTTGGTGGGCTGAACAGCCTGCTTCCACGGTGTCTGTCTTTAGACTCTGAGAGGGAACTGAGGCATTCCAAAGCACAGTAACTTTGAAAGTCGTTCGCAACAAACTAAACAAACCAGTCAAGTGGGTGAGATGCTTGAGATTCATTTGGAATAGGAGATGAAGAGTAATTTTGGGGAAGGAATTAAACAATAATTTTCTTTAGTGACAGTACTTTATAACAATTACATAAAATAA
Source organism: Mobula hypostoma (assembly GCF_963921235.1). Classification (NCBI taxonomy): domain Eukaryota; kingdom Metazoa; phylum Chordata; class Chondrichthyes; order Myliobatiformes; family Myliobatidae; genus Mobula; species Mobula hypostoma. The sequence goes on along the minus strand of NC_086103.1, from coordinate 34,301,934 downwards.
TGTCTATAAAACTCAAATTTGTCCACAGTTGGATAAATCTAACTGATAGTCAGCTGACAGCTTGTAATGTTGATATTCAGGACTCGAGTCGGACATAATAGTTGTTTTCTATTGGATCATTCTCAGTTTATCCTAATGAGATCATAGGTCAAAATATTACAAAGCAACACAATCAGGAAATGAGGTACAATTTGACAAATTTGATTGAGCCATTAACTTAGAGTTCATCGGGTGTGTTTGCTTGATACATCAATCTTCGGCAATCAAGTAAAAAAAAGCCTCAAAATATGTAACCTTCAAACAGGTATTATTGCCATAAATTATTCTTAATAATAAGAAAACATACCAATTCCTCTTTTGTTGTGGTTCGATGGAAATGTGATGAATAACTACATTGTGGGGGGAGGGTCAGATCTAAATCTAAACCACTTCCAAGGGCTACTCACAAAAAATAATTTTATTTTATACATGTGTAACCACGTACAGAGAGATTAAGTCACATATGCACACTCTCACTCTCACTGCTTCACTCACTCTTTCTTCAGTACCCCCCCACCAACTTCTCCCTGTGCCATTTGCTGCTTCCAGACAGGATGCTGTAAGGACGTGTAGAGTCTATGAATGATTCTGCAACAGGGAGCAACAAACTGAGGTGTGAAAGATGAGCAGCAAATGCTTGTAATTACTCTGAAGCTAAGAAATGTTGCAAAGTTTAAAGCTGGAACACATGTAAATTGTCATGGTGCAAAGAATGCTTGACACTTGATTGAAAAGCGCTATGCGGTCTCATTCAAGTAAACATCGTATCTTGCTGGAGGCATTGACAACACTATCATGTTTCACCAGCTCCACAGTCGGTGACCTACTCTGACACCTGGTGATTGTTTTAATTTAAAAGAAATGGGCAGGAGGAAAGTAATGTGGATGTTCAAAGTCGAATTGCAAGGGGTTACAATGCAAACGTGAGTTCAGTTACAGAATGCTTAGGTGCAAATGTTAACACCAGATTTTAACTTGCCTAGTACAAAATGGTCTCCTAGTACGCCTTTACCACAGATGAAATTACAGAACTATTCTAAGGAGCAAACCCGAACAAAAAGAGAATCCCCCTCACTGTGCAATACTAAAAGGACTTGGTATTTCGTATCTATGTAAAGATTTCCCCATTTCATGATCTGGTCTGGTCATTGGCACAATTGCTGACATTGCTGAACTTAGCAAAGCTCCTTGATGGTATTCATGGCAAAAAACAAAGGCAGCTCCATGCAACAAAAAAAATGCAGTAATTCACTCAGAAATGCAGGGAGTGTTTTGTATTTGAACAACCCACCTCGTCAACATGACTTTGAAATAGACACATGTGGGGTTTGGATGCATTCCACACTGCTACAGTGAAATGGAATTTTTATTCCCTAACTGGATGGTGGACTGTGATTAAACAACCAGCAGGAAACACAAGTTGAATGGCTTTTTCTAGTTGTTTAAGCAACAGGGTAACAATAAATACACAGGGAACCATCAAATAACAGCTAATTCAGAATATAGTTAAATGACTTGTTTGCCTATCATTTGAACCATGCACAGAATCACAATCAGGTTTATTTTCACTGACAAATGTCATGAAACTTGCTGTTTTGCAACGGCATAAAGTGCAAAACATAAAAATTGCTAAGAGTTATACAAACAAATACTTATTGTATCTATGGCTGTGACTGTGTAGTAATCCTAAACAGGAATATTTGATGATTCCCTTCGGGGCTGCATGAAAAAAGTCTCCACCTGGAGAAAGACAGCCTGACATCGGCTTCCGAGACAAAGATCAGACAATCACAGGGTGCAGCAGGGCTCTTCACAGCTGTGATATATTCTCCCTTTCAAAGCGGGTATAAAAGGCGTTGAGTTCGTCTGGTAATGAAGCATTGCTGCCATTATACTTTTGGGTTTCTCCTTGTAGAAAGTAATGTCCTACAAATCCTGCCAGAGTTGACGTGGCTTCAATGTCGCCTCCAACCTCACTCAGATTTGTTTCTTCCCTCTTGAAATAACCCTCCATAAGTCATATCTGGTTTTCTTGTACAGACGCGGGTCGCCAGAATTAAATGCCACAGATCTAACCCTCAGCAGATCACAAACCTTTTGGTTCATCCATGGCGCTTGGCTTGGGAATGTACAGTATGCTTTTGGAGGCACACATTCATCCACACAGATTTTAATGAATTTGGTAACGACTGTGACATGCTCATCCAGATTCAGAGATGAATCCCTGAATACAGTCCAGACCACCAATTCAAAACAGTCCTATAAGTGCTCCTGAGATTCCCTTGTCCATACATACTTCTTGGTCCTCACTACTGGTGCTGCAGTCTTCAGTCTCTGCCTATATTCAGGGAGTAGAAGTACAGCCAGGTGACCAGACTTTCTGAAGTGTGAGTGTGGAATAGAATTGCAAGCACTCTTGGTTTGTGTCACTGAGGGGGGGACTGGCCTTGTACTCAAATTCTACCACAAACTAGGACACAAATTGAGATGTTTTACCAAGGTGGACATATCAATCACTGTGAGAAAGCAGAGATTTGGGGAAAAAAAACATAACAACAGCATTAAAAATATTAAGGATAAGTTCTTCAGTTGATCATTTGACTGAAATAACTCTGAAAACAATGGCCAAACACGGGCTTCTCCTCCACCAGACTGTCCCTCGATCCAACCAACCTTTATTCCGAGATTCCATCCCAGGATGTCAGTTATCTAGAGCCCTCCCATTATCCAGGAATACAGAATTGCCTCTGAAAACATTTGTGGATCTGGATCACTGAATGTTGGGAAATGACTGCCAAAGCAAAGACCAGGAAGTTGTAGTTTTGCTGAAGACTGAGTGATCAGCCAGTGAATGTGACCTTGATTGGAAAGGCACTCTGCTGACCTAGACACCTTCCCACCATGCACCTTATTGTTTTCCTGCACTACACTTGCTCTGTAAACGTAACAGTTTATTCTGCACTCTGTTATTGTTTTACCTTGTACTACCTGAACGCACTATGAATGATCTGCATGAACAGTATGCAAAACAACACACAGGAAATGCTGGAGGAACTCAACGGGTCAGGCAGCATCCATGGAAATGAATAAACAGTCATCATTTTGGACTGAGACCCGTTGCCGGGTCTGGAGAGTAAGGGGGAAGGTGCCAGAATAAAATGGTGGGGGGAGGGGAAGAAGGACTAGCTGGAAGGTGGTAAGTGAAGTCAGGTGGGGGGGGGAGAAGTAAAGGGCTGGAGAAGAGGGAATCTGGTGGGAGAGGAGAGTGGACCATGGGAGGACGGGAATACAGAATGGCTCCAGCAAGAGGTGACAGGAAGGTGAGGAAAAGAGGTAAAAGTGGGAAATAGAAGAAGAGGGAAGGGAGAGGGGGGATATTACTGGAAGCTGGAGAAATTGATGTTCATACCATCAGGTTGGAGGCTACCTAGACAGAAAATGTTGTTCCTCCACATCGCGAGTGTATCATCATGGCAAAAGAGGAGGGCATGGACTGACATGTCAGAATGGGAATGGAGATAGGAATTAAAATGATTGGCCACTAGGAAATACTATTTTTGGCATTTGAACACAGGCACTCGACAATTTACGTCGGGTCTCACCAGCGTTGAGGAGACTGCATCAGGAGCACTGGATACAATAGATAACCCCAAAAGATTCACATCTGAAGTGTTGCCTCACATGGAAGGACTGTTTTGAGCTCCAAGTGGAGGTAAGGAAGGTGGTGAATGGGCAGGTGTAGCATTTCTGTCACTTGCAGTGATATGTGCAAGGTGGGAAATTAGTGGGGAGAGGGAATGGGAATGGGAAGATGGCATGTGTGTAGATGTCCAGAAAATGGAGGAGATGCGGGTGAGGGCAGCATCAGTGGTGGAGGAAGGGAAACCTCTTCTTTGAAGAAGGATATCTTTGATGTCCTAAAAAGGAAAGCCTCATCCTGTTGTGACGAAGGAACTGAGGAAAGGGAAGAGCATTTTTACAAAGAGACGGGATGGGAAGAGGTATAGTCAAGATAACCATGGGAGTCAAAAGGGTTACCAAAGGTATCAGTAGACAGTTTGTCTCCAGAGACATACACAGAGTGATTAAGAAAGGGGAAAGAGGTGTCAGAAACTGACCATGTGAATTCAAGTGCTGGGTGGAAGTTAGAGGCAAAGCTGATGAAATTGACGAGCTCAGTATGGGTGCATGAAACAGCACAAATATAACTGTCAATGTAGCGCAGGAAGAATTGGGGTATATTATCCCTTGAAGAGGCCGGCATACCTGGGGCTCATGTGGAGTGCCATGGCTACCCCTTGAGCTTGGAAAAAGGGGGAGGAGCCAAATGAAAAACTCTTGAGGGTGAGGACCAGTTTTACCTAATGGAGGAGGATGGTGGTGGAAAACAACTGGTAGTTGGGCCTTTGTTGAGAAAGAAATGGAGAGCTTTAAGGCCTTCTCGATGGGGATAGAAGTGGACTTATATAGGGTCTGGACATACACAGCGAAAATTAAGCAGTCAGGGCCAGGGAAGTGAAAATTGTTGAGGAGATTGAGGACACAGATGTAGGTGCAAAGGGACTGAATCAAGAGGATAAAATGGAGTCAAGATGTGCAGACATGAGTTCAGTGGGGTAGGAGCAGGCAGAGACTATGGGCCTATACAGACAGTCAGGTTTTTGGATCTTTGGTAGAAAGTAGAAATGAGCAGTCCAGGATAAGCGGAACTATGTGTTTGGTGGAGTGGATGGGAGTTCTCTAGAGTTGATGAGGTTTGTGATGCTGCCAGAGACAATATCTGGAGGGACCTGAATGGGATACTTTTCAAAGATAAGTTAAAAAAGGTGTCTAAGAGTTGCCATCCGGCCTCAACAAAGCAGAGGTCCGTCCACCACACCACAGGAGCACTGCCTTTGTCTGCGTGTTTGATGGTGAGGTTGGAATTGGTGCAGAGAGAGTGGAGGGCAGTGTGTTCAGATGGAGTAAGGTTCGAGGATGAGAGATGAGCTGGCTGATGTCTCATCATCAATTAGAGATGAAAAAGATCTAGAGCAGGCAGTGAACCAGAATGGGGTGTCCAAGAAGAGGAGGAGGGTTGGAGCCTCACTGTATCTTGGTACATGTTATGATAATAAACCCATTTATTAATATACATGTATTATTGTGTTAGAAAAATGGTTTGTGAAAGTTTGGGTTGAGGTGCTCAGAGTGGAATATATTATGAACACCAGTAAGCAGTACCAGGCCAAAAGGCTGTTGTGTGCTCTGTAGATAGATTAGTCCATGTTCTCTGCAGAATACTGAGTGGTAGTTGGACTACTAGGGAAATGTTAATAATACATTTTTTTTCCTACTTCATATCTATTTAGTTTTTCCACAAAAGTTATCAATGTCAGTTTTGGTTCTACGATTTCCCCAATTTTCCATTTATTTTATTTTCATTCACAGCAGTTTTGGAACCAGCCCTTGAAATTTGGACTTTGGTAGGAATCATGAGAAAAAATATACAAAATGAGAAAGTTGCAGTGTAGAAATACTCTTGCAGGTCTCAAGTTCTTAAATTTAAAGAAAGGCCTGTTTGCTTCTGTCACTCTTAATCAAGTAATACATTTTACTGAACCAAACCAATGTTTTTAATTACAAATATTTCCTGCCATGAGATGGTGCTATTGAACCTGCAATAGATTGAAAGATGAAGCTTGTCAATGCAAAAGTCACCCAGCCAGCTATCTATCTCAATTCTGTCACTGCATTTGAACCTAATGACATTGGTTTAAATTATTTGGGATTGAATTCCAGCATATGTTCAATCGCTAAATGAATATAGTCCTTATTTGCATAATTTAATTTTCAACTGAGTAGTTCCTTAAACCATGTATGTCTAAAGCATTCTGTGTGAATTGTGAATGCATTTCTCACCTTGTTCTACACTTTTACAGCAATGAGGTAATACGAGTTCATGCGCACAGAAGAAAAATACTATTCATGTAGGACAGGGTTCTAGTTTAAGGCACAGATTCTGGGTTGCTGTATTGGGGCTGATCCTTCTCATCAGTGCTGCCCTCCAGTGGCCACTTAGTGAAACACAAGCTTGATTGAGTTCATCTGCAGCTATATTCGGTGTGAAATGAGGAACTGCTGCTTGTTCTTGCAGAAAATGTTGTTCAAGGGTAGCCTCCCATGCACCATCAATCTACAGGCCATGACATTCTGGGACTTGGGATATATTATTATTATATTTTTATTTTTTCTCAGCTCAAGCTGGTAAAACTTAAGGTACAAATATATCCATGCACACTCATTTCTCAATTGCTAGGAACTTTCAGACTGTTCTAGTGGTGTTTAGTATTGTGGCTTTCTGGAGATTTACATAAATATTGCTGTGACGTCCTAATCACTTAATGCTATTGTGTAGTGACTTTGGGCTGACACTAGTTGTAGATATTACTATCAGGACAATATACATCTTGTTCATGATCATAGTCTTTCAATTTCCTCTTTTAATTCAGCACATTTCTGATGTTTTTCACTTTTGATTTCTGTATGCTATGTGCGTATGTGGTGGGGCCTTAGCAGAAGTTAGAGAAGTCAATGTTCATGCCATCAGGTTGGAGGCTACCCAGACGGAATATAAGGTGTTGTTCCTCCAACCTGAGTGTGGCTTCATCTTTACAGTAGAGGAGGCCGTGGATAGACATGTCAGAATGGGAATGGGATGTGGAATTAAAATGTGTGGACATGTCAGAATGGGAATGGGATGTGGAATTAAAATGTGTGGACATGTCAGAATGGGAATGGGAATCTATTAAGTAAATTGACCCTTGCTTGTTTATCCTGTAATATTATATCCAGACGGTTATTGTGGATTGTCCTATCTGTAATAATGGATTGTTCATAATATAATTTGCAGAATCCTGCCTCCAAAACTGGATCAGGCTCGGATTCATAGTAAGGTGTGGTGTCTTTTATGAGTTTGTCAGATTTTGGTAAATGACAAACAAGAGAAAATCTGCAGATGCTGGAAATCCAAGCAACACGCATGCTGGAGGAACTCAGCAGGTCAGGCAGCATCTATGGAAAGAGTACAGTTGACGTTTCGAATCAAGACCCTTTGGCAGGACTGGAGAAAAAAAAAGATGAGGAGTAGATTTAAAAGGTGGGGGGTGGGGAAGGGAGAGAGAAACACAGGGTGAAAGGTGAAGCCGGAAGGGAGAAGGCTGAAGTAAAGAGTTGGAAAGTTGATTGGTTAAAGAGATACAGAGAAGGAGAAAGGGGGGTTGTTCTGATAGGAGAGGACAGAAAGCCAAGGAAAAAAGAAATGGGGAGAGGAGCACCAGAGGGATGTGATGGTCAGGCAAGGACATAAGGTGAGAGAGGGAAAAGGGATGGGGAATAGTGAAGGAGTAAGGGGGCATGACCGGAAGTTCGAGAAATCGATGTTCATGCCATCCGGTTGAAGGCTATCCAAACAGAATACAAGGTGTTGTTCCTCCAACCTGAGTGTGGGTCTCATTACAGCAGTAGAGGAGGCCTGGACAGACATATTGGAAGGGGAAGGGAAATTAAAATGGGTGGTCACTGAGAGAACCCACTTTTTCTGGAGGATAGAACGTAGGTGCTCAATGAGGTGGTCTCCCAATTTACGTCGGGTCTCACCGATATAAAGGAGGCCACACCAGGAGTGCTGGTCACAGCATATGCCCAACAGTCTCACCTGGAAGGACTGTTTGTGGCCCTGAATTGTAGTGAGGGAGGAGGTATAGGGGTAGGTATAAAACTTGGTCCGCTTGTAAGGCTAAGTACCAGGAGGGAGATCAGTGGAGCGGGACGAATGGAAAAGGGAGTCATGTAGGGAGCGATCCCTGCAGAAGGCAGAAATTGGTGGTGGGGGGGGGATAGGGAGCGATCCCTGCAGAAGGCAGAAATTGGTGGTGGGGGGGGGATAGGGAGCGATCCCTGCAGAAGGCAGAAATTGGTGGTGGGGGGGGATAGGGAGCGATCCCTGTAGAAGGCAGAAATTGGTGGTGGGGGGGGATAGGGAGCGATCCCTGCAGAAGGCAGAAATTGGTGGGGGGGGGATAGGGAGCGATCCCTGTAGAAGGCAGAAATTGGTGGTGGGGGGGGATAGGGAGCGATCCCTGCAGAAGGCAGAAATTGGTGGTGGAGGGGGATAGGGAGCGATCCCTGCAGAAGGCAGAAATTGGTGGTGGTGGGGGGGATAGGGAGCGATCCCTGCAGAAGGCAGAAATTGGTGGTTGGGGGGGATAGGGAGCGATCCCTGCAGAAGGCAGAAATTGGTGGTGGGGGGGGATAGGGAGCGATCCCTGCAGAAGGCAGAAATTGGTGGTGGGGGGGGGATAGGGAGCGATCCCCGCAGAAGGCAGAAATTGGTGGTGGGGGGGAGAGGATAGGGAGCGATCCCTGCAGAAGGCAGAAATTGGTGGTGGGGGGGGAGAGGATAGGAAGCGATCCCTGCAGAAGGCAGAAATTGGTGGTGGGGGGGGAGAGGATAGGGAGCGATCCCTGCAGAAGGCAGAAATTGGTGGTGGGGGGGGATAGGGAGCGATCCCTGCAGAAGGCAGAAATTGGTGGTGGGGGGGGGATAGGGAGCGATCCCTGCAGAAGGCAGAAATTGGTGGTGGGGGGGGGAGAGGGAGCGATTCCTGCAGAAGGCAGAAATTGGTGGGGGGGGATAGGGAGTGATCCCTGCAGAAGGCAGAAATTGGTGGTGGGGGGGGAGAGGGATAGGGAGCGATCCCTGCAGAAGGCAGAAATTGGTGGTGGGGGGGGGGATAAGGAGCGATCCCTGCAGAAGGCAAAAATTGGTGGTGGGAGGGGGGATAGGGAGCGATCCCTGCAGAAGGCAGAAATTGGTGGTGGGGGGGGATAGGGAGCGATCCCTGCAGAAGGCAGAAATTGGTGGGGGGGGGATAGGGAGCGATCCCTGCAGAAGGCAGAAATTGGCGGTGGGGGGGGATAGGGAGCGATCCCTGCAGAAGGCAGAAATTGGCGGTGGGGGGGGAGAGGGAGCGATCCCTGCAGAAGGCAGAAATTGGTGGTGGGGGGGAGGGAATGATGCACTTGGTGGTGGGGGGGGATAGGGAGCGATTCCTGCAGAAAGCAGAAATTGGTGGTGGGGGGAGGATAGGGAGCGATCCCTGCAGAAGGCAGAAATTGGTGGGGGGGGGGATAGGGAGCGATCCCTGCAGAAGGCAGAAATTGGCGGTGGGGGGGGGAGATGGAGCGATCCCTGCAGAAGGCAGAAATTGGTGGTGGGGGGAGGATAGGGAGCGATCCCTGCAGAAGGCAGAAATTGGTGGGGGGGGATAGGGAGCGATCCCTGCAGAAGGCAGAAATTGGTGGTGGGGGGGGATAGGGAGAGATCCCTGTAGAAGGCAGAAATTGGTGGGGGGGGATAGGGAGCGATCCCTGTAGAAGGCAGAAATTGGTGGTGGGGGGGGATAGGGAGCGATCCCTGTAGAAGGCAGAAATTGGTGGGGGGGGATAGGGAGCGATCCCTGCAGAAGGCAGAAATTGGTGGTGGGGGGGAGAGGATAGGGAGCGATCCCTGTAGAAGGCAGAAATTGGTGGTGGGGGGGGATAGGGAGCAATCCCTGTAGAAGGCAGAAATTGGTGGGGGGGGGGATAGGGAGCGATCCCTGCAGAAGGCAGAAATTGGCGGTGGGGGGGGAGAGGGAGCAATGCACTTGGTGGTGGGATCCTGTTGGAGATGGTGGAAGCTCCAGAGAATTATGTGCTGGATGCGGAGGATGGTGGGGTGGTAGGTGAGGACAAGAGGAACCATATCCCTGGCAGCATGGCCCGAGGATGGGGTGAGAGCAGATGTGCATGAAATGGAAGAGATGTGGTTGAGAGCAGCGTTGATGGTGGAGGAAGGGAAGCCTCTTTCTTTGGAAAAGGGGGACACATCCTTCATTCTGGAATGAAAAGCCTCATCCAGAAACAGATGTGGTGTAGCTGGAAGAATTGAGAGAAGGGATGGCATTTTTATAATTAACAGGGTGGGAACATGTATTGTCCAGGTCTGGTCCTGTAATGTCACATTATTATTATTTTGTGATTGTATGGTTTTACTGCAATGGCAATAATATGTGCCTTGAGCTATCTGTGACTTGGCCCCAGAGGAACACTCTTTCGTTTGGCTGTATTCATGTGTAATGGTTGAACGACAAATAAACTAGAACTTGATGAGAGTGCTGACAACAGTGGGTTGCTGCTTGGAAAATTCTGCTGCAGGAACAGATTGCATCACAGTCTATTGATGGATTTCCAGGAATTAAATTCAACAAAAAATTTGGACTTCATCTTCAAGGCATTAAATGTCAACTGCATTTGTCAGTGGACTGTTGAATAAATAACTTGGCAGTTACGCAGAACAATGCTGGAAAGTTCTGGAGCTAAAAAGTTTGCACTGCGGCCTGACAATACAGGAAAGCTCCCATGATTTATTTCATGGTTAAGTGGAACCAGAAAGGTAAAGCAGACAGATAATTTTGGTTGAGCTTGTTCTGTGGTTAAAAACAGCTGTGGATCATCCCAGCATAGCAACAGTGGCACTGGAGACTGACTGACCATCTTCTGAAACAGATCCAAGAGGCTGAAGTTCAAGGCAGTGAAAGCAGCCAGAAGATTTTGCCTGCAACAGACAATGTAATGCCGGTGGGAGCAGTGGGTCACACGTCTTACAAGAACTGGAAGAATTCTTATGAATATTTACGATGCTTACCCTTCTGAGTGTTGTTCTGACACAATAGATACTCTTTAGGCATAGGATTCCTATAAATAAATCTCCTTCTAACTGATCTCTATACCACTGTACATCAATTTTAAAATGCTAAAACCCCAATAGAGTATCCAGTTTTTGTGCACCTTTAGTTTAAGTCAATATTTGTTACAAGCAAAATTTGATGCAACTACTGCAATATATTAAAAATAAAATATAATTAACTATTTGAATAACGAAGCTGAAGTGCTTCTTAACCATTACTTATCTTATGCATATGGAGAAGATAAGGAAGTAAATATGTAGGAGATAATGGAAAATGTTCTTGTTGGCGTTTTCATGTTTTTACGTGGCCCAGGTCATTTTTTCTGATGTGTTGAACACTTTTGAAAGTGCTTCTCTGTGTTTAAAACAAAACACACAATATACCTCTCTCTGCCTGATGGCAAAGAACATCCTTCTATATAAAATCACCAAGTCAGTCTGCATACGTGGCGAGAGAAATAAAATTAATCTGAAATTTGAAGTATGTTTCTTGGTCTACAGACACAGCCTGAGCTGCTGAGATCTTCCCGCTTTTTCTGTTTTATTTCATATTTCAAACATCTGCAAGACTTTATCTTGATAAAGTCCTGATGAAGGTTCTCCGCCCGAAATGTCGACTGTTTACTAATTTCACTAGATGCTGCCTGATCTGCTGAGTTCTACCAGCATTTTGTGTGTGAGACTTTATCTTAAATAAATTTCTCCTGAATTTACCTCATGCACCCTGGAAGGAAGAGTGGTGGCAAAGTGAAACTCAAGTCCACACCTGGTAAACAAACCACCTGGATTGGGGGAATTGGAAAAAAAGCTGCAGAGGATTGTAGACTCAGCCAACTTTGTTGTAGACACTGTCCTCCCCAGCATCGAAGACACCTTCAAAAGGTGGTCCCTCAATATGGTGTTATCCAATGCCTTACCATCAAGGATATGCCTTCTTCTCATTACTGCCATCGGGAAGTAGGTACTGCAGCCCGAAGATGTACAGCCAAGCTTCTTCCCCTCTGCCATCAGATTTCTCAGTTGCCCATGAATACCACCTCTCTCTTTCTCTTTTTGCACTATTTTTATAGTTTTTAATTGTAACATGTTGCAATTTTATATGTATTGCATAAAGTTACCATAAGAGAAGAAACATGTAAAAAATGTTGTTCTGCTGTCACAAAACAACAAATTTCACAACGTATGTCAGTGATAATAAGCCTGATTCCGGCACTCACTAAGCTATTGCTCAGGAGCAATCAGATTCAGAGTAACGAAAGCTTGAAAAGGCGACTCCAATCATAAAGGTCAAAAGGCTCCACATTAATTACATCCTTATTTTTAAAAGTTTAATCAAAAGAGGTCACAGTGAGTTCAGTGCTTTCACTCCAAATTGCATGAATTCTTACCATATCCAGAGCTGCCAAGTGGAAGGCAGAATACAGTATGTGGGACTATTTTCCATTTGCCATGTTTACATTTTACTTGCACTGCAGGTATATACCAATTGTTCGACATTGCTTTAGAGGCCATCTGTCAGTACTGTTATATGGCTAATGTCAACTGTAAACATTGCATCATCTTTCCAGACCATGGAGCAATTGCAGTAGACATCGATCTACTGTCATTTGAAGGCAACCAGCCTTTACAAGCTCTTCCAAAGCTGAAGTGAAATTAAGCTCTTTTATCAATGTGTCACTGATAATGTGGCCCAAAAGGTCAATGCTTAAATCTTTGGTGTTGAGAAAATTATTTTCAGCTGGACAGCATTTGTGGTGTTGCAATGAATATCAACAGAACTATATAGACACAAGAGATTCTGCAGATGATGGAAGTCCAGAGTAGCACAAACAAAATGCTGGAAGAACTCAGCAAGTCAGGGAGCATCAATGGAAAGAAAGAAAGAGTCAATGTTTTTGGGCCCATTCCCTTCATCAGTACTGGAGAGGAAGGGACGGAAACCAGAATAAGAACTATATAAAGATGAATTTGAAAACAAAATCCAGCTAATGCTTCTGCTCCTGACCATTAATATGATTTGTGCAGGGGGAGAAAGACATAGGGAAGCACTCTTCAACATAAGAAACTTTAAAGGTCAGAATGCATTGCAGAAGTTCACAGACAGCGTGACCCCAATATTCTGGTGAGTACAGTCAGCTGGTGAGATTTCAAATCTTCAGTACATAATTGGAAGATACAGTCCTGGCAGAACCTTCATAATGTTTGCCTGAAGTTTGATATCCAACCCACTTTAAGATGCCATGAAAATTGGCGATGTTGTGGATAGAGGGGCAGATTTTGTGAGGTAATTGCATGGTTAGATAAGATGGAAAGGTGGAGAGCGTGCTGGCAGATGGATACAAGGAGATGCATTTTGGCAAGTTGAATAAGGGGAGGACATATTAAAACATAGAAACATAGAAAACCTACAGGCCCTTCAGCCCACAAGGCTGTGCCGAACAAGTACTTACTTTAGAAATTATCTAGGGTTACCCATTGCCCTCTATTTTTCTAAGCTCCCTGTACCTATCCAAAAGTCCCTTAAAAGACCCTATTGTATGCACCTCCACCACCGTCACCAGCAGCCCATTCCACACACTCACCACTCTCTGATTAAAAAAACTTACCCCTGACATCTCTATACCTAATTCCAAACACCTTAAAATTGTGCCCCCTCATGCTAGCCATTTCAGCCCTGGGAAAAAGCCTCTGACTATCCACACGATCAATGCTCTCATCATTTTATACACCTCTGTCAGGTTACCTCTCATTCTCCATTCCTCCAAGGAGAAAAGGCCAAGTTCACTCAACCTATTCTCATAAGGCATGCTCCCCAATCCAGGCAACATCTTTGTAAATCTCCTCTGCACCCTTTCTATAGTTCCCACATCCGTCCTGTAGTGAGATGACCAGAGCTGAGCACAGTACTCCAAGTGGGGTCTGACAAGGGTCCTATATAGCTGCAACACTTATATTGCTTGAGGAGCTGGTGGAATTATTGATTTCAAAGCTTAAGATGCATTTCAACTGATTTTTTTAAATCAGCAACAATCTATAAATTTCTTTGTTCATCAACACCCTAATACAGGCAGATGGAATTAGTGTAGATTAATGAAGTCATCATAGATGTTTGTATTTTATATTTATTTTAGATACAGCATGTTAACATTCCCGTTCAGCCCAGCAAAGCCACACCACCCAATTCCACCCATGTGACCAACTAACCTACTAATAGGCATCCGTTAGTCTCGTGAGACCATGGATTTGCGCCTTGGAAGGTTTCCAGAGTGCAGGTCTGGGCAAGGTTGTATGGAAGACCAGCAGTTACCCATGCTGCAAGTCTCCCCTCTCCACACGACCGATGTTGTCCAAGGGAAGGGCATTAGGGCCCATACAGCTTGGCACCGATGTCATCGCAGAGCACTGTGTGGTTAAGACCATAAGACTATAAGGCAAAGGAGCAGAAATTGGCCATTTGGCCCATCGAGTCTGCTCCACCATTTTATCAGGAGCTGATCCATTCTCCCATTTAGTCCCACTCCCCCACCTTCTCACCATAACCTTTGATGCCCTGGCTACTCAGATACCTATCAACCTCTGCCTTAAATACACCCAATGACTTGGCCTCCACTGCCACCCGTGACAACAAATTCCATAGATTCACCATTCTCTGGCTAAAAAAATTTCTTCGCATCTCTATTCTGAATGGGCGCCCTTCAATCCTCAAGACATGCCCTCTCATACTAGACTCCCCCACCATGGGAAACAACTTTGCCACATCCACTCTGTCCATGCCTTTCAACATTTAAGTGCCTTGGTTAAGGACACACACGCTGCCTCAGCCAAGGATCGAACTAGCGACCTTCAAATCACTAGACGAATGCCTTAACCACTTGACCTACTAACCCACACGATTTTATACTGTGGGAGGAAACCAGGGCACCTGGAGGAAATTCAAACAAACTCCTTACAGATAGTAGGGGAATTTAACATGGGTCACTAGCATTGTAATGGAATAACACTACCCACTAAGATAATGTGGATGTGATGGATTGAAGGGACCTTTTATATGATGTGCAGCTCTATGTCTGCTCCATACAGGCAGCTCAGATATAATGATATCCACTTAAATGAAGGCTGATGCCACCAGCTGTATGTTGTCCCAATTTAGTCAGAGCCTTGAGGAGACAGTGGAGAAAAGTCAGCCCTGAATATTTATCTAATGGCTGCACTTTTCCGACAAAATCAAATTATCAATAATGGAGCTCTACATTTCATGTTATTTAACCAGTTTGTCAACTCAATAGTCCTTGTACCTCACACATCATTTATTGGGTAAACAGATCTCTAGAAGCTGCATGAACTTACTTTGAAAGTCAAGATATTGAAGCAATTCACACTACTTTCTGCCAACCCTCTCCCAAAAGCCAAGAAGAATATTTTCTGCTTCAGGGATAATAATCGGCCTTTAACTGCCACCTTAACCCTTTGTACCTGGTCTCACCCTATCACAGAATTTCCATTTGTCTTCTCCATCCCTCCCAAAATAATGGATAGAGGATTGGTTAATGAATAGAAAGCAGAGAGTTGGGATACATAGGTGTTTCTCTGGTTGGTAATCAGGGGTGAGTGGTGTGCTGCGGGTCTGGTGCTGAGCCCACAGTTGTTCACAATATACATTAACAATCAGGAAGTGGAGACTGAGTGCAGTGTATCTAAGTTTGCTGATGGCACTAATTGAGTGGAAAAGCAAATTGTGCAGAGGATACAGAGAGTCTACAGAGAGATATAGATAGGTTAAGTGAATGGACAAGGATCTGGTAGGTGGAGTACAATGTTGGTAAATGTGATGTCATCCACTTTAGAAGGAAAACTAGAAGATCAGATTATTATTTAAATAGTAAAAGATTGCAGCATGCTCCTGTGCAGAGGAACTTGACTGTGCTTGTGCATGAATCACAGAAGGTTTGCATGTGCAGCAGGCTATCAAGAAGACAAATGGAATGTTGCTAGAGAGTTTGAATTTAAGAGCAGGGAGGTTATACTGCAACTATACAGGGTACTGATGAGGCCGCATCTGGAGTAGTGTGTGTAGATCTGGTCTCCTAACTTGAGGAAGGATATAGAGGAGGTTCACCAGGTTGATTGCAGAGGTGAGGGCCTAGACTATGAGGACAGATTGAGTTGCCTGGACTGTACTCGCTGGAATTCAGAAGGATGAGAGGAAATCTTATAGAATCATATAAGATTATGAAAGGGATGGATAAGGTACAGGCAGGAAAGTTGTTTCCACTGGTAGGTAAGACTAGAAGTGGGGGACATAGCCTCAAGATTCGGGGGAGTATATTTAGGATGGAGATCAGGAGGAACTGCTTTTCCCAAAGAGTGGTGAATCTGTGCAATTCCCTGGCCAATGTAGCAGT
Organism: Mobula hypostoma; assembly: GCF_963921235.1. Lineage (NCBI taxonomy): Eukaryota > Metazoa > Chordata > Chondrichthyes > Myliobatiformes > Myliobatidae > Mobula > Mobula hypostoma. The sequence goes on along the minus strand of NC_086103.1, from coordinate 34,285,722 downwards.
GGAGGCTTAATATGAAGTTGGTTAGATTTTTGCATAGTAGAGGAACTAAGGGTTATGGGGAAAAGGCAGGTAGGTGGAGATGGTCATATCAGCCATAATCTTATTGAACGACAGAGCAGGCTTGATGGGCCAGATGGCCTACTCCTGCTCCTACTTGTTATGTTCTAACACCATCTTCCCTGAAATTTAAAATGAACCTTTCTGTTTCTTTCCCAGTTCTGACGAAGGAGACTGACCGGAAACATTAACTCTCTTTCTCTTTCTGCAGGTGCTGCCTGACCTTGTGAACACTTCCAGTATCGTTTATTGTTAATTTAGATTTCTAATAGATTTTTTTCCTACTGCTTCTGCCACTCATCTGTGCTCCAAAATTGCTAGGCAAGTCACTTAGCTATAACAATCCACCATCTACTGTGGCAATCAAGTTCAATTAGAGCATCCTGGTTTCAAGGGTATTAGAAATGCATTTCAGAATCAGGTTTATTATCACTGGCAGTGTCGGGCAATTTGTTAACTATTTGTTAAGAACAGTACATAATACTGGATAATGGTAATAAATGCTGATGTTCATCACAGTCCAGAGGAGGTTCAAAAGAATGATCTCAGGAATGAACATTTTAACATATGAGGAGTGTTTGATGACTGGAGCTTAGAAGAATAAGGGGGGATCTTCATGGAAACCTATCAAATATTGAAAGGCCAAGATAGACTGGATGTGCAGAGAATATTTCCTATAGTTGGGGGGTGGTTGTCTAGGACCAGAGGGTACAGCCTCATACTGCAAGGATGTCCCTTTAGAAAAGTGATAAGGAGGAATTTCTTTAGCCAGAAGGTGGTGAATCTGTGGAATTCATTGCTACAGGTTGATAGGTTCTTGATTAGTAAGGGAGTCAAATATTACTAGGAGAAGACAGAAGAATGAGATTGAGAGAACTCAATGGGCTGATTGGCCCAATTCTGCTCCTATGTCTTATGGTCTTATGTTAAGTTTTATGTTAAGTTATCTTGTCAGCAATGTCCATAATCCTATGAAAATAATATATATGTTCCACAAGAGCAGATTACAGAAATTTGAGAAACATATTACTTATGTATGATGCTGTTATGTCAGAAATCCTAAGAATGATAGTACTTCATCTATTATCACAAAAGATCAAAAGATAAAGTTTCTGTCCTGAAAATAGATTTTCTTGCTGTCTCAAAATAATACTAAAACAGTACAGAGCACAGATACTTGCATTAAAATCAGAATTTATAAATATTTGTATTAGATATTGAACATTTGTGATCTGTTTATCCGTAGAGGCTGGTCGCTAAGAATAGCCTGTTGACTCGGCACTTCATTCCAAAAATCACCCTCTATTGTGCCAGAATAAACAATCTGGAATCAGCTAGAATAGAATGGCTGATGCTGAAAGTTTAGCAGGCAGATTTGTCTGAAAGACAGACTCAGCTAATGCAAAGTGCTGACCCTTCCAGCGGATTAGTAGGTCATGTGGGAGGACAAAACTTTATTCCACATTCAGGCAGAGGGTCTGAATGATTAATGATGTAGAAGGAGCATGTACTTTAGGGTTAAGATCAGAACTGTGCATTCTGAAAATAATAAATATGTTAGATTCTGTAACAGGAGACATGAAGTACAGACTGAGCAAGGCCAAGTAGGAAGAGGAAAGGAAATACGGCCTCTGTTTTTATTGATTCTGCATGAATAACGATCTTCTTATTTCTAGTGCCTGCCTGGTTTTCTTCATTATATGCTCATAAAATGCAAGTTATTCAAAAAAAAATCCAATCACCTAGAGCCCCCTGAGCTTTTTGTTTAACATTAGCTTCACCTTAGGCACTGCCTCACTTAATAAATGTTTACCTTTATTTTCAAATGGCACCTACAGTGCTCCAAAATGAGTCTGGGCCAATTGATTTCTGTTCTCTCGAGCGTCCCTGTTTCCTATTGCTTCTTTCACAGTGGCTCTATCTTCAGTTTCTACCCTAAACTATAATCCTGACCAGGCTTCAGTTATTTGTCATTACTGCTCCTAACATAATATTGACTTCTGTTTAAAGTTCCTGTTATGTGCCTTGGTTGCTTTAGCTCACTGTGTTAAAAATACTGTACTATATAAATACAAATGAATAATGAAGACTTGTTAATACAGGATGAAAGGTTCTGATGAAGGATCTCAGTCTGAAACATTGATTCTTTATTCCTTTCCATAGATGCTGTCTGACCTGCTGACTTCCTCCAGTTAATCGGTAATATAGGTATGCATATTCATGGAAGTCCCAAGAGGCATAAGGAAGCAAATAGAGACTAGCAAAATGACAGATATAAAATGCATAATCTTGATGCAGCATCCTCATTCACCAAAATATTTTTTTCTTTTTACTCAGTCTGCAAGGGACCCAAATGACTTTAGGTAATTTTTGCTTTTCTGTATATCCTTCAAAACCACTTTTGTTTTATGCTAGACAGCTCTTACATTCTACCTTTTCTTAATTTCACAATTTCTTTGTCATCAGTTGCTGAATTCTGAATTTATTTTCCAATCCTCAGGTGTATTATTTTTTCACAATATTATGAAGCCTTAGATGAAATCCTATTTTTATCATTCCTTCTTAGTCCCAGTTTGAGCAGATTTCATGTTGGGATTCTGTGCCTTAACAGGATGAATATTGCTACTTTAAATATTAACCATTACTCACTTATGATCATTATTGTTTCTTAATCTACCAAAACCATCTGGGGACACATGTTCTGGTAGTTTCTTTTGTTTAGATTTAAAGCCCAGATTCAAAACAAGAGGTTCAAAGGTTCATTTATTAACAAAGCACGTAAACATACAATCCTGATATTCATCTTCTCCAGATAGCCATGCAACAAAGAAAGAATACAACAGTTTTTTCAAGAGAAACATCAAATCCACCCATTCCCCTGCACAAAAAAGAATGGCATCCCAATCATCAACCCCAAAAACCCCTCCCCTCACACAAAATTGAATAGGAACATCAAACCCCTCCCTTGCATAAAAAAAACACAATATAAACCCCAAGTACCCTCCCCTCACTCAACAAAACAGAAAAAAACAGGTGATAAAAACACAGAATATAAAAACCATACTCTGAAAAGTCAATAATCTAATCCATAAACGCAGAACCACAATGCCATCCTATGATATCACCAACATTCATCAACAGAGAGAGACACCGCATGAGCGCAGAGGACTACATGCCTGCCTCAGCAAGCCACACAGCCATAGGCGGTGTTCGAGTGTTTTTTTGGGTTTAGCACATTTAAATTTAGCAAATGACTTCTCAGCCTCCAATCTTCCAAGCTGAATGTAAATTGTAGATTTAATTTAAATGAACAATAGGTTCCTAAAAGCTCTGAGTCACAGACAAGACAACGCTGATTAAAATCCATATAGATATCTGTGGCGTGGGTGTGAATCAAGTGATGTGAAGTTTGTATGTAGTTCCAAAGAAACCATTGTAGATTCATTGCAAATATGGAATTGTCCTTTGATGTTTAGCACATAAAATATCGAGCACCATGTTGGGCCAGCCAGACCTTTTGACTGAAAGCATCTCCATATAATGTCTGCTGTATCTTGTTTTATACAACAAAGAAGTTGCTTCACATCTACCATTACTTTCCTCTGGTGACTTCATTCCCGCAACAACATTTGGTGTCAGGACCCAAAGTGTGGCCAGCGATCTTCACAGTCTAAGTAGGAGAGTATTTTTTAAATCAGCACTCTCGCTTGGATCTGTTCAGGTCAGTGGTACACAGGAACACAAGGTATCATGAACACAGAGAGCTGAACACGTGTGTTTATGTAAGAGATGAAACTTTGTGTATTAATTTGATGAGACAGCCATGAATTATGCAAAACATAAATATGAAGCATTTGAGTAGTATTCAGTTTTGGATAATCTGAGGGGATCACCCAGTCTTCCTGAAAATGATGAAGGAAGGCCTGAGCTCAGCCCACCAGGAAGTTTTAGATTTAGGATAGCAGTGGGGTCGACCTACTCTGCGTTAATTTTGTGGGCCAGTGAGATAGACCAAAGAAAGTGCAAGAGAAATCGTAAAGTAGGTATAGAGGATGCAGCTGCTATGATGTCACAGGGTTTGTCCTGTGTGCCAGCAGCTGGGGCACGTAAGAAAGGACTACTGGATTAGACGTGGGAGGGTAAAGGAGTTGATGTACTACAGTTGTAGCCTATCGGGACATTGTTGGAGGCAGTGTCTAAAAAAGTAAAAAAAACAGGTGAAAAGTCACAACAGACACAGAATCTCTCACTCCATCAGCACTCTGTCTGCCCAGTCTGACTGTTGTTCAGATTATAGAGCTGGTGAAGGCAGGTTCTAGGTCAGAAAAAGATGTGGGATCAGCCCCCGTTGCCAGCGCTGGTGACCTGTGGATGTACACAACAGCATTGTTAGGGGACCAACAATGAGATATACTAGTTGACACTGGGGCATTGGTATCGATAACTGACTCACCATTGCCAACAAACAGGCAACAATCATATCTATATTACGGGTGTAGGAGGAAAAACCATGAATGCAGAAAGAAGTAAGTCACAAAGACTCAAAATCAGTGGAGTGCAAAGTGTATTTCTGGTTTGCCCAAGTAATGAGGGCACTATCCTTGGACTAGACATCCTAAGGGAAACATTTGGGAAAGGGAGATATAATATGGACTAGCCAGGGGCAGCAAACACGTACAAGCAACAGAGAACACAACATAGCCAGCACAGCCGCACTAACAGTTGTTCAGGGTAAAGTGAAGTAACTAAAGCATCAGGGAATACGCAGAGAAACTGTATCATTCCTTACTCACCTATATGGCCAGTAAGAGGAGCCTGAAGGATCATATAACAATAGACTATACCGCCCTTGCTAAGACGATACCAAGATTGCATCCCATTGTGGAAAGCCCTGCAACAACCACAAGATCACAAGACAGAGGAGCAGAAGTAGGCCATTTGGTCATCAAATCTGCTCCACCACTCCACCATTAGCTAAACTATTCTCCCATCTAGTTCCAATTTCCGGCTTTTTCCCCATATCCCTTGATACCCTGACTAATTAGATACCTATCAATCTCCTCCTTAAACACCCTCAATGATCGGGCCTCCACAGCTGTATGTGGCAACGAATTCCATAAATTCACAACCATCTGGCTAAAAAAATTTCTTCTCATCTCTGTTTTAAATAGGTACCTTCTAATTCTAAGACTGTGGCCTCTTCTCCTGGACTCACCCACCAAGGGAAACAGCCTTTCCCCATCTACTCTGTCCAACCCTTTCAACATTTGAAATGTTTCTATGAGATCCCCTCTCATTCTTCTATACTCTAATGAATACAATCCAAGAGCCGACAAACGCTCCCCATATGTTAGCCCCTGCATTCCAGGAATCATCCTCGTAAATGTTCTCCGAACTCTCTCCAACATCAGAATATCCCTTCTAAGATAGGGGGTCCAAAACTGCACACAGTATTCCAACTGAGGTCTCACCAGTGCCCCACAGAGCCTCATCAACACCTCCTTACTCTTATACACTATTCCTCTTGAAATGAATGTCAAAATAGCATTCGCTTTCCTTATTGCTGATCCAACCTGGTGGTTAACCTTTAGGGTATCCTGCATGAGGTCCCCCAAGTCCCTTTGCACTTCCGATTTTTGAATTTTCTCCTCATCTAAATAATGATCTGCCTGATTATTTCTTCTTCCAAAATTTACAGCCATACATTTCTCAACATTGTATCTCATCTGCCATTTCTTTGCCCACTCTCCTAAACTGACCAAGTCTCTCTGCAACCTTTCCGTTTCTCCAAACTTTCCTGCTCCTCCACCTATCTGGGTGTCATCCACAAACTTAGCCACAAAACCATTTAATCCATAATCTAAATCATCGATATACATTGCAAAAAGAAGCGGCCCCAACACCGACCCCTGCGGAACACTAATACCAATCAGAACAGGATCCCTTTATTCCCACCCTTTGCTTTCTGCCTATCAGCCAATGCTCCACCCATTCCAATATCTTTCCTGTAATTCCATGGGCTCTCACCTTATTAAGCAGCCTCTTATGCGGCACCTTATCGAAGACCTTTTGAAAATCCAAATACACAATATCCACAGCCTCTCCCTTATCAATCTTATTTGAGGTTACCTCAAAAAATTCCAATAGGTTAGTGAGGCAGGATCTTCCCTTCATGAAACCATGCTGGCTTGGGCCTATCTTGTCATGCACCTCGAGGTATTACATAACCTCGTCCTTGAGGATCGACTCCAATAACTTTCCAACTACCAATGTCAGACTAATAGGTCTGTAATTTTCTTTTTGCTGCCTCCCTCCTTTCTTAAACAGCGGAACTACATTTGCATCCTTCCAGTCCTCCAGAAGCATGCCAGAGACCATTGATTCCTGGAAGATCATTTCCAATGCTTCCACAATCTCCAAAGCCATCTCCTTCAGAACCCATGGGTGCACCTCATCCGGTCCGGGAGACTTATCTATTCGTAGTCCATTTAGCTTCCCAAGCACTTTCTCTCTAGTAATCTTGACTGTACCTAATTCTATTCCCTGAGACCGCTGGCTATCAGGTATGTTGCCAATGTCTTCCACTGTGAAGACTGATGCAAAATACTCATTCAGTTCCTCTGCCATCTCTTTGTTACCCATTATAATTTCTCCAGCATAATTTTCAATTGGTCCTACATCTGTCCATGTCACTCTTTTACTCTTCATATATTTTAAAAAACTCTTAGTATCCTTTTTAATGCTAATTGCCAACTTCCTTTTGTAATTCATCTTTTCTTTCCTAATGACTTTCTTAGTTTCCTTCTGTAAGTTTTTAAAATCATCCAATCCTCAGTTTTCCCACTAATTTTTGCTTCCTTGTACACCATCCCTTTTGCTTTTATTTTAGCCTTAACCTCTCTCGTTAGCCACATTTGTGCCATTTTTCTATTCATGACTTTCTTTTTTCATGGAATATATTTTTCCTGCACTTTCCTTATATCTTGTAGGAATTTCATCCAATTCTGCTCTACCTTCCCGCCATCTAGCTTACTTTTCCAATCTACTTGGACCAGTTCCTCTTTCATACCACTGTAATTTCCCCTGTTCCACTGAAATATCGATACACCTGATACCAGCTTCTCCTTTTCAGATTTGAAACTGAACTCAATCATATTATGATCACTACTTCCAAGGGGTTCCATTACCTCCAGCTCCCTAATCGCCTCAGGTTCGTTACACAGCACCCAATCCAAAACAGCTGGTCCCCTGGTGGGCTTATGGACAAGCTGCTCCAAAAAGCCATCCTGTAGGCATTCTACAAACTCCCTCTCCTGAGATCCATTACCTTCCTGACTTTCCCAATCCACTTTCATATTAAAATCCCCCATAACTATCTTGACATTTTCCTTCTGACATGCTTTTTCTATTTCCAGCTGTAACTTGTAGTCCACATCCCGGCTGCTATTTGGAGGCCTGTATATAAGTGCTATTAGTGTCTTTTTACCCTTGCCATTTCTTAACTCGACCCATAAGGATTCTACCTCTTCTGATCCTATGTCCCTTCTTTCTAGTGATTTGATATCGTTGCTTACTATCAGGGCCACGCCACCCCCTTTACCTACCTTCCTATCTTTCCTATACGCTGTGTATCCTTGGACATTCAGCTCCCAATCACATCCATAATTTACCCATTTAACCCTGGATGACCTGTCTCCAGAACATAAAGTTTTTGCAGTCCTGGATATTGCTAATGGACCTGGGGCCTCTCCTAAGCACCTGAATCCCAAGACCAATTTGCCTTCACCCTAGGTGGGCAGCAGTACCAGACACCCTCAGGAATTCCACAATAGCCAAGCCATTTATCATTTGGTCATGGTGCAGACTTTGGAAAAGCTCAATCTAATGCCCCACTGGTCAACCAGCTTACAATACTAATAGTTGCTTCAGAAGATGAAGCAGTTCATTTTTTTTAAGATTATGAGGACACACAGTCCTCTTTTATTGTCATTTAGTAATGCATGCATTAAGAAATGATACAATGTTTTTCCAGAATGATATCACAGAAACACATGACAAACCAAGACTGAAAAACGGACATAAACCACATAATTATAACATATAGTTACAACAGTGCAAAGCAATACCGTAATTTGATAAGAACAGATCATGAGCACGGTAAAGTCTCAAAGTCTCTTGAAAGTCCCATCATCTCATGCAGAAGGTAAACCTCCAGTGTTGCAAACTTGTCGATGCAGCATCCCAGAAGCATCCGACCACAGTCCGACTCTGAGTCCGTCTGAAAACTCCGAACCTCCGACCAGCCCTCCGACGCTGAGCACCGAACACCATCTCTGCCGAGCACTTCGACCCCGGCCCCGGCAACAGGCAATAGGCAAGGCCGAGGATTTGGGGTCATCCACTCCGGAGATTCTCGATCGCACAGTAGCAGTGACAGTGAAGCGGGCATTTCAGAGGTTTCTCCAGATGTTCCTCCGTGCTTCTCCACGTCTGCCTCTATCAAATCAGGATTGAGCACAGCATCCTACTTCACAGATACGATATCATTCGGAACGGCCGCGCGCACTGCGTCGCGCCACCATCTTCTCCTCCCTCCTCCTCTAATTACAGACAATAGACAGTGTTTTAGAGCTACTGTGAGACGAGGGGTTTAAAATCAGTCCACACAGGCCCGGATAGGAAAGCAAGCCATACAGAATGGTGGCCGATTAGGAAAAGGGGAGGTGCAACGAGACCTGGGTGTCATTATACATCAGTCATTGAAAGTGGGCATGCAGGTACAGCAGGCGGTGAAAAAGGCGAATGGTATGCTGGCATTTATAGCGAGAGGATTCGAGTACAGGAGCAGGGAGGTACTACTGCAGTTGTACAAGGCCTTGGTGAGACCACACCTGGAGTATTGTGTGCAGTTTTGGTCCCCTAATCTGAGGAAAGACATCCTTGCCATAGAGGGAGTGCAAAGAAGGTTCACCAGATTGATTCCTGGGATGGCAGGACTTTCATATGAAGAAAGACTGGATGAACTGGGCTTGTACTCGTTGGAATTTAGAAGATTGAGGGGGGATCTGATTGAAACGTATAAGATCCTAAAGGGATTGGACAGGCAAGATGCAGGAAGATTGTTCCCGATGTTGGGGAAGTCCAGAACGAGGGGCCACAGTTTGAGGATAGAGGGGAAGCCTTTTAGGACCGAGATTAGGAAAAACTTCTTCACACAGAGAGTGGTGAATCTGTGGAATTCTCTGCCACAGGAAACAGTTGAGGCCAGTTCACTGGCTATATTTAAGAGGGAGTTAGATATGGCCCTTGTGGCTACGGGGGTCAGGGGGTATGGAGGGAAGGCTGGGGCGGGGTTCTGAGTTGGAGGATCAGCCATGATCATAATAAATGGCGGTGCAGGCTCGAAGGGCCGAATGGCCTACTCCTGCACCTATTTTCTATGTTTCTATGTTTCTAGTACATATGCTACATCATTTCCCAGGGAAGCAACGTCATGTCAGATGACAGACGTATGGCAATCAACTTCATGCCCCGTACAGTAGATGTAAGGGAAGTGAGGGAGGTAATGGGTCTATTCGATTACTGACGTAATTTCATACCAGGCTTCTCAGCACCAGTGGCCCCAAGAAAGGGCTTGAATAAAGGAGGGAAGCCCCTCAGGAGGAAATAACATGGGGGCCGGATGAGGAAAAGGCTTTTACAGAGATCAAGAAAGTCCTGGCCTCTGCATTTAGGCTAGCATTACAAGATGTAGCTCACCTCTTCCACCTATACTGCAGCAATGAGGGAGGATACTACAATTCAGTAGTGCAGGACCCTGGGGACACAAGGAGGATGGTGGCTTATTATTCAACAAAACAGACTTCCCTGCTGCATAGCAGCTTTATACTGCACTGCTTGGGCAGTGTGAGCGAGTGAACCAGTTGTAATGAGGGACACGCACTCCATACCACTGCAGAGCTCCTGAGCACAGGGAGGCTGAGAGCAGTCACCTACAGCAGGCAGGCAGTTATTCAGCATGGACACCTAATACAACAACTGCTGAAAGCAGTGAGGCTACCAGCAGAGGTAGCAGTAATTAAAGTAAACGCTCGCAAGAGCTTGGAGAGCAAGGAGCAGAAGGGAAATGAGTGAACAGACATCAGTGTGAAGAAGGAAGCAGAGGAACAAGAGGCAAATGTGCGGGCACCTAAACTGAATTAGAAGTATGTTTGGCACCTTGAAGGTTAGGGCATTGCCTCACGTTACATACTGGAGTTGCACTGAATAGTTTCTTCGCTTACTTGATATGAATTACATTTGTTTCATTTAGTTTTTCCCCATATGTTATCTGATACATTTGATTGATTTCTACCAAAGAGTTTTAAATTAAAATATACAACATGAGGACAAAACCAATACTCTTCAATTCAAAACAGATTATTATAAGCATTGCAATTCACCCCCACATTGAGTATATTTGTGAGTCTCCTGTCCAGAATAAAATTTCCTTCCTTCCTTTGTCATCTCTTTCCTTGTATTATTTTATCCAAAGAATAGAAATCTCTTTGGAGGTCACAAACGCTTTTAAAAAGAAACATATTGTACTCAAGGTTTTGTTTTAAACAAAGGTTCCATTCCAAATTATACTCTTTATGGCTTGACAGTCTTGATAAGCACCAACTTTGAGCTGGTCTGTTTACGTTGTCTTTATTAATAGTTCTTGAGGTACTATAGTAGTAAGAGGTTTAAAATGTGGAGCAGTCACACACCCAAATATTTAGGTGATGCCCTTTATTGTATATTATTGCTTAAAATTACAATTCCCTCAGCTCTTTGATAGCTCTTTAGCAAATATATTGTCCAGTGCATAGCTGATCCATGGAGATCTGGCAAATACCAGGCTTGACCTCTTGATTACTCGGAGTCAGAAGGCTTTTAGATGGAGCATTGTTAATGGCATTAGAATTGGTATCAGCATCCTATAGGTCATTTTCCAAAAATGGGAACATTCAACAACAGCTTTTACTCTTGATTGCTGTGCAGTGACCCATGCTTTAAGTATATGCACTTGGATGTTATTTATACTCCTGTCTGTTCACTCTCTGTCCTTGAATTACTTGCTTATGTTAACTATGCTCATATGTAATCAATGGCCATCTGAATGAAGTTCTGTAAAGCTATTGGTTTCTGTGGAACTAAATCATCACATCATCACATTCACACATTTTCATTACTGAACTCATTTACCTAAAATCTATGATCCTAGTTTAAAAGCACAGGAAAAATATATAAAGTAGAAGCCAGTTTACTTTTTAAGCATCAGTTTACATCCTGGCCTTCCCTGGATGTAAATTGATGCTTAAAAAGTAAACTGGCTTCTACTTTATATATTTTTCCTGTGCTTTGCCAGATTAGGTCATCTTCAACATTTGAATTGGAAACTGAAGAGCAATGCAGAGGATTGAAGATTGCGGTCAGGATACATTTTTTTAAATGAAAACAAATTTGCTTCAAATGTATCAAAAGTTTTTAGTTTTCTTCACTTTCCTCTGCCATTGGTTGAAAACCTCCTGTCAAATTTCTCTCATTTCCAGTATTTTCACACTTCATAAAGGAAAATAAAAGCAATGATAAACATTTAAAGCAAGGATGATGTAGCACTGTAATTTTTTTGTGTCTCCTAATTTAACTATTGTTTCACTTTGGAAGGACAAATCAGGGTAGAAATTACACAGTGAATGATAAGGCACCGAAGAGTGTAGTACAACAGAGGCATCTGGGTAAACAGATCCATAATTTCTTGAAAGTGGTGTCACAGGTAAATAGGGAAATAAAGAGAGCTTTTGGCACATTGACCTTCAGAAATCAAAGTACTGAGGGCACGTTGGGCTGTGATGTTGAAGTTATGGAATTTTAAGTTGAAAATGTTGGTAACGCTCAATTTGGAATTTTGAGTGTAGTTCTGATCACCTACCTACAGGAAATATATCAATAAGATTGATCGAGTACAGAGAAAATTTATAAGGACGTTGCTAAGAATTGAGGACCTGAGTTATCGGAAAATGTTGAAAAGGTTAGTACTTTATTCCCTGTAGTGTAGAAGATTGAGGGGAGATTTGGTAGAGATATATAATATTATGAGGCCTAGAGACAGAGTAACTGCAAACAACACACACACAGAAAAATGCTGGTGAACGCAGCAGGCCAGGCAGCATCTATAGGAAGACTTACAGTCAACGTTTCGGGCCGAGACCTTTCGTCAGGACTAACTGAAAGAAGAGATAGTAAGAGATTTGAAAGTGGGAGGGGGAGGGGGAGGGGGAGATCCCAAATGATAGGAGAAAACAGGAGGGGGAGGGATGGAGCTAAGAGCTGGAACGTTGTTTGGCAAAAGGGATATGAGACTGGAGAAGGGAGAGGATCATGGGACGGGAGGCCTAGGAAAAAAAGGGGGAGGGGAGCCCAGAGGATGGACAAGGAGTTATTGTGAGAGGGACAGAGGGAGAAAAAAGAGAGGGGGAAAAAAAAGGGGGGGGGGTAAATAAATAAATAAATAAGGTATGGGGTACAAAGGGGAGGTGGGGCATTAACAGAAGTTAGAGAAGTCAATGTTCATGCCATCAGGTTGGAGGCTACCCAGACGGAATATAAGGTGTTGTTCCTCCAAGACGGAAGTAAGCAGGCTTTTTCCACAGAGGTTAGGTGAGACTAAAACAAAAAGTAATGGGTTAATATTTAAGGGGAATATGAGGTGGAGCTTCTTCACTCAGATTGTGGAATGAGCTTCTGGGGAAGTGTTGGATGCAGGTTTGAATACAATATTTAAGCGAAGTTCAGATAAGTATGTGGATAGGAGGAGTATGGAGGGCTGTGGTCAAGGTGAACATTGATTAATAGTTCAGCAAAGACTAGGTGTGCTGAAGATTCTGTTTCTGTTTCTATCAAACTCACACTTTCAAATGCAGTAGTAAATGAAAGCCGAAAATATTGAAAGCAGATTAGGTAGAGGAGGAAGAAAAACACAATTAATACTGCAGACTGTCAGAACTGGACAAGAGATAAAGGATGTAGGGGTTTTTTTGCAGAGAGGATAGAGGAAGGAATGAAATTTCATTTTGAATATCCCTTAAATCTCCCCTTAGGAAAAATATTTCTACTCATGTGAGGTCAGAGTTGTCAGAGTGATAAATTGTTAATGAAGCTATTTGTTTTTCCACATTATTTGCATCCCTTTGTTTTATCTCTCTAACTGAAGGCAATTAGAGTGATAACACAATGAGATGTAAACACTGCAGAATGCAGAGCTGCAGGAAATGCCACTGATCAGTCCAATGTTGGAAATTGTCAATTCTGAAACAACTAAATGAGGTAGTAAATTGGATCAGGGATTGGCTTTTGTTGGAGAAGCCAAAAAGTGGTAGTAGATGGTTATCTCTCTGACTGACGGCCTGTGACAACTGGAGTGCCCCAGGATTTGATGTTGGGTCCATTGCTGTTGATCACCTACATAATGATCTGGCTGATAATGTGGTTAACTGGGTCAGCGAATTTGTGGATGACACCAAGTTTGGGAATGTAGTGGACTGCAAGGAAGACCATCATGGCTTGCAGTGGGATCTGGACCACATAGAAAAATGGACTGAAAAATGGCAGATGGAATTTAATGCCGACAAATACAAGTATTGCACTATGGTAGGACCAGCCAGGATGGGTCTTACACAGTGAATATTTCAGCACTGAGGAGTCTGGTAGAACTAAGTGATCTGGGAACACAAGTCCGTAATTCATCGAAAGGTAGATAGGGTCATAAACAAAGTTTTTTGCACACTGACCTTCATAAATCAAAGTATTGATTACAGGAGATGGGCTTTACAGTATGTTGAAGTTGTGTAAGATTTTGGTAAGGCCTAATTTGGACTATTGTGTGCAGTATTGGTCACCTACCTACAGGAAAGAATTAAGTAAAGTTGAAAGAATACAGGGAAAATTGGCAAGTCTGGAGAAGTTGAGTTATAAGGAAGGATTGAATAGGTTAGGACTTTATTCCTTAGGACATAGATGATTGAGATGAGATTTGATGGAAGTATAAAAAATTATGAGGGATATAGGTAAGGTAAATGCAAGCAGGCTTTTCTTACTGAGGTAGGGTGGGAAACCTCAACTAGAGGTCATTGGTTAAGGGTGAAAGGTGAAAGGTTTAAGGGGAACATGAGGGGAAACTTCTTCTCTCAGAGGGTCATGTGAATGTGGAATTAGTTGCCAGCACAACTGGTGCATGCGAGCTCAATTTCAACATTTAAGAGAAGTTTGAATAGGTACGTGGATGGTAGGTGTGTAGAGGGCTAGGGTCCCAGTGCAGGTCAATGGGAGTAGGCAGTTTAAATAGTTTGGCACCGACTAGATGGGCTGAAGAACCTGTTTCTGTGCTGTACTTTTCCATGACTATATAACTAAAGAAAGCAAACTACATGAAATTGCTGAATTTACCAAACAAACATGTAATGTCAAGTAACCTCTCCATTCTTTTGCTTCTCAATTGATTGCAATTGGTGATCTACTCTACGGTGATTGACAATGTCATTTACAGAGCCAATGGATATGATTTTTATTGAGACTGTCAACCACAAAATGGAACCAAGGCTGAATTTGCATAATTTGAGTAACATCAGGAAATGAACTAAGCTGTTTCATGAACTGAGTTTTAACTTTCAAGGAGGAATGATATTGTAACCTAGAAAGTGGATCTCACAATTTTTGGTTTAGAAATATATTGTACATTCAGTGCATATGCCCAATTGAATCAGTACAATTTTGTGACATTGGGCAAAAATATACAATAATCATCTGTGCAAGAGATGTGTAAATGCTGCAGCAGCCTGGCACCGAATACCAACATAAAAGGCATCTACGAAGCTGAGGGAGAACAAGATAAAGTGGTGGCATCTCTGCTGAATGAATGAGCAGGTCCTCGATCTGTAATCAGGTGATTAGATGTGAGCTAACTAACAGACAAGTGATTGTAACATTCAGTTCAAGTTTGATTTTACAAATATATTATGTCCAATAAATAGAATAGCAGGCAATTCCCATCATCTTGAACCCATCTGCTGCTGGATGCAGAAATCGATTTTAAACACCATGACAGATTGTTTTCATTTTATGCTGACATTCATTCAAATACTTCACTGTCATTAAAAGTAAAAACAAATGAATTGTTGATCTAAAAATAGTACCATGAGCACCCTCTTAAAGAGTTGCATCCTTTATAAGTTTGGTAACAAGGATAAACTCAAGAATTGAGAACAGTTCATGTGATAAGTTCAGCTCTATTTTCATGAGCACTTCTCATATTTTACTTCATGGTGCATTGCCTCAAAATCCAGGTGGACCTGCTTCTTAAGGACCTTTAGTTTCAAGAGTTGTGTAGGGTATCGTACAAACCATCGTGTGGCTTGCTTGAAAGCAGTAGAGCTCCCCAAAACAGATGCTAACAAAAGTTAGGGGGAGATTTAAAGGGTGCTCGAAATTAAATTGCAATAAGGTTTTGCTTGCTTCATGGGTGAAAAGAAATTGCTAAAACCAGAGGAACAAATTCAAGATAATTGTCAAAAGAACCAGAGGCAGCACAAAGGGACTGCTTGATGCAGGTTCCATGGCTCTTTTGCAATGCATTGTCTATGTGGCTACACTCCTCATTCGCTTTTCTTGAAATTCTTAGAGTATAAGGACTCAAGTGACCCGAAGGTGGCTAGAGCAGGGATCCAATTAAGTACTGGCAGGGAGTGGAAGGCAGAGGAAGCTGTTCAGGAGGCAGAGGCGAGGCTGCATCACAGGAGGCTGGTGGGAGCGGTCACACAAGGCCAAGCTGGGCTAGGATCCTTTCCAACTCCCCAAATGGACACCAGAGGGAAGGAAAGGCGTCGTCTAGTTCAGGAGGAGGTGAGAGCAGTAGTGGAGAAGATGAGAGCCTGCAAGGCGGTGGGAATGAAGCAACAGGGAGCTTGGACAAGATGGGAGAATGCGGTTGAGAGGAAAGTGACCTGGGCTGATCTTTGGAAAGCCGAACCACACTGCATCCAATTTCTCATCCAGGCAGTGTACGATGTGCTTCCAAGCCCATCAAACCTGCACACATGGGGCAAGGCAGAGTCATCTGCGTGCCCACTGTGCTCCAAGTGAGGAACCCTAGAGCACATCCTCAGCGGCTGTGCAAGGGCACTTGGTGAGGGACGGTACAGGTGGAGGCATGATCAGGTCCTGAAGACCATCGCTGAAGCCATCAGCGCAGGAGTTGAGTGGGTGAAGTGGTCCCGACCCTCCAAGCGGACCATTGCCTTTGTCAGAGCTGGGGAGCAGCCAATTCCTGCCAAAAGAACATCTGCAGGCATTCTGACCTCTGCAAGGGACTGGCAGCTGTTGGTGGACCTCGAAGGGCAGCTGAAGTTCCCCAACCATATCGCAGCCACCACCCTGCGACCAGACATTGTCCTGGTGTCTGAGTCTACTAAGCAAGTGGTGCTGCTGGAGCCGACAGTCCCATGGGAAGATAGCTTGGAGGAGGCCTTTGAAAGGAAGCTCTCCAAGTACGCAGGACTGGTCAGCAACTGTCAGCAGGCTGGATGGAAAGCGAGGTGTCTCCCAGTGGAGGTTGGTTGTAGGGGATTCATAGCCCATTCTTTAGTTAGAGCCTTCAGCATTTTGGGCATCGAGGGAGAGAGGAAGAGGAGAGCCATCCGCAGTACCACCGATGCGGCAGAGAGGGCCTCAAGATGGCTGTGGCTCAAAAGAGGGGAGTCATGGAGTCATAAGTAGCTAGCCACCCTGACACAAGCTGGGGTCTGATCAGTCCCGGCTGGGTCACCTGGAGGAGGTTGTATGATGTTGAAAGACCCGAAACACCCGATGATTCCAGGAACATCACTGAAGATGTGTCCAGAAGCATCGATAGATGTATGTACACAGAGGGGTTTTTGATATGTAAGCAGAGGATACATCTCTATAGATTGTAAATGGCAGTTTATGGCCAGGCCTCAAAGAGGCATCCCTAAAATTCACTGACTTTCCTCAGAGACCAGCAAAGTTTCCTTATTTTCTAGTTAAAAGCTGTAAATAAATATTCCCACCAGTCTTTTATTAGAAAGACTGCATCGAAAATTCTAGTTATTTCACCATAATTATCTAAAATTTGTTTAATTTAATTATTGATCGTTTTTAATTTCAAGGTTTTTTCTTATTACCCCTACACCTTGGATCCCTCTTAAATACAGCAGTAACTTTCCTCCTGTATTAGTTAAGCTGCAGCGTGTTTATCTGTTTTCTGTTCACAGTACTCCATAACAAATACCACTTTCCTCAATCTCCTTGCACCCTTTTAATTCCTTGACATCTTCCTAGCATGTACCAACTGGAACAGAACAGGGTATTAATCACAACTTAAACACCAGCTGCAACAAATGTTTAGCAATGTTTGTTCAAGCAGACAAGTCATTTTTTTGGAATCTTTGACTACAAAGAAAGTTAAAAAGGATCAACAGCTGGAACTTGCAATAGTACACAATGTTTTGTAAGGCACCATTACCGTAGGGATCCTAGCAACGCATTGAACTGTATAGGTTTAATATGTTGTTGTATGGCTATCATGCCAAACAGGATAAATTCCTGCACTCTTCACAAATCTGTGTTGGTTATCTGTTGAATATATGCCCAGATGGGAACTAGCTCGTAGAATACAAATCCTCTTTGGTTGTGTAAACTTTAACCACATATATTGATGAAGTCATCACTGTCCCAGACAGAGCAGGTGATTTAGCTATTGGTGTTCACACAAAAGCTTACATAAATTTCCCTGCCGCTTTAATAATATGAGCTGCTCTCAAATATTCATATGACTTATAATCTTGCATATTCTTCACAAGGGAAATACTTTGAAACTCCCTTCAAATACAAGTTTGCTCATCTTTCCTCTATTCACTACTACTACCACCTCCAGTACTGTTAAATGTACACCTGAATCTCTGTTGGAACCCCATGCCCAAAAACAGAACTTTAGGAACTCCATGGTTATAAATAAATGAACGCCTATGGGCTAAATACCTTCAGATTGTTGGAAATGAATCTAGGAGCAAGGTAATACTCGGAGAAGGTGAAACATAAAATAAAAATGACAGAGCATTTTCATTGATCAAGGGGAACCCCATTGCAAGATCGAACAACTGGATAGATATATAAATTAATGTGTATAAAATAGACACTTAGAAAGAGCATTTTAAAGAAACAGGGAATGATTTATCCTGCAATTAAAGTGATTTATTAATTGCATTGATTGTGTGTGTTTCTACTGCCCTCTAAACATAGTAAACATCTGAAAAAGGATCTAGTGCATTCCTGGCATATGTAATGAATAAACTCTTCTCAGGCTTCCAGCTGGGTACAAATATCAATTATAACTGTGATTTCAATGACAAACTCTGCTACCTTCTTAGAAACATCAGTTATAATCGATACCTGTACCCGGCTGGAAGCCTGAGAAGAGCTTATAGTAAACATTTGTTTTACTATTCTATTGTGATAGTAAAATTTCTTTGTTCATTCTTAATGTTTTAACATATCCAACTGTCAGGAAATAAAAGCAGACATTGGAAATGGTCTCAATGTTTGCAGGTTGTGGAAGAAGAAGAATGATAGGACTACTGTTCATGATGGTACACATGTAGGATTCAGAGAACTATTGTACAGATTGGGTAGGAAATATTGACTGGATTTCTTACACTTACAATAATCATTTGGCCAAAAATCTAGAAAGATATCGTTGTTATGTTGAATAAACATCTTCCCAATACGAGTCACTGACTTCCATAGCATAATTAATATTTGGTAAAGATTTCAGAGCAGTCGCGATCCCATGTAAAAAGACTTGCTAGATAAAACAAAATAGAATTAGTGACAAAATAATTTAAGCATTGGCATGTATGCTTATAAACCCCATGAGATTTGTTCCAGCAATTTATGAGATTATTTATATATTATGAGCCTTGCCAGGAGTAGGTACTCTTCAATATAAACAAGATTTTAACGTGTGTTTAAACTCTAGCATGGGGACAGATAGGAGATTCTGTGGCAGTGAATAAGACTGCAGGATTCTATTTTGCTTCTTCGGTGTCACAATCAACGTGGTCTTGAAATGGGTTGCAGAAAATCCTTAAGGGGAGAGCAAAGTCTTGGAGCTTAATGTATACATTGTTACAATAGACTCTAAAGGTAGAAAAAGACAAGAGAACCTGCTGAATTAATATAACGAATAAGGCAGAAGGTTAAAAGGAGAGTTTAAGGAGATTACAAACAAGAGAAAAATCCGCAGTTGCTGAAAATCCAAGCAACACCCACAAAATGCTGGAGGAACTCAGCAGGCCAGGCTCAACATCTACGGAAAAAAGTACAGTCGACATTTTGGGCCAAGACCCTTCAGCAGGAGAATAGCTTTATTTGTTGCTTATACATCGAAACATACAGAGAACTGTGTCATTTGTATCAAATCTAAATCAAAGATTATGCTGGGCTGCCTGCAAGTGTTACCATGCTTCTGGTACCAACATAGCAGGCCCAAAACCTACTCGCCCTAACTATACGTCTTTGGGATGTGGGAGAAAACCTGAGCACCCGCAGGAAATCCACGCAGTCAACCAGGAGAACATAAAACTTCTTACAGGCAGTAGTGGCACTCAAACCCCAATCTTACAGCCAGCTACTATGAAGCAATGTGCTATGGTATGGGACCTTAAAGACTAATCTTTGGATTCCTCCAGAAGCCGTGCTTTAGTGGTGTAAGGGGATTCTTCTTTTATGTTACTGCGTAGGCTAATTAAAATGGCTTCTTTGTTATGTTATAATTGAAATGGCTTTTTTGTTATGTTAACTGCTGAGAAAATCCTCCCGCTAGTAGTTTGTTTGGATTATTTTATTGATAAGAGGATGAACGAACCAATTGGGATAGATGTTATTCTTTCTGTGTGTCTGTAAGTTATTGTGATGTGCGGGTTTTTGGGCAGAAGACGTGAGAGAGAGAGGGAGGATGGACAAGGTGCTGTGAGTTGGCGAACGGGGTCGGACCCCGATCAGAAGACCGAGGTCCAGGTTGTTCGGCGAGGAGAGGAGATGGAGACGGACTCATGTGGAGTGTCTGGTCGACCACCGTTGTTGGTCCCAGGCGGCAGGTTCAGGTGGTCCGAGGGGATCGCAGGATGAAGGAGGAAGATCCTGAGCTCCAACTGTTCGTGCACGAAGAGATTGAACTTTGATAAGTGTGGCGCCTTTTATTTTCCTTTTATATTTTATTCTCTATTAATTACACAGTTCCGGTAAGATCTATAAACTGTAATTCATTTAATCGTATCTGGTGTATTGTCTGTTATTTGGGCAGGGTGGTGTACATCACACAGCATCCACACAAACTAATTACCCAGTTTGGTGGGGCTGAGGGCTGTTTCCCAAAACGACAGCAAGCTGAGCGACCCTGAGGCTTGCCGGGGGACTACAGTGGGAATAGGAGTAAGCAGATAGGACAAACAAGAGGGAGTCACGTTATTAGGTCATTGGGATTTCTTCTTCACCTCAGATAGAGGGGGGACCTGGCAGGGCGATTTGCTGGAACTACTTGAGAGGATTTAAGCTGATTTGGAAGTGCTTGGAACCTAAAAGTAGTCATGTAACAGATAAGGAAGATGAATTAAAAATAGACGTCTAAGTGAGGATATCCAGGAGGCAGACTAGAACAGGGGGAGATAAAGGTCTGATAGGATTTCTACATGAAATAAATACTGAAGACACAGGTTGCAGAGTCCTTGAAAGCAAGTCTATGGGTGGGGGAATCAGTTTAGCGTTGAGATGAGTGAAGTTATCCACATTAATTCAGGAGCCTGATGGTTGTCAGGTAGTACAGGGTAATGTGGTGGTGTGGGACTTAAGGACCCTGAACCTCCTTCCTGATGGCAGTAGTGAGAAGAGAGCATGGCCTGGATGGCGGTGGTCCTTGATGATGGATGTTCATGGTCTTCTGCTGCTGTAGCCCATCTACTTCAAGGATTGCCATGGTGTGTATTACTGCACACCATTGTTGTAACACACCATTATTTGAGTTACTGTCACCTTCCTGTCAGTTTGAACCAGTCCGGGTATTCTCCTCTGACCTTTTTCATTAGCAAGGCATTTTCACCCACAAAACTACTGCTCACTGGATGTTTTTATTTTTTGCACCATTCTCTATAAACTCTAGAGCAGGTGATTCACAACCTGAGGTCCATGGACCCTTTGCTTATCGGTATTTGTCTACACTTCTTCGCTTCTATCTCCCATCAAGAAGGCTTTAAAGCTCTCCACTTTTTTCTCAATAAAAGAACCAACCAGTTCGCATTCACCACCACCCTCCTCCATCTGCAGAACTAGTCCTCACCCTCAATAATTTTTCCTTTGGCTTCTCCCACTATCTTCAGACTCGAAGGGTAGCCAGCTATGCCTACCTTAACATTAGCTATATGGAACAGTCCTTGCTCCAAGATTCCCCCTGATAATGCTTCCCAACTCTTCCTCCACTACATTGACAATTGTATTTGTGCTGCTTCATGCACCCATGTTGAGGCTCAACAGTTCACCAAATTTACCTCCAATTTCCACCCTGCCCTTAAATTCACAGTCCATTACTGACACCTCCCTCCCCCTTCTTGCCCTGTCTGTCTCCATCTCTGGAGACAATCTGTTTAACGACATCTTTTATAAAACCTCTGCTGGCTGTTGGCATAGTGGCATCAGCGCCAGACTGCGGAGAGAAGGCTCCTGAGTTCGATTCCAGCTGGCTCCCTTGCACGCTTTCCATCCGTTGAGTGTCAAGCTAGCAAATTGGCCTCATAAAAATAAGAAAGCCTGCTAAAAAAAACACTGTCCCAATGACTCCACTCAGAGTTAAGGGCTTTCTTCTTATAAAACCTACCAATTCCTGCAGATATCTTGACTGTACCTCTTCCCACCCTGTCTCAGGTAAAAGTAGCTAACTTCACCTCCATTCAGGGCCCCGAACAGTCCTTCCAGGTGAGGCAACACCTTACCTGTGAATCTGCTGGAGTCAGCTATAGAGTCTGGTGCACCCGATGCGACGTCCTCTACATTGCTGTCACCCGTTGTAAAACGGGGGACCATTTCACCGCGCTCCATTTGCCAAAAGTGGAACTTCCCAGTGTCCAAACATTTTAATTCCAATTCCCATTCCAACATATCGGTCCATGGCCTCCTCTTGTGCCACGATGAGTCAACTCTCAGGGTGCAGGAGCAACAAATTATATGCTGCTGGGTAGCCTCCAACCCAATGGCATGAATATTGATTTCTTCTTCCAGTAAAAAAAAACTTCCCTCCCCCTCTTCTTCTATTCCCAACTCTGACTTCTTACCTCTTTTCACCTGCCTATCACCTCCAAAAGGCTCTCCCCCTTCTTCCTCCTATGGTTCCTTCTCCTATCAGATACCTTCGTCCACAGCCCTTTATCTTTTCTACATACCCGGCTTCAGTTAGCTATCCTCAGTCCCCTCTACCCACCTTTTATTCTTGTGCCTTCCCCCTTCTTTTCCGGTACTGAAGAATGTTCTGTTGACTGTTTACTCCTTTCCATAGATACTGCCTGACCTGCTAAATTCCTCCAGCATTTTGCATATGTGTAGACTTTAGAGACTGTTGTGCATGAAAATCCCAAGAGATCAGCAGGTTTCTGAGATACTCAAACCACCTCAACTGGCAACAAGAATCACACCATGGTCAAATTCACCTAGATCACTCCCCCCCCCCCCCACCGCCCCAAATAAAGGCAGCCTATGAGGACAGATAGAAAGGGTGGTGAAGAATGCATGTGGTATGCTTGCCTTCATCAGACATGGCACTGAGTACAAGAGTTGGGATGTCATATTACATATGTACAAGATGTTAGTGAAACTACACTTGCAGTAGTGTATGCAGTTCTGATTGTCCCACTATCGGAAAGAACCCAAGGGGAAAGTTTAAGAGATAGGGTAAATGGATAGAAAAGGTTGAGAGGGATATTGGCCAAATGAGACTAGCATTTTGCTCAGACATCTTGGTTGGCAAGAATGAGCTGGGCCAAAGGGGCTGTTTCTGTGCTGTACAACTCCAACCATCATACGAACACCTGACAGTTGCAATCACTAGGGGTGCAATGGATATCTAAATGTTATGATCTGCTGCTTCACGTGACAAAGGACATATAAATGTCCCCCGCTTTTCGAACATTCGCTTTACGAAACCTCACTGTTACGAAAGACCTACATTAGTTACCTGTTTTCGCTAACAGGTGTTTTCACTGTTACAAAAAAAGCAGCGCACGCCCCGAGCAGCCGCTCCTCCCCCGGAACAGAATTCTCGCCGGCATTGCTTAAACACGTGCCTGTGAGCATCCATTTACAAGATGAGTTCTAAGGTATCAGAAAAGCCTAAAATAGCTCATAAGGGTGTTACACTTAGCTTAAAACTAGACATAATTAAGCATTTCAATCGTGGTGAGCGAAGCAAGGACAAAGTGAGTTTGGCTTGTGGAAGTTGACGAAGATGATGTTCAAGAGGTTTTGGCATCTCATGACCAAGAACTGATAGATGAAGAGCTGATGCAATTGGAAGAGGAAAGGATAACAATCAAAACTGAATGCAGTAGCGAACAGACCGAAAGTGAAGTCGCCCAGGAACTGAACATAAAGCAACTGCATGAGATTTTTGCTGCCATGTTAAAGTATGACTTTAATTTTGAAAGGGTACGTAGGTTTAGGGCATACTTGCAGGATGGTTTGAGTGCTTACAAAGAACTGTATGATAGAAAAATGCGCTAGGCTAAGCAGTCAAGCATACTGTCGTTTTTCAAGCCTTCCAAATCAGCCACAGCAGACAACGAACCTCCACTTTTGACATCGAGGCAGGCGGACACAGATGACCTGGCTGCCCTGATGGAAACAGACGATGATGAGATGACACCCCAGTATCCCACCACCCCAACCGCAGACTGATACATTGTCGCGGAGAATGCAGTGGTAGCCGGGAGGCACCCAGCACATCTTTAAGAAAAAAAGCCGAAAGACACAAGCTATTTAATTAGGTGTCACCTGGCACGTAAATGTCCGCCCAGATCAGAGGCGATTGTTGATTGTGTCACCTAATTAATTAGCTTATTTCTTTTTTTTTCTTAAAGATGTGTTGGGTGCATCCCGGCCACCGCTGTACACCTGCATGCTTCGTGGATCAGTATCGGTTCACTGCCTGGAGGGTGGGGGGGGGGGGGGCCACTGCACCACCCCAACCTCCGACGACTCAGCCTAACACACCATCATCAGTGTGCTCTGCGCTGTCTTCCCAATTCCAGTAAGTGATACTACACTGTACATACATTATTTCTACTTTATATAGGCTGTGTATTTTTATGTGTTAATTGGTATGATTTGGCAGCTCCATAGCTTAAAGATTACTGGAGAGAGTGTTTTTGCCCAGAGCATTTGCGCCGTGTTTTTGCCAAGAGCGCTTGTGTGAGATTTTCGCTACGGAGAACAGTGCAGGCAATGATTGTAGAGAAGTATTTCTACTTTAAATAGGCTGTGTGTATTTATCATATCATTCCTGCTTTTACTATATGTTACTGTTATTTTAGGTTATGTGTGTTATTTGGCATGATTTGGTAGGTTATTTTTGGCTCTGCGAATGCTCACAAATTTTTCTCATATAAATAAGTGGTAATTGCTTCTTCGCTTTACAACCTTCCGGCTTACGAACCATTTCATAGGAACACTGTACCTTCGGATGACGGGGGAAACCTGTATTTGTGAAAGTAATAAGGTAATTTCACCATCAGGCCCACTGCTGATAATGCCCTGAATTGTATAATAAATATCAGCAATTTCCTAAATGTTAAATAGAAGATGAGACAATCAAATTCACAAAGTACATTCTAATACAAGGAGACATTAATCCTGAATTTATGATACCAGTGGTTGCTTTGTTGCACTTCTGTAGTTCAAGGTTCATTTCAACTGATAAAGGAAACTTTTTGTACTCCAGTGATAGCAGCATTGCAAATTTCTTGTCATAATATATTACATTGAAAATAATACAGGCATCTAATTTCATGAAGCTGCAGTAACATGCATATAGATGCAAACAATCCCTTATTTCCCAGATAGTTAATTAAAATAACCTTATACAGGCATTTTTACAACTTTGATTGTCATGACTCTGAACAGAAGACATTTCATACATGTACTGTTGTTGCCATCTGCTTGCAATCCATCTTTTTCCTCCTTTGCTGGCACAGTGCACTTTGTTTTACCAACACATGTATATTCTGCGTGTATTTATACAGCTTGCTCCTTTTGAGAAGTTATTATATACTAGAATACTGCTCTCAGCAAGATGAAGTCATTCCAGAATAAACATGGCTGAATGTCATTTCATGATGAAGTTATTTCAGTGAAAAGATGGCTCATTGATGAACAATCCTACTTTGGCGAAAACAAATCTGGAAATCTCCATTTGTCAGAAACTTTCTCAAAAGCCAATAGTGAAGTATTCACAGAAGCTAATTGTTGACCATCATTGAATCTAGCAACATTAATAAGATATCATTTAGATTCAAAGCATAGAAATATGCCTTTCAGCCCAAATTATTCATGACCTTGATATCTTCTAAATAGTATATTAATACATTCCTATTTGGTTCAGTCATGTTCCTGCTTTTAATAGTATGAAATCCAGACGATTGCCTTGTAATGTACTGGGAAAATGTGCGCCATCTCCCCACCCCAGTTAAACATAGTAGAACTAGGGAAAGTCAGACAATCTACAAGAGCCAAATATTGACTTCCAAAAACTCGTTAAATTGGAACATGTTTAATATAGTTTTTAACTAAAAGCTTTTCTGTATCACTAAAATTAGTAATTTTATTGGAGAGAAGTGCAATATGGTGTTTTGATATTGAATTCACTATTGTGCATCATAACAAATATGAGTGACAGATTATGGTCACAAGAAACCCTGTTTGTGTATTTCCAAGTTCAAATCCTGTCCTGAAATGGACTCCTTTGACTTGCATCAGGTTAGATGGCATCTACTACTAGTAACTAATTCTAAAGAACTCACAAACAGAAAAATGAAACATTTAGTCAAAAAATGCAAGTTCATGGCTTTATTTGCATTCTTTAGTGGTGTTTAGTGTTGTAATTATGCAATTACTTAAGACTGAATACAGAGGAAAATTGTAATAAAATTAATCTACAGAGTTAAAATTGAATCAGGAATGTCAGTAGATGACATTGTAAATGTACCAAAATATGTAGCAGACTTAACATTCAAGGTCTAAGGGAATGGGAACATAAAGAGCAAGCATTAGTGCCTTTCAACAACCTTTATATGTTTCTGTTAAAACCTTGGATACAGTAAAACACCATTCAAATTTAGAATAGAACCTGACTGGCCAATGAAATGAAAGAACTAAACTACAAATTTTGACAAGCATGTGAAAATATTGATCCCATTTACCTACCATTGCTGTACAGATCCATTTCTTATTCAATGATTTAAAGAAAATAGCATGTGTTCACCATCAAAACTGGAACAGAATTGTTTTCAGACAACATCACCAATTTTGCCATTACAGAAACATTGGAACTGAGTAATTTTTATCATGACATACAGATTAAGTACATTGTGTAAAAAGGTAAAGTGTACAGGTTGCATTCAACCAGCACATTAGAGGCCTTTTATTTTTCCAAGGTTTTGCAAGAAGCACATGCATTGAAAAATATATATTTAGACAACACTTCAGAACTGCTCAGTGTTCTCAAATGAGTAACTGGCATAAAAAAAATATATACTGGGCTTCAAATTTGGTCAATAAAACAGTTTGTCAATGTTAGCGACAAGCCAAAATGGTTAAACAATTAGGTGCCTCTTAGATCCTTAAAATCAAAGATACTTTTGCTTATTTCATAAAAGTAACATGTGGTTTAGTGATCCAAACAACCACTCCTGAAATACATTAATATGCAATTCATATACAAAGTTATTCTGCCACCTCACTTATCTATTGACTAATGTGCATTGTACTAAAGTTTGCTCATATTTGTTGCACTTAAAAAAAAAACTTACTATTCATTTATTGTATTGCTTTAGAAATTCATTAACCCCACATAGAGCATTCACTTCCTGGCAAAAAAGAAAAATAATGGAAATAATAAACAACTTGATCCTATACACAAGAATTTATTGTTCTGATATGAACAATAATGAGACAGCTTGCAAACAACGTAATAGAGTGTTTAATTGAGTTAGCTGCTTATTTGTGACAACTCTTACAGAATTGTAATCATGAAAATTGCCAGAATTCTATTTGCTTATTTGGGACTCTACGCTGCCTAATTGTGACAGGACACTGTGCTGAACAGTTTCTAACAAGTGTCAGTCAGGTGCACTTGCATGCCATTAGACAATACACTGTGATTCGAGCGAACAGTTTTAAAATAGCATCAGTTGCATGTGTTTGTGTTCAAAAAGCAGTGATCTTTGTTACTGACAGTTGGCAAGAAGTTAGCATAAAGACAATTCAGAAATATTTTGCTCATTGAGGTTTCAAGCATTCAGGCTTGGAGATGCCAGAAACGGCCAGGAGTAAACATGAAATTACTTCACTACTCCAATAAGTTGGGAACTATAAAGAACTTGAGGGTATTGACAAGCATCTTGAATACTACGATGAAAATGAAGACTTGGAGGATGCAATCGTCGAAAGCATTGCGTGAAAGCAGTTCATTATTTGCAGTAGGTGTCTACACTGATTTTGTTCATTTATAGTCAAGCAAAAGAACACAGCAGCTCACACTGGATTAATGTAGCTTAGAAACAAATACAGTTTTATAGTACTGTAATACTATTGGTAGTACTCTAATTTGTTCTGTATTGCAATTAAATACATAATTTGTTGCTCAGGTTGTCCTTTTTATACCTCCAGTTCCATGAAACTTTGGATAATTGTTTATTTTGGTCAAAATGTAACAGTTCTGATGGGTCTCAATTAACAAAAATCCACTGTAAGTTTGTTACATTAGAATAGCAATGTTTTTACTTCAGTTCCGCATATTGGTGAGGGAGAAAAACGAGAACAAAATCTACACCAATTCTGGTCCATCAGCAACAGAAAACATGCATTCACAAGGTAGAACCCCTGTCCTTGAGAGATTTCTAATGAATGTACATTTAATATCAGGAGTTTGCTGTGAACTAACCAATTTAGCAGTGTTAGGCAGAGGTAATTGCTATGGCTTTGACCCTATGAGACTTATAACAATATACCTATGGAAAGGATGACAGATGAGGATTAGTCACATTGATGCTACATTACCAAGACTGGCAGTTAACAAGAAACCATCTCAAAATTGTTTACTCTATACAGAAGAATGGATTATAAAAATAAGAAAGCCCACACACTATAATACTGTGAAAATGGGAAAAATAATGTAACATAACATTTTCATTTCACCCAATATGGCTCGCGTCTCTGAAATTCTACCATCCACAGATAGGGCACAATTTGCCTTATACTTAGACATGCCGTCATCCAAAAAAGGTCTTATCATAGTGTTTTCTTTTATTATGTATACAGGTTTTCATACCCACAAACAAAATCACTTTTTCCTTCTAATACTTGCTGTTAACTATTGCAGGACAAAATAACAATGCAGCAAAAATAATAGGAAGTGTACAATATCATAAATGACACAAACCTCCACTAAGGTCAAGCCTAGTGCTATACATTTCCATTATATCACTCACTAACCCTCCAGTGGATTGTGCTTTTAGGCAAACTACCAGACAATATTATGCAATTTGCTACCACAGGCAGCTGTGGAGGCCAGGTTGTTGGGTGTACTTAAGGCAGAGATTGATAGGTTCTTCATTGGACATGGCATCAAAGGTTATGGGGCTGAAGGCCAGGGAGTGGGCCTGAGGAAGGGGAAAAGGAATCAGCCATGATTGAATGGTGGGGCAGACTCAATGGGCTGAGGTGCCTAATTCTGCTCTTGTCTTATGGTTTTATAATGTAAACCATTACAATCAGAATATGTTCCATTCCTTTTCCCAAAACCATTTGGACAATCTAATTCCAATTCAATAACAATGTCAATCATTGCTCACAAGGCAGCTGCTTCTTAGAGTTTGACTATTATCTTTCCATCAGGGAAACCAAGTCCAAATGTAATGTGTAGCAAATGTAAGAATAGATGCAAATGTAGCCCTTTAGCCCTACACATCTACCCCCTTCTCCCTCCCAACCCCGTAACAAGAAAGGTCACACTCTTTAGGGTCATCTTTTACCACACTGCAGTAAAATTCAACACCTCTTCTCAGTACTTCTGGAAGCAATAAATGGGCTATATTTCTTCAAACAAGCATATCCTCATGGTATGACCAACTCTTACTACCACAATTTTACACCTATCCAAGTGAAATTACTGCAAGATGCTTCCAAAGTACATAGACATTTCAAAACTGCATCTGAAACCACTTACCCAGGATTCTTAGTGTCCCATCAAATTGGACTTCTCACAGCCTACCTTCAACACCTGTTCTGAATGAAAAGTACTTCCAGCCTTGAATTCAAGCAGCCAATTAATAACCTTTATTGCTATTCAACATGTGCAATGAGGCAGCCATCCAGAGTGAGCAGGTGTAAATAATGTGGCCCAAAAAGAAACAATTAAGAACACATTTTTCAGTACAGGACAAGTTGCAGTATTTCCCAGTAATGCCTCTAGTGTTTTATATTCCCATTCCACTGGTGAAATAGTTACATTTACAACATACACGTTCCGAGTTACCTCAACCTGCATAATGTTGAACTTGTGTTAGGTCCCATTCTCCAACTAATTTTACACAAAAATAAGCTAGATATTTCAGCACACTTTAGATCTGCCTTTTGATTATTCATAAGCAATGCAAAACCAGCCTGAACTAATGGCTGGTTGAAAGAAGTCTATTAACACTACAATATACACTTCATGTTTTAAAAAGACTAATCCAAGGCTAACAATCTATCAGTATAAAGATGTAAAAAAAACTGCTTTACTACACAAGATGAAATTCATTTCCTAACAGAGCAAGAATATATTATCTGGAAAACATCAAATGTGATCAGTTCCTTAAGGAAGGCAGCATTGAAACAAAGCAGCACATATTAGCTTCTTGTCTGAAATAACAGCTATTAATAATCTGATATGGTAAAGACACCATTCCCTACAAATAAAAACATGGTCATCTTAATTTTAAACTGTATTAATTCTTTGTATCCACCTACAGCAAACGTGTAAGATCTAGAAGTGCATTCAGAAAGATTTTCTTATATACTGGTTTCAAATTTAAGTAGAATAGCTCTGTACAAGTTACTGTGCTATTAAAGGCAAGCAGAAAGGCCCAAAGTTCTGAAAGAAATGAAAGTAGTAGTATTAAGCAGCTTCTGTGCCATAGTGTGGTATGTGTTTTGGTGCTCAAGATTAAAAAATGACCAAAATTTCTCATGAAATTTCACAAAAGCAATCTTAACAACAAAATGAACAATTTGAATGTGCCTCACTTACCCACCAGAGTGCAAATATTAGTCCACGCAAGTTTTGCTGATATAAACAATTTGGAATGCTGTAAATAAAGTGTTCGGGTTAAAGAAAATACAGGGGACTTTGCAAGTGATTGTCATACGATGATCTTCAGCACAGCTCTCCTACCACCAATGGAAAGATGGAGAGTTCCACTGAGGTTCTCCCCACCATATAATATGCTCCATTAATTCCCAGTCTGATTAAACACAAGTAATGGATATCCAAATATAGCATAAATTATCATTTACAGAAAAGAAGCAGGCAGAGTCAAAACATATAAAAAATAAAGCTGACACGGTCAACTGCAAGTTAATTTAATACCATTGCTTGAAAATGCTTGGTAAACATTTATAATTCAACTCAATTTGACAGATTTATCATTTCTGGATGTAGGATCATTTTGATTCTACCCATTTCTTCAACACAAACTCAAATTTAAATTATGGCACATAGGAGTCAGAATCCAGATCTTAGAGCAGAAAGAGAAGTATTTTAAATACAATGAGATCCTGAAGGCACCAGCTTACACCCTGGAGTTGGGATATACAGCCACAACTTCGTAACCTTCTGGAGGCTGCACTCTTGCTTTGGCATGGGTCTCACAATATAGTTGCTCTTCAATGAAGAAGTATCCTTTCTGTTTTAGATTTAATCCACAGTCAGAACACATGAAGCACGCTGGATGATATAGCTTCTCCCGTGCCTTAACAACAGCACCACTAGAAAGAACAGAAATATGTTAACAAAAACAAAATAATTGATTCAAAAGAATGCCAAGATGAGCTGTGGAGCAATAACAAATTTATAAAATTATTAGGAAAACAAAGGACGACATGAGAATGTCTTTGAAAAAGTGAACCTTAACATTAAAACTTATAAACTTCCCTCAGATTACAAAGTTGGGAGCTAAACCCAGTGAGAAAGGAATGACTACTTTGTACTTTCTCATATTCATCACAACCATTTGGCTAACAGAGTCTTTGCAGTCCCGTTCCCTGAAACAGTCTTTTCTCTCTCACAATACCTATGAATCCAACCAACTCTGATGCCAGTTGCTCTCAAAGCTATTTTCCAGAAGGTCACTAGATGAGGCAAAGAACTGAAACCCGAGGGTACCTTCCCCTTATTCATCATTACAGTACATTTGTATAAATGCGAGGTTTTTCTGCAGGCTTGCATACTTACACAATGCCGGTCTCACATCTAGTACACTGAGGTAACTTCTGTAGTGTCGGTGGAGCATTGCTGAATTTTGATACAGGGGATTTTATACTTTTGATGGCAGCTGGCCTTTCACTTTTGTCACCTACGAGAAATTTTATAAGATATTCTTTTAATACTGTTCTTCCCCATCCCCCATCTCACACTTACACAAAGACTGATATACAGTTTTAAACTGTAATTTTGATGTTGATGCACAACTGCTCACCCAGATTAAAATGAGATGTCTGTGTGGAATATGCAAAACACCATTCACCTGCTGTTGTATACAACAGAAAGACTCAGGGATTAATGAGCAATCTGCAGTCTACTGAAGGTATATATTATCAGGTCATCATAACTATGGTTAGGAATATTTAAAAGCAATGACCAGAAATTTGCAAGTATTTTACCGTTTCTATTCTGTATACATTATACATATTTCCTCTATACTGCAAGAAATTTACTATATACATTCTTGGATATTAAATTGAATTGTTTGAAACATTTGTGTTTAGATCCTGATCATACACTTAAGGGAGAAGAAAGGATGACCTGATCAATAGACCAACCAGAATGTTATTTAAAAAAAAACTGATTAAAGATTTATTTTACCAACAGTGGGTCCATCAAGAATCAAAAGGAAGTTTCAGATTTTATTTTGAATAAACCATGGGCAGTACTAGTTAGAATATGATTAACTCTTTGTAATTTAAAGAAAAGTTTTATTTCCTTTTGATGTCCTTTCCATGCTCACACCCCCAACTCCACTTCTGTCTGAAGGACACCTTCAGTAATGCTGATCCAAAATGCTCTATGACTGGAATGTGAATAATTAATTTTCTCAAACGTTTTGATTTTAATTGCTGATGCCATTTATTAAACAGAATAAGACATCTGCCTATTTACCAGGTTTCTGGTACTTTTAGTTCACAAGAAATAAAGTAGAATTTAACCTCTTCTTAATTGCATTTAATGGGAAGTTTGAGAAGCATTTGAAACTTTCAAGACAATTTGCAGATGTGGTATTTTCAAAATCTGAACCCAAACAAAAAAAAACGTTAAGGCACATTTAATTCTTTTTCTCCCCAGGATGAATTCCTGTATATATATACACCACAGTAAAAATATAAAGTCTGGCTTGGAAATATGCCAGGAACTGTAAATTTTCTGTGATCTTGTGAATACTATATGAGATTTTGAAAAGAAGGAAACTATAAAAGCTGGTATCGTGAAGATATGAAATTGAAAGTGCTTGGAATATCAACTGAACATTTTCATCATCTTTAGTATCAGACTGTTATGTTTGCTTTGGAGAAACTATCAAGGAATAGTTTCCCCAAAGCAGACACCATTCCATAGCCGTTTATGAAGATGACCTCACCAGGTCAGTTGGAACATGCAGTGAATAGCAAGGATACAAAAAGGTACTCTTGGTTGAAAACATCAGTCTCTATTAACAAACAAAGCTTGTTAGCATCACCAGTTATCAGATTAACCCTAACATGGCAGCTAGGATAAAGCTTTAGTGGCTTGCTAAAGGATCTTCAAGAATTGACCACATTACGGAAGGTCTGAAGTAAAAAAAAAAGCCAGACCATTTAAGAGTGGTAGATTTCTTTCCCAAAAGAGCATCAGTGTATCAGATAAGTTGAAGACAATCTAGAAGTTTTTACTTTCTAAAGAATCAACTGAATTTAAATTCATTAATTGCCACGATGAGATTGGAAAGAGCCCAACTGTTAGCCCTGTGGGTGATTAATCTGCTAATTGAACTAGAGTACCACCGCTCTAGCTCCAGTGATGACTAAAAGCATTTTCAAAATAGATTTTAATGAGTTTAGAAATGAAAAGGCTGATGGACAGATTGGGCTTGAGAGGGGGAAATCTAGACTATGTAATTTATTAGCTAGAAGTATAGTAGCCATCATTTAAGAAATTTAAATTAGAAGCCCCAAAAGTCAAGCATTGCATGTCTGCAGGTACGGTAGATGTTCTTCAGGAGGTTACACACAATTGAAACCATGGAGACATTTGAACTTACTTTTGTAAATTCTATTCCTTCAGGTCAAGGCATGCAGTAGCCCAGCAGTCCTGAACCACCGGGCCGCAAAGCATGTGCTACTGGGCTGCGAGGAAACGATATGATTTGGTGATATGAAACGAGACGAGTCAGGTGCACCTTTCCTTATTCCCTGTCACGCCCACTGTTGAACTTTAACGCACGTGAGATCATTACGCACGTGAGGTCATTACGCACGCGAGGTCATCAGTGACCCAAGACGTGTAAAGGAATGGGTCTGTGACCCATTTGTGAATGTTTCCGGTTAATCTCCCATGTCAGCACGGGAGAAAGACCAACTCCTCAAGCTTGCAAATGACGATGGGCTGAAAAGTATGTTTGGCATAACATCTCCGCTGGCATTCTGGATTAAAGTCAAGGCTGAATATCCTGAGATAGCCACGAAAGCACTAAAAACGTTGCTTTCATTTCCAACATCATATCGCTGTGAAGCAGAGTTTTCTGCAATGAATGCAATGAAAACTAAATTGCAGAATAGACCGGACATAAGGAACCCCCTTCGAGTATCGCTGTCTCCCATCACACCTCGATGGGACCATCTTGTTGCAGGAAAACAATTCCGCGATATTGGTGTGTTGCAATGATTTTATATGTTCATATGAGGGAAATATGCGCTGTGTTTAATATCCAAATGTTACTTAAAATGTTATGATGCTATTGACTTATAAGTGACTTGTATCAGTGGTACCCAACCTCCAGGCCGCAAAGAATGCAGCGGTGCAGCAGTAGCTGGAACACACCCAGCACATCTTTAAGAAAAAAGCCGAAATAAACGAGCTAATTGATTATGTGCCATCTGGCATGTAAATGTCGGCCCAGATCAGAGGCGATTGCCCATTGCTTGTTTATTTCAGCTTTTTTCTTAAAGATGTGCTGGGTGCCTTCCGGCTACCACTGCACCGCTGCATTCTTCGCGGCAATGTATCGGTCCACAGCCCAGAAGTTTGGGACCACTGTTATAATTGACTTATCACTATATTCATACGAGGAAAATATGCGCTGTGTTTAATATTAAATTCGTTAGATAAACCCCTTTAGAAATGAAATTGAGTGTATTAGCCACTTATAAGTGACTTATAGTTGACTTATCACCTATATTCCGGTCGTGACTAACACCACCGCCCCCCCCCCCCACCACCCTGGGTTGACCGGTCCGCAAGAATATTGTCAATATTAAACCGGTCCGCGATGCAAAAAAGGTTGGGGACCCCTGCAGTAGCCAATGTAGGTCAGTTTGCACATACACAAGCAAATGGAATTGGGGACCATGACCAGTAGAAAATGATAAAGTCAGTTTATGACGAGTGGAAGATGTAAGGCTGGCAGGGGCTGAGCAACGCATGGTCAGAAGTGGAGCAGAATGGCAAATCAGTCAATTTGAGAGAGACTGATAGAATGGTGGAAAAATAATAATTTATGGCAGATGCTCACATTGATGGCTTCCCCACGTGGCTGGGGGAAAAAACTCTTATTTAGCACTATGTCAGAAACATTATGACTACTTACAGTGAGTGGGTGGGCACTGGATAGGCACTACTTGTTTTTGCTTTATCCGTGCACGATCAATTTACCTGTCTGTTCAGCTTCCAACATGCCCTGCAGCATTTTGAAAGATCCAGACTGCTTGGGTTCTGACGGTGGCTCTTCGCCATCCCGAAGCATCTTATAAACATCTGATTCAGTGTCAACTTCATTCCACAATTTTGGAGACGCCTTTGATGGCTCAGTGCTGAAGAAATACAATTTTGGAAATTATGCATTGCTACAAAAAGAAAACATCATGCTGAAGACAAGCAAAAATTATTACAATTTTGAAAATGCCTGTCATCAATATACAATGTGTGCTCTGCATTGCTGCATTCAAACCTGCTCATGTGATTATTATATCACACATCTTATTTATATGCAAGGACTCGGGTATACAGCTCCTCCATTCCAAGTGGAGAAAGCTAGTTCACAGACAAAAAGTAAACAGAGGAAGAACAATATATTGACCGTGCTGTACATCAGAAATAAAAGTAGAAATAAAATACTAGTCATGTAGTAACAGATGTCAGAAATACTTCAATTATTTTCAGAGAGTGGATAGAGACAGATTGGTACAATCTTTGCCTTTGCTTCAGCTGTGTGGCCTCTATTTATCTGGTAATGGTCAATCAGTCACTGAACATAACAGTTAAAATTTTAGATTTGACAATATTGCAAGCAGTTAAAGATTAATACATTCACAAGGAAGAGCCGGGGTAGAACATATTGGGACTGAGCCAGTGAAAATGGGAAGGCAAGAGTGACTACATAGCAGAAGGAATGACAGTGCAAGCCAAGCAGAATGAAAATGGAAAAGTATTAAAGAGTGGAGTAAGAAGATGCAACTCTGTCCAGGAAAACTGAAGCTGTAATTATTTAGTATTACGTTCATGGAGGAAGCCTAAAACCAGCATCCATCTGAAACAAATTATGCTTTTTTCAGTTTGCATTGGCCTTTATTGGAACAATATAGGAGGATCAAGGACAGTACTAAAAGTAAGAATTAAACAGACTTAAAATATTAAGTAACTGGAATTGCAGGGCTACCTACAAAGCAGAAAAAATAGAAATATTCAATAAGGTGTTTGATCAAGCTATAATACTGAATCATTCAATATCTCACCACACTCAAGCACATTATTCATTCCTACAATATTCTATAGTTTAATTGCAACCATTACAAACTTCTTATTCCATAAGTTACACTAATTCCCTCCCACCAGTCCTCCAAGTCACCCACCACCTAAAATCTGGTCTAATGCTGGGAAATAGTTTCCCCTTTCAAAACACAGTATATCCATGGGCATGTGTTTCCATAAATCAGCTGATTTACATAACACTTACTGCTTTGTAAGCAATCTAAAACACACAAATACACAAATGTTATCATGGGTTGGGAAATTCATAGTTAAAGAAATTTTAGTTATATTCACATGTGGTTTATGGAAACTTCAATTTTACAAGAACTATCATTGGATTATACAAGATGTTCTCTTACAGTATTAAAAGACAATTACATTACAATTCACAGCAATAATTGGTGGACTGCATTAGGAACAGATGATTAATGGAAAACTTCAAATAAATAGTACTACCATATTTCCGAATACTATATTGAAGCATCTTTCTTTTTTGTGATGGATTTTAGTAAAATGAATATACAATTTTCAAGGTAAACAATAGTGTATTTTTCTTAATATAGTGAATACCATTGAAGGCAGATGGCATTAGAAGCTTTTTGACAGACACAGAGTCTGGGAATGAGGCAAAGCAACAGTGAGGTCATGGACTCTATACAGATTACAAAAGAGCTGGTGTTTGCTGTCTTGAGGTAAATTAGGGAGAGTAAATCCCCAGGGCCTGACAAAGTGTTCCCTCGGACCCTTCGGAATGCAAGTGCGAAAATTGCCGGGGCCCAAGCAGAGATACTTAAATCATTCTTAGTGACAGGTGAGGTACTGGAGGACTGGAGGATAGCTAATGCTGTTCCGCTATTTATGAAAGGCTCTAAAAATAAACCAGGAAATTATAGGCCAGTGAGTCTGATATCGGTAGTGGGAAAGTTATTGAAAGGCATTCTAAGGGACCAGATATATATAAGTATTTGGATACACATGCACTGATTAGGGATAGTCAGCATGGCTTCGTGCATGGTAGGTCATGTCTAACCAAGCTTAACAGTTTTTCAAGGTGGTAAGCAGGAAAGCTGATGAAAGCAAAGCAGTGGATGTTGTCTACATGGACTTTAGGAAAGCATTTGACAAGGTCCCGCATGGGAGGTCGCTCAAGATGTTTCAGTCACTTGGCATTCAAGATGAGGTAGTAAAATGAATCAGACATTGGCTCTGCAGGATTCACCAGAGGAATATGAGGTGGTTGCCTCTCTGAATGGAGGATTGTGACTAGTGGAGTGCCACAGGGATCTGTGCTGGGTTCATTGTTGTTTGTTATCTATGTCAATGATCTGGATGATAATGTGGTTAACTGGATCATCAAATTTGTGGATGACACGAAGATTGGGTGTGTCGTGGATAGCAAAGAAGACTTGTCAGAGCTTGCATTAGGATCTGGACTAGCTGAAGAAATGGGCTGAAAAATTGCAGATGGAATTTAATGCAGACAAGTGCAGAACATTGCACTTTGGTAGGACCAGTCAGGGTAAGTCTTGTACAGTGAATGGTAGGGCACTGAGTTGTGTGGTAGAACAAAAGATCTGAGAATACAGGTCCATAATTCATTGAAACTGGTGGCCCAGTCTGATAGGGTTGGAATAAAATCTTTTGCCATTTTGGTCTTCATAATTAAAGTACGAGTACAGGGGATGAGATGTTATATTGAAGTTGTATAAATTGTTGGTGAGGCCTCATTTGGAGTATTGACTGCGGTTTTGGGTACCTAGTTACCAGAAGGATGTTAATAAGGTTGACAGTGTACAGAAAAATTTAGGAGGATGTTGCCTGGACTGGAGGACCCAAGTTATAAGCAAAGATTGAATAGGTTACAACTTTATTTCTTGGAATGTAGAAGACTGAGGGGAGATTTCATAGAGATATACAAAATTATGAGGGGTATAGATAGGGTAAATGCAAGCAGGCTTTTTCCACTGAGGTTGGATAAGATGACTAGAGGTCATGGGTTGAGAGTGAAAAGTTTAAGGGGAAGCTTCTTCAGTCAGAGGGTCATGAGAGTGTGCAAACGATGCATGCAAGCTTGATGTCAACATTTAAGAGAAGATTGAATAGGTATGGTCCAGGTGCAGGCCAATGCGAATAAGCAGTTTAGGTTAGGCACAGACGAGATGGGCCAAAAGTCCTCTTCCTTTGCTTTATTTTTTATAACTGTATGAC
Organism: Mobula hypostoma; assembly: GCF_963921235.1. Classification (NCBI taxonomy): domain Eukaryota; kingdom Metazoa; phylum Chordata; class Chondrichthyes; order Myliobatiformes; family Myliobatidae; genus Mobula; species Mobula hypostoma. The sequence continues at coordinate 34,246,850 of NC_086103.1, read as the reverse complement.
AATATGTATTTGTGTCCTTGATATATACTAAATTAACTAATTTCAGTCAAGGAATTAAGGATGATAATCAAATCCGGATTTTCCCACTCCTAACAGCTAGTTCAGTGATCACTGCCAAAGTTCACACTTGCTGACATTAAACTAAAACAGCCTGGCTCTTCTATTTCCAGAGTTACCACAGGTCTCATCTCTCAAAATGACAAAGACATTTTGAAAAGGTAATTGATGACCAAAGGTCATAACTATGGCCAAATTGTCCAAGATGCAAAGGAAAAACAAAATAGCAGAAAGTGGCACCTTACATCAAAGTGTAGTTTAATTCACCTGGTGAATAAAGAATACAAAGGAAAACAAAGATACTGTTGTTTAGTCCTTCAGTTCTCCGAAATTAGATCATTTATTACCACAATTTTTCTGTGCCATGTAATCCAATTTCAATTAAGCAAAATTGGAGAATTCATAAATCCAAGTGTGCAAATGCATAAGGAATCAATACACATCAGTGGAATACAACAGTTTTCATAGGACCATGAAGCCTTTTTTAACGTGACATAAAAGGGCCAACTGGAGAAAATCCAAGGCATGTGCTGAACACAGCTCAGGCAGGTCATCTAAGTTATATATTCAACTCTCTCTCTGGGAGACAGTAGTGGGGGACATGCCCTCCAGTCCCTCCATAATAGTCAGCTCCCCTATTTCCCCAAACTCTGGAGGTTCACCAAGCAATTCCAACCCCTAAACCTGATGCAGTTCTGACCTTACCCACCGGCCAATTAAGGAGAGCATTGGGGAAGGCACAACACTGTACTGATATTTCTAGCAATGGATTTATGAACAAACCATCACGGGCTTGCCATGTAACAACCACCTGTTGCGTCTTTACACTCACCAACCACACTGCAATAAATTTCTTTGCACATTTACTTTTTCCTCAAGTTGCAGGAAGGGCAGAATTGTTCTTACTCCCTCAGAAAAAACAAACAGGCATCTGTTCTCCATTAATTTTCAGGACAAAAAGACAATGGATACATTGTCCTCTGTGTTCAAGAATCAGAGAGCCCTACAGGAAAAGCCCACAAACTCAACAGACATCATAAATCCAAAAGAAGTTTATTGAGAACTGATTACATGGTGTGCTAAATACTTGTTTTTCAATAAAAGTCATTACTGATTATGTGAGATAAGACGCTCGCACTTAAGCATTTTACAGCAACTCAAGAAAAAAAGAAATTTTTTAAGATACACTTGCTTTTTTCTCTGTTATATTTCTCCTCCTCTCCTGATCATGCCAGCCATCCTCCTGAATTACGTTATTCATATTTGAGCCTAACAATTGAGTGTTAGAAAGCTGCTCGAGTGCAGAGTTGTTAACACTTGGCCAGAGTGAGTGAGAAAGGAGAACTGAAGTGATCAGGAGAGCAGTTGTACTTCTTTACTTAGTTTCTTGTACAAATGGGGTGGGTAATCTCGATTTGAAAAAAATCGTTAAGATATACTTACTACTGTGGAGAGGCAACGTGAAGCCCACTTAATTGCTCCTGCAGAGTGTGGTCTACGTTGTCATTGGCATACAATGCAGCGGGAGTGTTGTACTGTGTACTTGCAAACTGTTTGGTCTCATTTGTATTTGCACCAACTGCAAATGGTGTTGGCTTTCTGTTATTTGGACTCCCTGTGGGTCTGCAGTCCTGTAGTGCGAATGAAAAAAGAAAGACATTGCATGGAATGCAAAAATATTCCTGGAGAACATGGATTCTCAGACTGTCAGTACATGAATTAGTCAATTTTTCCCAAACCTCATCGAATAAAATATTCAGATTTTAAATGATTGCATGTGTTGGCTACAATTCCTTGCCCCAGAGGAGATGACTATATATTAAAACATTGCTTTCCTCACAATACATTCAGGAGGAAAAAATGTGAACAGTACAGGATTGACACTAGCGAAATGATAACAATTTAATCAATCTTCCTACAATAGGAAAGCAGAAGAAAGCATTGCATGCAATATCTTGACCAATCATACATTAATTTCAGATTTCATTGTCTTGAAATAACCTAGGAATTAGTTGGAAAATATTTTATAAACTACTTCCAGATCAGTGAATAATAACATTCTGGAAAAGGAATTGTTAAGGTGGTTTAATTGGTCAAAACTACCTGGGTTTAATGCTAATGATAGCGAGGCTCACAGTGAAAAGCAACAGAGTATAGGCACCGATATGTAGTTCGATACAGAAGTTGGCAATATACAGTGGTTGAATTTAACCTTTAGCTTGCAGATAAAATAGAACAGATTTTCATTGACTTGATTAGCAATGAAATTCATCTAATGACAAGGTGTTGGGGCACTTACTCACTAAACATGTCAGGTAGCAGTTCAGGTGGATATATGTTTAAGGTTGAGCGATCTTTTAAAGTTTGGGGCAATAAGTGATAACTTCTTCCAAATAAAATTTGCTGCTAAAGTTACAATTTTCACAGCTATAGCACGGCATTTTTTGTGAATGTTGATTTAAAGCTCTTTCAATGCAATTTCTTCCCCAATATTAATTTTGCTTTCTTCTACAACTTAAATTCAATCCACCAACTTTGTGTCATACTCTTCCTGTCACAGTAGAGGATTCATTAATAAGTCTACTTGAAGAACTACATTGAGATGGGTTATGCACAATGCTGGCACCCTCTTTTCAGCACATCCTCCTTCAAATACTAACAAAATCTTTGTGGGTACCTTTGAACATGGTGAAAAATACTTATTCTTGTGATTCAGATCATAAAGTTCCTACAGTGAAATTGCAATGTATATTCTTCAAATGTGGAAAAATGAAGCATTAAGAACGGTAATTTCATGTAGCAAATAAAAACTCCTTATTATTTCCCAGTCCCAGAAAGGAATACGTTGATCCCAAAAGAAAGAATATTGCAATATTAAAACTTTGACAGGGAGATGCCCTGAGGTGCTTTAAACATTTATAGAAATCAAGTACAAAACCCCCATAATTAGTCATAGTCATACTTTATTAATCCCGGGGGAAATTGGTTTTCATTACAGTTGCTCCATAAATAATAAATAGTAATAGAACCATAAATAGTTAAATAGTAATATGTAAATTATGCCAGTAAATTATGAAATAAGTCCAGGACCAGCCTATTGGCTCAGGGTGTCTGACCCTCCAAGGGAGGAGTTGTAAAGTTTGATGGCCACAGGCAGGAATGACTTCCTATGACGCTCAGTGCTGCATCTCGGTGGAATTGGTCTCTGGCTGAATGTACTCCTGTGCCCACTGTTACGTACCCCGTAACTGGGTTGCCAAACCAGCAGAAATGGATCACTCAGTTGGAGTCTGGAGTACTAGAACTAAGAAAGTTTTATTAAAGAGACAAGCAACACAGTAATCGAAAGGATAATAAATGCAACAATTCAACAATGATAACCACACATGTGCACAGAATTAAGATAACAGCATCAATCAAGCTCTATCGTTGTCTAGGGGTTAAATGACCAATTTCAAAATGACTCAAAGTTCAGTCCAGTTTGTAGTTCAGTTCGCAGTAATCGTTGCCATGGCGATGGACAAGGTGGGGGGAGAGAGACATAGAATAGGAACAACTCATCATTCAGCACAGCTTCACTCACAGACCAGCAAGATGGCTCACAAACAGCATTTGGGCGGGTCCTTGGTGATGTCACCTGAGGTCACCGACTGTGACCCCTCCTCCAGATGCGGTCGATCCTCTGCAGTGAACCCGGCACCCAGGCAAGGGCGGACACACACCGGGTTCCCGCTGATCGTACCTTTCCACCCTTGTCGTTGTCTGGCACTTCTCACCCACTCGTGAGAAGCGCACCGCTTCCAGGGTCTCGTTACCTCGGGTGGCGTGTGTGTCTGTCTTAGCGAACCTGTCCCTTTTTATCCCCCTGCTGGGGTATCGCCTGTCCATCACTTCAAACAGTTCAGGGTTCAAAGGGGGGAGCCGCTCCAGACAGCTCTTCCTCCCACATCCCTTCATTACACATCTCCAGACGCTGCTCCATTGTTCCTTATCTCTCCTTCCCCTGAGGGCAGGTGGCAGACCAACTGCTGATGCCACTGATGCTAGCCCAGGCCAGCAAACATCTTAATTTTATGTGTATTCTCGTAACACTTCCCCCCTTTAAGGATTTTTACCGGGAGGTAAAAATTACAAACATGACTACATTATCTGATACATACACAATATACATCTTTAACAGTTATTTAGCTAATACAGAGAATTTGAAGCTGTCAACACCTTGACAGACAGTCATCACATTTTCTGTTCCTTTTACACGTGTTATTAATAATCCCTTAGACCAGGCTCCAACTCAGCAAACTTCATAGTGGCCACAAACACTGATGAATTGCGACCAATGTAACCTCTCATTTGGTTTTGTCCCGGACCACAACAACAAGGGTCGTCCCATTCCGACTCAATTTTCCCTCGCAAGGGCTTAGTAGGAGGGGGACGGGTATTGACCGCAGAGTTATTGCAAAACTTCCTGCAGTACCCCACCATCTCCAAAAGCCTTCTGAGGGCCCTCTTGTCTGTCGGGGTGGGGAGGTCAGCGATAGCCTGCACTGCAGCTTGCATCGCTGCCAGCTGCCCCTGTGTCACCACAATTCCCAGGTAGGTGACTCTCGTGTGGCCGAATTCATTTTTTTCAAGGTTCACTATCAGACTGGCTTCAGACAGCCGTATTAAATTGCCAATACACACCTCTGTGTTCATCAGCCCTTTAGTCACTGAATTACTCAAAAAATATGGGTGTTGTTTACTTGGCCGCCCTATTGTAACCGACATAACCCAACGTCCCAGTTCTTTGCATTTCCTCAGGACAATCAAACACATGGGTGCGAGTCGTTTAATTACTCCTTCGGGGATTAAGGGAGAGACCTTATCAGTAGACCTGGCCAAAACAATAGCCTTCTCCCATCTGACCGATCCCATCCTAATCTTTTCAAAATGGTTTTTTCCTCTTATCAAGGGGCCCCTAGCTTCATTGATTTCCACGCTAACACCGACTAGGTTTGTTAGCATATCAAAAGCCGGTGACCGTCTCAGTTCGCGTCGGTCATGATCAATAACCTTTTTCCCCCTGGGCAGCCGGTAACTCTCTTTCATGATTCCACCAACTGTTTCCTCCAGCACCGCAAAATGTCCACCGGGGGGTACCTCGTGGGCCATGTTAAAAACCTCATCCCCATAACTCTTTTGCACCACCCCCCACTCCTCATCTGCGGATGCTGTACTTGATTTCCCTTTCTTCCTTAGCACTTCCTCATCCGCACAATAGCCTACTAGTTCCCTTGTCAAGGCTGTGTCAGAGAGAGCTGTCTCGGCCAAAACCATCAGCCCCTCGTCTCGCTCCTGCGTCTGCACAAATTCTTTCCTGGCTACTGCTACGTCCGTCCCAGCTCCCTCACTACCTCTTATCTCACTACACCCTGTCTCATACAAGGTTGGCAGAAATGTTTCAGCCAAATTCACCATCGCGGGCGGGGCCTCCATGCTGGCAGGCTGACCCGTCAATCTCACGACTGGGAACACGATTCCTCCGGCGATGTCATTACCGAGCAAGACTTCCACGTCTTTCATCGGTAATTCGGACCTCACCCCGATCGTGACTAGTCCAGAGACCAGGTTGCTCTGTAAATGTATCTGATGCAAAGGGACTGACTCTGTCCCTTCCCCAACACCTTTGACCTCTACCTCCCCAGTCTGGGTCTCTGAGCTAAACTCTAATACACTCTTCAGTATTAGTGACTGACACGCTCCCGTGTCTCTCCAGATCCGCACTGGAACTGGTTTTAACCTCTTTTTCATTGACACCAGTCCGGCCGAGATAAACCTCTCGCGCCCTTCCTGGACTTTTTCAGACCTGTCCTTCCCTAGCGGTTCGCTTAACAGCTCGATACAGCCATTCAAAATTTCCGCTTTTCCTTTCCCCGTCTCCTTCCTTGGGGCAAAGCACCTGGACGCAAAGTGTCCGACTTTCCCACAATTATAACAGACGACTCCAGGAGACTTCCTACCAGACTGCTCCCGGTCTACCTTATCCTTTTCACTAGTCCCCGGCTTACTTTCTGACTTTTCCGGCGGACTCTCCCCGCCGTCCTGACTACCCTTCTGGTAGCCTTTACTCGGGGCAACCTTCATTTTATGCGTCAACGCATACTCATCCGCTAACTTAGCAGTTGCGGCTAACGTGGCTGCCTCTTTCTCATCGAGGTAGGGTCTCATACCCTCAGGGACACAACCTTTAAACTGCTCAATCAGAACCAGTTGCAGCAGTCTGTCATAATCCCCCTCTACCCCTTTCGAGGCGCACCAACGCTCACAATATGTTTGCATCTCACGAGCAAACTCCAAATACGTGCGGTCCCACCGCTTCCTCGCATTCCGGAACCTCTGCCGGTATGCCTCCGGGACCAACTCATAAATCCTGAGGATGGCCTCCTTCACCACCTCATACTTCTGGGCATCTTCCGCGGATAAGGCGGAGTAAGCTTGTTGGGCCTTCCCTTTCAGTACACTCTGAAGCAAGACAACCCACTTATCCCTCGGCCATTCCTGACTTATAGCTACTTTTTCGAAGTGGAGAAAGTACCGATCCACATCGGTATCGTCAAAAGGGGGAACCAGCCTTACCTCCTGGGTCGCCCGGAACCCTCCACCTTGGTTCGGCACGAGCCCCTGCTCGGCCCTTATCTTTAACTTCTCCAGCTCAAATTCCCTTTCCCTCTGTTTCTCCTCTCTCTCCAACTGTCTTTCTCTCTCTTTCCTTTCTACCTCTTTCTCTCTCTCCCGCCTTTCTAACTCTTTCTCTCTCTCCCGCCTTTCTAACTCTCTCTCTTTCTCCCGCCTTTCTAACTCTCTCTCCTGCCTTTCTAACTGCTTCTCTTCGTGTTCTAACTGCCGTACCCGGAACTCGTGCTCGAGTCTCAGTTTTTCAAGTTGTACCTGTACCGCGTCTCCAGCAGGTTTTTCAATAGACACCACCCCCAGCTCACCTTGGGGAAACACACCTTTAGATACATAGTGCTCTACAATAGCTCTGTGTATCTCCTCTCTCCTCATTGTCGACTTCACCTTGGCAATATTCACCCGTTTGGCCACAGCTATCAATTCCGATTTCCTGGCATCCTCTAATGCCTCCAAGGTCGGCGCCTTTATAAATTCCTCAACCTCCATTTCTGCTGTTTGTCTTTTCTTTCTTTCGGGAATTTTAACGCAATCAATTTACTCCGTCCCAAATTTAGCGTTCAAAATCGCGGACGAGAACCCCACTTATGTTACGTACCCCGTAACTGGGTTGCCAAACCAGCAGAAATGGATCACTCAGTTGGAGTCTGGAGTACTAGAACTAAGAAAGTTTTATTAAAGAGACAAGCAACACAGTAATCGAAAGGATAATAAATGCAACAATTCAACAATGATAACCACACATGTGCACAGAATTAAGATAACAGCATCAATCAAGCTCTATCGTTGTCTAGGGGTTAAATGACCAATTTCAAAATGACTCAAAGTTCAGTCCAGTTTGTAGTTCAGTTCGCAGTAATCGTTGCCATGGCGATGGACAAGGTGGGGGGAGAGAGACATAGAATAGGAACAACTCATCATTCAGCACAGCTTCACTCACAGACCAGCAAGATGGCTCACAAACAGCATTTGGGCGGGTCCTTGGTGATGTCACCTGAGGTCACCGACTGTGACCCCTCCTCCAGATGCGGTCGATCCTCTGCAGTGAACCCGGCACCCAGGCAAGGGCGGACACACACCGGGTTCCCGCTGATCGTACCTTTCCACCCTTGTCGTTGTCTGGCACTTCTCACCCACTCGTGAGAAGCGCACCGCTTCCAGGGTCTCGTTACCTCGGGTGGCGTGTGTGTCTGTCTTAGCGAACCTGTCCCTTTTTATCCCCCTGCTGGGGTATCGCCTGTCCATCACTTCAAACAGTTCAGGGTTCAAAGGGGGGAGCCGCTCCAGACAGCTCTTCCTCCCACATCCCTTCATTACACATCTCCAGACGCTGCTCCATTGTTCCTTATCTCTCCTTCCCCTGAGGGCAGGTGGCAGACCAACTGCTGATGCCACTGATGCTAGCCCAGGCCAGCAAACATCTTAATTTTATGTGTATTCTCGTAACACCACCCAGTACATTATGTAGTGGATGGGAGACATTGACCAAGATGGCATGCAATTTAGACAGCATCCTCTTTTCAGACACCACCGTCAGAGAGTCCATTTCCATCCCCACAACATCACTAGCCTTACGAATGGGTTTGTTGATTCTGTTGGTGTCTGCCACCCTCAGCCTGCTGCCCCAGCACACAACAGCAAACATGATAGCACTGGCTACCACAGACTCTAATTCTCTACTAACCAAAGTGCATTAAATGTCATAGGCAGCTTCATGTTATTTCTGTGATCATTCTTCCAGTGCAAAATGTTGAGAAATGTTTCAATGGTATATACTTCAACGTACATCAGGATATTACTCTCAGTTTATCTTTAATCAATAGGGAAATGGCAGATTTGAGGATTTAGATCATTTTCTTGTGCTTTCTCATCTTTGTAGATCAAGTCAAAGTTTCCTCCCAAACTAGCTCCAAATCTGCAACTTTTTCTTGTATATCAGCTATACATCCTCTAGAAACTTACTTCATGTTACAAATCGACCCCCAGATCTCTCCACTGAATTTCTGTTAAATAAATGATACCTTGCAGTCCTGTTGTTCTCTTCTCTAACAATGTTTTCTTTTTTTCAAGCCTGCTCTCATGCCTTCCTCAACAGAATCTGCTTGGCTCCATGATAAACTTTCTCCTTTTCTAAATCCTTGAATGTATTTTGGCCTTTCAAACACACAGGTCTCAATCTTTGAACCACTCTGCTCCTTTTGTCCTACCTCCAGTACAAACAACATGAAGTTTTCTGTAGTCCCCAACCTTCCTCAACATCACTGGCATTTTTAGCACACTTGAGATATCCTCCCTCAGTTGATTCAGAGGTGAGCAGGATTGTGATTTATGTTCTGCAATTCTTACTGGAAACTCCGCACAAACTTATCATACATCTTAAATAGTTTGGTAATGGTCACTGGAGACTTGCTGACATACGAGTGAGATGTTCTTTCCTTGGAAAAAATTAGCCTGGGAAATATTGTGAAAGCATACAAATGTAACTGTATTTAGAAAACAGAAACAGCTAAAAATTATAGTCTTAAGGTGGAATCTAATTCTGAGAAATCTAAGAGGTTTAACATTTAAGAAACACAAATTCCAAAACAAATTGTTTGTACACCTTTATTTAGAGTTCAGCTCTTAGTATCACACAGAAGTACTAACTGAATTATTGAAGACCTACCCTAGTGATCTAGTAAATCTAATGCTCAACAATATACCAACGGTCAATTCTTAGGCTATGCTGAAGTACTCAGTTGCAAATATTATTGTAATTAGATCAGTATTGGTAGACCAGAGAGAATGTCAAAAGGAATATGGGAACTAAAATTCAATCACATTTTCTGCTGCTGATTATGCTCTGATTTACAATGGAAAGTGCAGGTTTTGACATGGAGGAATATGATTGGGCTTACTTGATTTCACTCCCACCCATTCCTCTGGTCAACCTTAATGGCTACTCATACAAGATTATAGAGGCACAGGTTAAACCCAGCCCAGTTTTAACTCTGCTTTCAGGAGAGTCAAAAATGGAGAGGTGACTTTGGGAGGGTGGGGAAGAGGAGGTGGGAAATAAGACTTAGTTTGAACGGATTTAAGTCATCCATCTCTGGAATGACTGAAGTCACCATCCTAGAAAAGCAAAGCAATTCAGGTGCTGGAAATCAGATAAATTAGAAAATCCTAGGTCTAGTCAGCAGGCAGAAAATGTAGAAAAATACGGTTAATTCAACATAAACTATAATGATCATTCTCTCCATGGATGCTGATGGCCTTGCTGAGTGATTAAAATGTAGTTCATTTGACCATTTTACAGATTACTTACGTTCATTCGTAAAGCAAAGGCTTGTTTGGGAAACAGACATTTGTTTCAGTTCCTTAACTCACGTCCAAGTTAATACATTAAAAACATAAGGGATGAGATCAGGATTTTAGAAAAGAGTCATTACTCAGTGATCCCTCTGCAATGTCATGAAACAGCTGCTCACTGTTTCTAATTGCAGCTAATGCTTTATTACAAAACTGCAAACCAAATCATTTTGTCAAGGAATCAGTCTGAAATTAGTCTTTCCATATGTATAAAAATAAAAAATTCCCTGTTCCCGGTGAACCGAGAAAAACAATCAGCATTGTTGATGTCCACAGTGTGAATACTAAATTATGAACAAGATACTGATTAAGGATCCAGTAAATGATGACTTGCCCCAGTTTCGCCTTTAAAAGGCAGGGATAATAGAGTTAGGAAGCCTTTGTTTTGAGAGAGATGAAGGCTCTGCTTAAGAAAATGAAGGATATCTACAGCAGATATAGACAGGTAGGTACCGATGAGTACAAGAAATGCAAGAGAACACTTAAGAAAAATCAGCAGGGCAAAAGAAGACATGAGGTTGCACTGGAAGACAAAGTGAAGGAGAATCCTAATGGATCCTACAGATATAAAGAGGCAAAACGATAGCCAGGGACAAAATTGGTCCTCTGGAAGGTCAGAGTGGTCATCTATGAGGATTAAAAAGCGATGGGGAAGGTATTAAATTGATTGTTTGCATCTGTATTTACTCACAAAACTGACATAGAGTCTGTAGAAGTGGGGGAAAGCAACAGAAACCTCGTGGACCAAATACAGATTACAGATAATGAGGCACTTGCTATCCTGAGGCAAATCAGGGTGGATAAATCCCCAGGGCCTGACTAGGTGTTCCCTCAGACCCTGGTGGAGGCTAATGCAGAAATGCAGGGGCCTGAGCAGAGGTATTTTAAAACATGCTTAGCCACAGGTGAGGTCCTGGAAGATTGGAGGATAATTAATGTTGTTCTGTTGTTTAAGAAAGGCTCCCAAGAAGCCTGAAAATTATAGGCTGGAGAGCCCAACATCAGTAATGGGAAAGTTATTGGTAGGTAATCTATGGGACTGGATTTATGAGAATTTGGATAGAGAAGGATTGATTAAGGATTGTCAGCATGGCTTTGTGTGTGGTAGGTTGTGTCTAACCAATCTTTACATAGAGTTTTTCAAGCAAGTTGCCAGTAAAGTTGATGAAGGCAAGGCAGTGGATGCTATCTACATGGACTTCAGCAAGGCCTTTGACAAGTCCTATAGGTCAAGGTGGTTCAGTAACTTGGCATTCAAGATGTGTAGTAAATTGGATTAGTCACTGGGTTTGTGGGAGAAGCCAGAGAGTGGTAGTAGATGGTTGCCTCTCTGACTGGAGGCCTGTGGCTAGTGGTGTGCCGCAGGGATTGGTGTTGTGTCTTTTGTTACTTGTCACCCATGTATATCAACAATGTGCATGATAATGTGGTAAACTGGTTCTGGAAGATTGAGTGTGTCAAAAACATGAGAAAATCTGCAGATGCTGGAAATCCAAGCAACATACACAAATGCTGGAGGAGCTCAGCAGGCCAGGCAGCATCTATGGAAAAGAGTAACCAGTCCTGATGAAGGGTCTCGGCCTGAAACGTCGACTGACTACTCTTTTCCATCGATGCTGCCTGGCCTTCTGAGTTCCTCCAGCATTTTGTGTAAGTTTGGTGTGTACTGGACAGCAAGGAAGACCATCAAAGCAGCTCGTCTGGATCTGGAGCAGCTGGAAAAATGGCAGATGGAATTTATTGCAGACAAGTGTGAGGTTTTGCAGTTTGGGAGGACCAACCAGGGTAGGTCTTACACAATGAGTGGTAGGGAAATGAGGAATGCAGTAGTACAGTGGGATCTGAGAATACAACTCCTTGAAGGTGGTGTCACAGGTGGTAGATAAAGTAAGCTTTTGGCACATTGGCCTTCATAAATCAAAGTATTGAGTACAGGAGGTGGGATGTGATGTTGAAATTGTATAAATTGATGAGGCTTAATTTGGACTATCGTCTGCAGTTTTGTTCACTGACCTATAGGAATGATGTAATTAAGATTGAAAGAGTGCAGAGAAACTTTACAAAGATGTCACCAGGACTTCAGAGCCAGAGTTACAGGGAGCAGTTGAATGGGCTAGGACTCTATTCCCTAGAATACAGAAGACTGGGGGGAGATTCGATACAGGTATACAAAAGTATGAGGAGTATAGTTCGGGTAAATGCAGACAGGCTTTTTCCACCCACATTGGGTGAGACTGCAACAGAAGTCATGAGTTAAGGGTGAAAAGTGAAACGTGCAAAGGGAATGTGAGAGGAAACTCCTTCACTCAGAGGGTGAAGAGAGTGTGGAACAATCTGTCAGCACAAGTGGTGCATGCAGGGTTGATTTCAATGTTTAAGAGAAGTTTGGATAAGTACATGGATGGGAGGGGTATGGACCTGCTATGGCCCAGGTACTGGTTGATGGAAGTAGGCAGATTAATGATTTGGCATGAACTACATGGGCTGAAAGGCCTGTCTGTGCTGTGGTATTCCACGACTATGACTCTAATAATGAATCCATCTGACTGCTCCATTTTAAATTATTTCTTAGAATTAGATGTTTTGATTTTGTTTCATAAACAAAGCATTGTTACTTAAATATATGCTCTGGTATGTTAGTACTTGTAGCCAACTTCATGCTTTTGCTAAGAGTTTATCCCATACCTGGCAAGGTGATTGAAACCACTTCCCATTTTATTGCAACAAGTGAACTGTTACTGCAACATTCGACAACTTGTGATAGATTTCCAAGAAATATGTTCATCCAGTTCGGTTCTGTATTCATTTTCTGTATTTATACAAAGCTAGTCTAAACTACAATATCGTAAAAATCAACAATTATTAAAATAAACTTAAATTAACTTCTTTTCATAAACAAGAGAGCTTGCAACTTGAAACTGAGACAAATTGGCGTTAAAAGGAAAACAGATGTCTCAGATCCATTGTTGCCTTGCCAGGGAAATCACAAAAATGGAGTGAGAATGCAGAGACAAGGCCTTTTTGTCAAATATATCATTGGGTAAGTAAATGAATATGAAAACATCAAGTTTCATTTCACCAAGGATGTTTAATATTCACAAACAAGACTGCACAAGTTTGATGCAGTAGCAGTGCTTGAAGTTGACTATGTGACAATTTCAATGCTCTGTGCCAAGAAGTATTAAGGTACCAATAATGCCCTGGTATAATTTGTCCTGTTATCAGAGTTACCAGTAGTTGGAGGCCAAGTGCATGCTTAAAGGAGAGTTTAAAAAAAATCAGACATATTTAGTGAAGCTCAACTCTTTGTCTAAGTACCTGTAAGTGACATTAATTCAGTGAGGAGCAACACACAAAGCTGCCAGTGAACGCAGCAGGCCAGGCAGCATCTCTAGGAAGAGGCACAGTCGACGCTTTGGGCCGAGACCCTTCGTGAGGACTAACTGAAGGAAGAGCGAGTAAGAGAAGGCTTACTCTTACCCTTCTCTTACTAGCTCTTCCTTCAGTTAGTCCTGACGAAGGGTCTCAGCCCGAAACGTCGACTGTGCCTCTTCCTAGAGGTGCTGCCTGGCCTGCTGCATTCACTGGCAACTTTGATTTCCAGCATCTGCAGAATTCCTCGTGTTTACGTTAATTCAGTGTGGTATGACAGTGAGGAGGATTCAGAAATCATCATTAAGTATTTCTTTTAGTCAGAAATTCTGTAATAGGTGGTACGTGTATGTAGTCAGTATACCTACCAATTTAGCTAAGTATACCTACCAATTTAGCTAATTTCCTTCCATTCTTTTGAACTTTAGTGCTATATATTGAGGACTGAGTGGGAAAGAGGCAGGGAGTGGGGAATCTAGGAAAAAGGGGAGGGAGCAGGAAGCACCAGAGAGACATTCTATAATGATCAATAAGTCAGTTGTTTGGAATCAACTTATCTTGCCTGCTATCTCAGGGCTGGGTCTGGCTCTGCCCCTCTGCCACCTGTCCCACAACCCTCCCATGGCAATCCTCCCTCACCTTTCTCAAACAACAGGAATTCTGCTGATGCTGGAAATTCAAGCAACACACATCAAAGTTGCCGGTGAACGCAGCAGGCCAGGCAGCATCTTTAGGAAGAGGTACAGTCGACGTTTCAGGCCAAGACCCTTCGTCAGGACTAACTGAAGGATGAGTTAGTAAGAGATTTGAAAGTAGGAGGGGGAGGGGGAGATCCAAAATGATCGGAGAAGACAGGAGGGGGAGGGATGGAGCCAAGAGCTGGACAGGTGATTGGCAAAAGGGATATGAGAGGATCATGGGACAGGAGGTCCGGGGAGAAAAACAAGGCGGGGGGGGGGGAACCAGAGGATGGGCAAGAGGTATAGTCAGAGGGACAGGGGGAGAAAAAGGAGAGTGAGAGAAAGAATGTGTGTATATAAAAAAAATAACAGATGGGGTACGAGGGGGAGGTGGGGCATTAGCGGAAGTTATAGAAGTTGATGTTCATGCCATCAGGTTGGAGGCTACCCAGACGGAATATAAGGTGTTGTTCCTCCAACCTGAGTGTGGCCTCATCTTTATAGTAGAGGAGGCTGTGGATAGACATGTCAGAATGGGGGTGGGATGTGGAATTAAAATGTGTGGCCACTGGGAGATCCTGCTTTCTCTGGCGGACAGAGTGTAGGTGTTCAGTAAAGTGGTCTCCCAGTCTGCGTTGGGTCTCGCCAATATATAGAAAGCCACATCGGGAGCACCGTATGCAGTATATCACCCTAGCTGACTCACAGGTGAAGTGTCGCCTCACCTGGAAGGACTGTTTGGGGCCCTGAATGGTGGTAAGGGAGGAAGTGTAAGGGCATGTGTAGCACTTGTTCCGCTTACAAGGATAAGTGCCAGGAGGGAGATCAGTGTGAATTCATGTTCCGCTTCATGTAGACAAATACAGTACTGTGCATATGTCTTACACCCATGTATATGGCTGGGGTGTCAAAGTACTGTATGTATACATAATTTAGTAGTTAAAAGGAAAATGCAGGTGAGGACAATCAGGAAAGAAATATTCTAAGAAAGTGACGTGTTTTTAAATCTTCTAATGCACAAGGCAAGGTAATACAGAATTGGAAATTTGTCCCTTGAAACCAAAATAATTAAATTTACTTTCAAGTTCAACACTCGCCTTATACAGTCCCGAGACAAATTTATTCAAAGGACATGGCTTACTGACATGCTAAAAGTGTGGATTCACCACTTCTTTGGAGAGAGACTGAAGAAATATTTTTTTCAGCCTACATAACCCCTTTATAAGATTAGAATGTTTAAATTTGCAGTGCAATGATCTTCAAACATCTTCCGCAAATACATTCTTTTTCCATTTCTCCTTTGCCTCATTATTCCATCTTTCAAACACTGCTCCCACAACATATCAATGTCACAGTACTTTGAGCTTCAACCTGTTGTGTGACAGCCACAATACACATTTACCAGCTAGGCATGAATAGGAATTGTAGCTCAGGTTTGTTTTACCATTATAAAGACAGTGTGAAACTGAAGTTTGAATCCTGCTCTAAGTATCTCGACATTGTTCATGCCAATGATTTCCCAACTATGCAAGTGAATATACTTTAGCCTTAAGCGCCAACATTTACGCTAAGGCAATAGTCCTTATTTCTGGATTCTCAAAATGGGAAGCAGCTTGCCAGCACCTATTCCTGTCCTCCAATAGAGTGACTCGACTATTTTATTCCAGATTGTGACATCCTTATCACAACTGAATTAGCTGGTCGCATTTGCAAAATAGAACGAAGATCAAAACTGATCCAGACTCTTTTGGGCTCTTCACTTTAATCTTGTAGTAGATTCATACAAGTGATCAGGTCAGTCAGTCGACTGTAATTTTACAGATTTTTGCAACAAATTTGCTACCGAAAACAGTTCATTATCAGTTATTAGGGAAGGAAAAGACACCTTGATAATATTCAAATTTCTTTCTTTGGTCGTGTTGTGGTGGCTGGGCATTCATGTATTTAAACCATCAGTCTGAAATGAATACATTTCAGTGAACGGCAGAAATACTCTAGGCAGAACTGAGATTGTTTTCTATTTCATAAACTAATTATAGTAACATTTTCCAAACTAAAAGGCTGCAAGTAATCCAATCATAACTCTAAACTAAAGAGTTAATAGAAATATCTTTTGCACAGAGCTGCAAAGAGGCCAACTATGGAAACACTTAAAACCTTCCTTCAAATTACATAATTTCTGGCAGAATTAGCTAATAACATCAATCAATTCAATCAAATTAAAACTTCTCCCATTTCAAGAAAGGGTGGCATTGATTCAATACATTCATTTTCTTCCATGAGTGAGGCATTAATGAATGCCAAACAGTGGATTTTAAGTCACATTTGATTAATAAAACAATTTAAAATGTTAACAGTAATTTAAATTAATAAATTGAAATGAAATATATTTTGTACCAATTTTAAATCTTGTGCTTCTTTAATAACATTCTCAAGTCATAGAAAAGTACAGCACAGAAACAGGCTGTTCAGCCCATCTAGTCCATGCCTAACCATTTAAATGACCTGGTCCGGTTGACCTGCACCCAGTCTATAGCCCTCCATCCCGTACCTATCCAAACTTCTCTTAAATTTTAAAATTGAGCTCGCATCCACCACTAGCACTGGCATATTCCACATTCTCATAACTCCTTAAACTTTTCATCTTTTACCCTTAACCCATGACCTCTAGTTGTAGTTCATTCTAACCTGAGTTGAAATAGCCTGCTTGCATTTACCCTAATTACGCCCCTGAATTTTATATACTTAAAAATGTGTCAAAATCTTGTATAATGTTGTAAATCTCCTCTCAATTTTCTTGATTCCAAGGAACAAATTCCGAACCTATTTAGACTTTCCTTATAACTCAGGTACTCCAGTCATGGTGATATCCTTGTTTCCCTGTACTCTGTCTACCTTATTGACATCCTTCCTGTTGGTAGGTGACCAAAACTGCACTCAATACTCCAAATTGGGCCAGCTGGTGGTGTTGGGGCATCAGCACGAGACTTCAAGGCAAATGGCCTGAGTTCAAATCCAGCCGGGTCCCAACCTGGGCAGCAGCAGTATCTGCGCGGAAGAAAGGCCTGGCAAACTACTTCGGTATCACGCCATGAAAACCCTATGGACCAGGAGGTCAGTTACAGTCAGACTCGACTAAACATCAACAAAAAGTCTTATACAACTTCAACATAACATCCCATCTGCTGTACTCAGTACCTTGATTTATGAAGGCCAATGTGTCAGAAGTTTTCCTTACAATCTGGACCTGTATTCCCAGATCCCTGTGTTCTACTGCACTCTCAGTGCCCTATCCTTCACTGTGCAAGACCTACCTGGGTTGGTCTTTCCAAAGTGCAACACCTCACACATGTCTGCTTTAAATTTCCTCTGCCATTTTTCAGTCCATTTTTCCAGCTGATTGGCATCCTGCCGCCATCTTTGATAGCCTTCCTCGCTGTCCACTACACCCCTAATCTTGGAGTGATCTGCAAATTTGCTGATCTGGTTAACCACATTGTCATCCATATCAACAATCTGCATGATAAACGACAATACATGCAGCACTCCACTATTCAGAGACCTCCAATAAAGAGACGCACTACCACTACACTTTCTGGCTTCTTCAACAATGCCACTATCAAATTGAATTTATTATCTCATCTTGAATACCAAGCAACTGAACCATCCTGACCCCACTCCCATACAGAACCTTGTCAAAGGCCTTGCTAAAGTCCACTTAAGACAACATCCACTGGCTTCATCAACTTTCCTGGTAACTTCGCCCAGGTTGCGGGGGGCAAGTAGTCAGGAGAAATGGAAAAGTGAATAGGCAGTTAGTGCAGAGCAATCCTGTGGGCACTTTCCTCAATAATAAGCATGCTGTTTTGGATACTGTTGCGGGAGAAAGACCTCCCAGAGACAAGGTTACTGGCACTGAGCATGGGTCTGTGGTGCAGAAGGGAAAGAGGAAGAAGAGGGGAGAAATAGAGAGGACTCAATAGTTAGGCTAGAGGACAGGAGATTCTGTGGACGTGAATGGGAGACCCAAATGGTATGTTGCCTCCCAGGTGCCAGGGTCAGGGGCAACCCGAATCGTGTCCACAGCATTTTGAAAAGGGAGGGAGAGCAGCCAGAAGTCTTGGTACATATTGGAACCAATGACATAGGAAAGAAAAGCAAAGAGATCCTGAAAAGAGTATTTGGAGAGCTAGTCAAAAAGCTGAGAAGCAGCACCTCCAAGGTAGTAATTTCAGGATTGCTGCCTGTGCCACGTGCCAGTGTGGGTAGAAGCAGAATGACTTGCCAGATATATGCGTGGCTGAGAAGCTGGTGCAGGGGGTTGGGCTTCAAATTCTTGGATCATTGGGATCTCTTCTGGGGGAGGTATGACCTGTCCAAAAGCAATGGGTTGTCCCTGAACCCGCGGAGGACCAATATCCTAGCGAGCTGTTTGGGAGGGATATGTTAGTGATGCAGAATCAAAAAGGGTAGCAAAAACAGTACTCAAAATGTTAAATCTCAATGCATAAAGTATAAGAAATAAGGTGGATGATTATGTTCCACTATTACAGATTGTCAGGTATGATATTGTGGTCATCACTGAATCGCAGCTGAACTATGGTTGTAGTTGGGAGCTGAATGTCCAAGGTTACACATTGTATCAGAGGGATAGGAAGGTAGGCAGAGGGGGTGGCGTGGCTCTGCTGGTAAAGACTGCTGTTAAGCAGTAGAAAGATGAGACATAGGATCAGAAGATTTGAATCCTTGTAGGTTGAGTTAAGAAACTGCAAGGGTAAAAGGAATCTGATGGATGTTATATATAGACCTCTAAATAGTAGCTAGGATTGGGACCACAGATAACAATGGGAAATAGAAACATGCAGATCAATTGGGTACTTTCTTCTCTTCCCTCACACCCTTCAACATCTGGCATACTGCTAGTGTCTTCCACAGTGAAGACTGATGCAAATCAGGTTGGTAATGGATCTCAACTGAGTGAGTTTGTTGATTGCCTACAAGATGGCTTTTTAAGGACAGCTTGTTGTTCAGTCTACTAGGAGATCAGCTATATTGGATTGGGTATAATGGAATGAACTGAAGTGATTAGGGATCTTTAGGTAAAAGAACCCTTGGGAGTGTGATCACAAAATGATTCAGTTCAACTTGAAATTTGTTAGGGAGAAAGTCTGATATAGCAGTATTTCAGTGGAGTTAAGGAAATTATAGTGGTATGAGAAAGGAGTTAGCTAAAGTAAATTGGAAGGAGTTGCTGGCAGGGATGACAGCAGAGCAGAAATGGCTTAAGTTTCTGGGAAAAATGAGGAAGGTACAGGATAGATGTATTCCAAAAACAAAAATACTCAAAGGGTAAAATAGTACAACATTGGCGGACAAGGGAAGTCAAAGCCAATGTAAAAGCAAATGAGAGGACATAAAACAATACAAAAATTAGCATTTACAAACCTACAGTGAGCAACTGAAAGAATATCAGGAGGGAAAAGATTAAATATGAAAGCAAGCTAGTAAATAATATCGAAGTGGATATTAAAAGCTTTTTTTCAAGTATGTAAAGATAAAAGAGAGACAAGAGTGGATATAGGACCAATAGAAAGCGAGACCAGAGAAAAAAATAACGGGGGACAAGGAGATGGCAGATGAACTAAGTGAGTATTTTGCATCAGTCTTCACTGTGGAAGATACTAGCAGTGTGCCAGATGTTGAAGGGTGTGAGGGAAGAGAAGAGAGTACAAGTTATAAGGTGCTCAAAAAGCTGAAAGACCCAAGGGTACACAAGTCATCTGGACCAGGTGAACTGCACCCTAGGATTCTGAATGAGTTAGCGGTAGAAATTGTGGAGGCATTAATGATCTTTCAAAAATCAATGGACTCTGGCATGATGCCAGAGGACTGCAAAATTGCAAATATCACTCCATTTTAAGAAAGGAGGAAGGCAGCAGAAAAGAATTTATAAACCAGTTAGCCTGAACTCAGTGGTTGGGAAAATGTTGGAGTCAAGTGCAAGGATGGGGGAATGGATACTTGGTGATACTGGATATGAACGGACAAAGTCAGCATGGTTTCCTCAAGGGAGAATCTTGCCTGATAAACCTGTTAGAATTCTTTGAAGAGATTACAGGTAAGATAGATAAAGAGGATGCAAAGGGCGTTGTATGTTTGGACTTTTAAAAGGCCTTTGACCAGGTGCCACACGTGAGGCTGCTTACAAAATGAAGAGCCCAAGGTATTACAGCAAAGTTACTGGCATGGTTAGAGCATTGGCTGATTGGTAGGAGGCAATGAGTGGGAATAAAAGGATCATTTTCTGGTTGGCTACCAGTGACTAGTTGTGTTTCACAGGGATCGGTGTTGGAACCGCTTCTTTTTATGTTGTACATCAATGATTTAGATGACGGAATAGATGCCTTTGTTGCCAAGTTTGCAGATGATACAAAGATTGGTGAAGGGGCTGGTAGTGTTGAGGAAACAGGTAGAACTTAGATTAGGAGAATGGGCAACAGAGTGACAAATGAAATACAGTTTTGGAAAATGTATTTTGGAAATAGAAATAAATGTGTCAACTATTTTCTAAATGGGGAAAAAAATCCAAAAATCTGTGATGCAGAGGGACTTGGGAGTCCTTGTGCAGAACACCCTGAGGTTAACTTGCAGGTTGAGTCGGTGGTGAGGAAGGCAAATACAACGTTCACATTCACTTCAAGTGGTCTGGAATACAAGAGCAAGGATGTGATGCTGAGGCTTTATAAGGCACTGGTGAGGCCTCACCTTGAGTACTGTGAACAATTTTGGGCTCCCCATCTAAGAAGGGAGGTGCTGGCATTGGAGAGGGTTCATAAGGATGATTCCAGGTATGAAAGGGTTATCATACAAGGAAAGTTTGATGGCTCTCGATCTGTACTCACTGGAGCTTAGAAGGATGGGGCGGGGGGGCGGGGGCGGATCTCATTGAAACCTCTCGAATGTTGAAAGGCCGAGACAGTAGATGTGGAAAGGATATTTCCCATGGTGGAAGAGTCTAGCACAAGGGGGCACCACCTCAGGATAGAGGGGTGTCTATTTAAAACTGAGATGCAGAGAAATGTCTTCAGCCAGGTGATGAACTTGTGGAATTTATTACCACAGGCGGTTGTGGAGGCCAGGCTGTTGGGTGTATTTAAGGCAGAGCTTGATAGTTTCTTGATTGGACATGGCATCAAAGGTTACAGAGAGAAGGTCAGGGTGTGGGGCTGAGGAGAGGGAAAAAATGAATCCGCCATGATTGAATGGCAGAGCAAACTTGATGGGCCAAGCAGCCCATTTCTTCTCCCATGAAGAAAAACTAACTTCCTTGAAAAACTAATTATTGCAGAAATCAGGCTTGAAAGCACTTTCTGTTTAACATCGCATTCAGAAGACCTCCAAAGGGCTATTGGTGATTAGTGCTCTGTTTGGCCATTAGGAGTGTTCAGCTTGTCTTGAGTTTCTGGCATAGCATACATCATGTGTTATTGGGCTAGGATTTTGGGCTGAATGTTATTATTTTACATCCAAAGAGGTCCAGGTCTCCTTTCTAACTCCATCAGGACCAAGAAGAATCCTCTGTTATTCCCTTTCATTTTTCCTACCAATTCATCCTCCATCCCTTTCTCAGCCCTTTGAAACCATCAAATGCTATTTCTATCTATCCTATTGGCCATGACCATTTTGGGCTGGAAACATTCCTGGACTTCCTAGCTATTCAGAAAGCGGTCAGACACTGGTTGTCAGACTAGTTCCTTTAGCAGTTAATGTATACATCATTGCACATCTTGCAATGGAGTCAGTCTTGGTGGACACTCCCCTCCCTCCCCCAATGTATATGCTATGGCAGTGACAGCTGCAACGTTTACTTCCACAGGCCTCCGTCACACAATGAGTGATGTTTCTCCATCTTTTCCCAGAGCAGTTCCTTCGCCTGAGGAATGAAAGCTTGCACAACTGTATGTGTATAAAGCATCCTGAAGGGCTACCCACCAGGGTAACTGAGCATTAAACACTTGTAAGTTTGTTGCTGTTGAATTTAATAGAACACAGAACAGTACAACAATAGACATGATGTGCTAATGTTGATGGCAACTTTTACCAAATGTCCTCCAGTGTATCATCCATCACTATCCATATCCTTCCTATGTAAAAGGATGTAAAAGTCTCTAAAAACCCACCAAACTGCCTGCTTCCACTACCACCCCGGTAATCTATTCCAGGTTACTGTCATTCCACATAAGAAATAAACTTGCCTTTTGACTCTTTTAAACTTTCATTGCCTAATCTTTAAAGCATGCTGGTATGGAGATGTTTACTCTGGATAAAAGGCAGGTGTGTAACAGCCATCAGGTCCCTCCTAGGAAGAGGGAGAGCTCAATTTTATCCAAGCTTTCCTCATAGCCCATATTCTCTGATCTAGGCAGCATCTTCATAAAGCTCTTCTGAATTCCTCAAAATCCTTCTTACAAATGGGCCACCAGAACTGCATTTAATACTACAACATGACTAAAGTCTTATCTAGCGCCAGCATGACCCCATAATCTTATTCTCAACACCTCTACAAATGAAGGCCATCATGTCATACACCTTCTTCACCACTTTCACTGGACTGTCTATCTGAATCCCAAGTTCCCTCTGTACCTCAATGCTATTTAGGGGTCTACCATTACCTGTATGCCCTCTTCCCCTCCCCCACATTTCACCTAAAATGCATTACTTCACATTTGCCCAGATTAAATTCTATCTGCCACTTCTCTGCTCATGTCAATAGCCAACCTAAATATTGCCGTTTTCTTTGTTAATCGTTAACTCTGTCCACAATTCCACCAGTCTTGGTATAATCCATAAATTTAGTAATCTATCCATCTGTTTTCATCCATGTCATCTATATACAACATGAGATATCCCAGCACTAATCCTTGTGGAACACAATTGGTCATGGACCTCCAGCCAGAATAGCAAATTTCCACGCCTACTGTCTATGGGATCCAAGATGAATTGCAAGCTTGGATTCAGAGCTAGCTTGTCTATAAAAAATAGAGTAGGGGTGGAAGGATTCTGGGTGAAGGGCTCTAATCCATGGTGTACTGGAAGGATCAGTGCTAGGACCTCTTGTTTGTGATATATAATCAACGATTTTGATGAAAATGTAGATGGGTGGATTAATAAGTATGCAGAAAGTATATAGTTAATATGAGACCCCTTAACAACACTGAGGTATGGAGAGATCTTGGAGTCCAGGTCCATAGTTCACTGAAAGTGGTTATGTAAGTGGATAAGGTGGTAAGGAAGGTATTTGGCCTTCCCTTCTTTGGCAGGAGTGTTGGGTTCAAGACTAAGTAAGGCATGCCACAAGCTGTATAAAATTTAGTTAGACCCTATTGGATGTGGTTCAGGATTATTATAGGAAGGATGTGGAGAGGAAGCAGAAGGTTTATCAGGATGCTGTCTACATTGGTAGGCATAAGACATAGAAGCAGAATTAGGCCATTCAGCCCATCGAGTCAGCTCCGCCATTCCATCATGGCTGAACTACAAGGTTGGAAAAACTAGCATATTCTTCTTCGAGCACCAGATGCTGCGGGGAGTCCTAGAGGTTTTTAAAATTGAGAGGCATAGATAGGGAATGTTTTTCCACAGGTTAGCAATGTCAACCACCAGAGGACAGCCTTTTAAGGTAGGGTGAGAGGATTGGTGAGTTATTTAAAGGCAACAAGAGGAGCAAGATTTCTTAAAAAATAGAGTGGGAGGTATCTGGAATGAGTGCCAGGGATAGTAGAGGAATCAGTCAGTTTGATGGAGTTCGCGCCTTTTAAACAGACATATCAATATGAAGGAAATGGAGGGATATGGATGATACACAGGAGGAGGACGACATTTTGATTGGTATCAAAATTAGCACTAAGATTGGCACAACATTGTTGACTGAATGGCCTGTCCAATGCTGCATTGTCGTATGTTCCATTAGAATGATTTTGTGATAGCACCAACTTGCCATGAAGGGGAAGCTAATTGTTTTTTTATTTAAAAAAAAAAGGGAGCAGGCTGGTCTCAAATAATCAGTGGACAGCAGGTTGTCAGAACCCTTGATCTGTACTCAGAGCTACTGCCAAAGTTGTGTATAATTACAGATAGTTATATTCAACTTTAATAAACAATTTTCCAGGAGCAGCACAAAATTATTAAAGTTTCACGAATTTCAGCATGAAAATAGTTTATAAAAGTAGATGCTAATTAAGTGGGCTGTAAATCGTGAACTTTTGATCCAGTTTCAGCATTACATACATGTTGAACAGCATGGCAATGAAGTAGAATGTGAATTGTAACTTTCTAATCCCATGTCTGCACTTTAGTAACTACATGTTGCGTATACTGATTTCTCCTACATCCTGAGACAGAGGGAGGCTGCTCACCAACCAAGTCAACAATGGCTTACACTTTTACCAATACAATTCCACCTCATCTTCTGGCAATTATTCTCTCCCATATGCCCATCAACTCCCCAGACCGTTCTTCACCCATTGACACCAAGAGCAACTTGTTGTGGTCGATTACTTCAGTCGCATGTCTCTGGGACACTGAAGGAAACCTGAGCAATCAAGGGACAGCCCACTTGGCTATAAATAATCCCTGTAAACAGCAGCCAATGTCAACAATGAAACCTGGAGTTGCACAGTAACAGGAATAACTTCTGCAGCAGTACCATTTAAATTTGTTAATGATGAAGAATTACCCTGATGTCAAGGTCACTTCCTCATCATACTGCACTAGTGCAGACTGCACAGATTTATAATACCAGTTTCAATTAGATTCTCTCTACTCCAATTTCTGCTTTTAAAAATCCCCTGTTTACTATGAACATTCTCCTTAGTGCTCCCACAGAGGCTGCGTCATGACTGGTGGAAGGCTGCTGAGTTGGGGGGGGGGGGGCGGGGTGGATGTAGGCTTGTTTTGGGGACTCTCCAATTTGGTTTTAATTCTGCACTTTCCAATGATATAGGAAGCTGTGTGGGGCATTAGAAAGTGTTTTTGGCTGTGAAGCTTCTCCCTTTCATTTTCCATCTCCTATTCAGAAGTACACAAGTTGCACTTGATATCCGTGCACAACTTACCAGCAAGACGAGATGATTTTGTGAGGGGGGGGGGCACAGAGGAATGTTGTAGTCAGATTTCCAACAAGTGCCTTGCACGGTAAGATTATTCCCCAATATAATGCCGCCTAGACTTGAGTGTATTTAAAGTGGAGGCTCATTGGCAGAAGGAAAAGGTTGAAGAGGATAATAAATCAGCCACAGTGGAATTGCAGTGCACAGTCGATGGGCTGAATGGCCTGATTGTGCTCCTATGTCTTGTGGTCTAAATGCTGTGATTCTAAAGAATCCTTTCAAAATAGTGGCAAGAATTTGGGTGGGTGTGGAGTGCTGGCTGAGGGGAATAAAATGGGAAAGATTTGAAAGTAAACTACGCAATATCCAAATCAAAGCAATGCCTCTTGCCATCCTTTTAGTGAACTATTTTAAGCTGTTCCTTCAAAGCAGGCAGCGGGGACACGACTTAACATTAACTTGCCACTTGGTTGCAGTGTATTAAAAAGTGCGGCTTGGTTACAACATTCTGGCTGCTGGTTTCTGTTTGGCAGAGCACACTTGGGAAAATCAAAATAAATCTGTAAACCATTCTTGTGTTGGAGCTTGTTCTGTACCTAAGTATTAGACATTTGCTTGCACAATGGAATTTATTACGCATCTTCTCTGCTAAAACAGCAGCTGGGAAGAGTTTGATTTTCTGTTAAGTACTTCCTCAATGTCATTTGTCATTACAGAGTTCGAAAAATTCTCATTATGTCAGTGTTATGGATTTTAAACTTCGAGATTATTCCAGAGGCAAGGCTACTTACTCTGTAAATAGCAGAGATTATATATTTTAATAACTAACTCTAAATAAGTGTTAAGCCTACAAGTGGTGCTAGAATGTTTGTGAACCCTGTAGAATGTTCTCTATTTCTGCATGAGCATGATTCAAAATGTGATCAGGTCTTCACGCAAGTCCTAAAACTAAATAAAGAAAACACAATTAAATAAATAACAAAAAATTTTACTTGTCCATTTGTTTATTGAGAAAAATGATCCAATATTACATGTATTTGTTCGAAAAAGTATGTGAACCTCTGGGCTAATGCCTTCTACAAAAGCTATTTGGAGTCAGGTGTGCCAATCAATGAGATGAGATTGGAGGTGTGGGTTGAGAGGAGCCCTGCCCTATATGAAAAAAGACACACAAGGTCAGGTCACTGACGGAGGCTGCTCTTCTCAAGATAGGCATGTTTGCATCTTTCAGAGGGCCTCAGAAAAATTGTAGAGATGCATGAAGCTGGAAAAGGCTGCAAAAGCATTTCTAAAGACCTGACTGTTCATCAGTCCACAGTAAGAGAAATTGTCTACAAATGGAGTAAACAGAGTGCTGTTGCTACTCTCCCTAGGAGTAGTGTCCTGCAAAGATCACACTAAGAGCACAATGTGCAATCCTGAAGGAGGTGAAAAAGAACCCCAAGAGCATCAGCAAATGAATTGCAGAAATTTCTAGAACTTGGTAAAGTCTCTGTTCATGGGTCCACTGAACAAGATGGGTGTTCATGGAAAGACACCACAGAGGAAACTACTGAGCTCCAGAAAAAAATACATTGCTGCATGTTCTAAATTTGCAAAGAACCACCTGGACTTTCTACAATAATTCTGAGATATTGTTCAACCAGAAACACATCATAACTTGAACTAAAGAGTCCAATCCATAACTGTGTAAATTAAACCTTGCCCAAGTCGCAGCACTGCTGCACCATCCAGCGAGAGGGAGAGCGAGACCTTCACATGCAGCCACCTTCCTCTGGCAGCAGCCAGCGAGACGCTGATAGATGCCACTAAACACCTGCTCACACTCTGCTCTCGCCTCAATGATTTCAGTCTTCTTCCATGCTGTGGTCAGCGAGGAATAGAATTGATCACGGGCTAGTGTCCCGTATCCAGGCTTCTTGGACTTGAGACCACATGCCTCACTCTGAGACAGCAAAGCACCAGATCGCTCAGTTGGACTGAAAACACTACAAAAGTGCAGATCACGGGTCCCAACAGTAGCAGAACTAATTTTGAAAGAAAGAAAAAGACAACATGAAAAGTGAAGGTCGTGTGTCCCATCTAGAGGATGACACCCTTGGTAGCGTTGTTCCCTGGCAACATCATCTTCCCTCATTGTGCCTTCAGAAATCTGATGGTGGGGGGGTTGGGGGTGGAGTCAAGGAGGAGGAAGTGTTGGGCCTCCTCATGAGTAATAAGATGGATAAGTCCCCAGGGCTTGGTGGGATTTACCCCAGGTTATTGAAGAAGGTAAGAGATGAGGTTGCTGGGTCCTTGACCAGTACCTTTGTGTCTTCTCCAGCCACAGGTGAAGTTGCAGAGGACTGGTGAGTGGCTAATATACCTTTATTTAAGAAGGGAACAAGGGAAAATCCTGGGAACTATAGACTGGGGAGTCTCACATCAGTTGAAGGGAAATTACTGGAAAAAAATCTTAAGGATAGGACATATGAACATTTGCAAAATCGTGGCCTAATTAGGGAGACCTAGCATGGCTGTGTGTGGGCAGGTCATGCCTTACCAACTTGGCAAACTAATGAGAGAGAGAGATTGATGAGGGTAGGGCAGTGGACATTGTCGACATGGATTTTAGTATGGCGTTTGGCAAAATCCCTCATGGGAGGCTAATCCAGATGATTAAGATGTATAAGTTCCACAGCAAGTTGGCTGTTTGGATTCAGAACTGCCTTGCACAAAGAAGACAGAAGGTAGTGGTCGAAGGGACTTTTACAAGCTGGAGGTCTGTAATTAGGGGAGTTCTGCCACAATCAGTGCTGGGACCTCTACTGTTTGTGATGTACTGTATATAATTGATCTGGATGAAAGTGTAGATAGTAGGTTAGTAAACTTGTGGATGATACCAACATTGGTGAAGTTGTGGATGGTGTAGATGACTGGCAAAGAATACAACAAAATATAGATCAATTGCAGATATGGGCAGAGAAATGGCAGGCAGAGTTTAACCCAGATAAATGAGGTGTTGCTCCTTAGCAGGGCAAATGGAAGGAGACAGTACACTGTTAAGGGCAAGGTCCTTTATGTTACTGAGCAAAGAAATCTTGGGATCCAACTTTATAGCTAAAAATACAAGGTAGCTTATATACATAGACAGACTGTTTATAAAGTGATGCAAGGCACAGGAATGTCTGTACATAAGGTGACTGACGGGAAGTGATAAAGTAGAGGTGATAGGGAGGAGGGAGGAGGGTGGGCAAGTTGGTGGAGTATTGTTCAGCCTTGCTGTCTAGGGAAATTGACGGTTTGATGCTGGTGGTCCTGGGGTAGATGCTACATAGCCTCCTTCCAAATGAGAATAGGACAAACCGTCCATGAGCAGGGTGGATGAGATCCTTCATGATGGTATTGGTAAAGAGATGAGAGATGGTTTAAACTAGTATGAGCTGGGGGCGGGGGGGAGGGGGTTGAATAAGTTTAGAAATTAAAGGCAGCGAATCAGAAACCAAAAAGGTAGGTAGCAAACTGAACCACAATAGAAGGAATAAATGGTGTCAATGCAATAAGCTAGAAGTCTCTCTCAAGTCCATGTTGTATTTTAAACAAAAATCAATGGATAAGCAGCACAGATTACCGATATGATCTAGCTGCTAATATGGAAATTATCTGGTCTCTATAATGGAAACAGTTATAAACAGACTGAAGTTGGGAATTTAATATTCAGGGACACTTGACTTTTAGGAAAGGCAAGAACGAAAGGTAGTGGGACAGTTCTATTTTAAAGAGGTGAAATAACTAAAATGGTGAAAGGCAACTCCTCCATTTGAGTAGAGGTTTTTTTTAGTGAAAAAAAGTGGGAAACAGGACTATGGTAGAAAGCCATGGAAGTGGAATATTTTAATATATGATAGTAAAAGCTAAGATAGATTTATAATTGGTAAGGGAACCAAGGGTTAAAGAGACAGGGTTGGAAAATATGCCCGAGGAAAGCTGGATAATTCTAGTCTTATTATTTGGCAGAGCAGGCTCAAGGGACGAGATAGCCAATGCAAGTTCGTATTTCTTAAGACTTTATGGTTTTCAAGAGAATCTTTTCTTGAACTCCACAAGAACCCATTTTGGGAGTTGCATTGGGGAGTCTAACACTTTATGGCAGACCTTATCAAAACTGGCTTTAATATATCAAAAAAACAGAGAAGTGCTCTGTAATGGGGATGGCAGAAGGAAAAATTAGGTTACAATGCCATGATCGTGCAAAATGCAAGGGAACAGCAATGTGATAATTAAGAGGGAGCAAAATGGAATTAAATATATTTGAAATGGGAACAAAACATCCCAACAGTTGACGATTTGGATGAAAAATAGAGGAAGTGGTTGATATGGAATTGTTAAATTTCGGGGTTGAGCCTGGTAGTTTAAACTATATGGTGGAAAGAAGATTACATTACTGAAACCGTACAGAAGTCTGAAAGGTCAGTAAGTGAGGCAAAAGTAAAAATGGCAACTAAATTATCTCTTTCTTTGACTTCTTAGCTCTTCAGTCTTAGTAAGCTTACTACTGTATTCCATCCAGTATATCAGCCTTTGTAAAATTGCAGCAATACTTCCTTTGGCACAAAGTTTCCCAACCTTTTTTATGCCATGGACCAATACCATTAAGAGGTCCAAGAAACCCCAGGTTGGGAACCTCTGTTTGAGAGCTATTCCAGCATTATCATTAAACCTAATATCAAGGATCTGTTTTTGATCAACTTACATAGGTTGAACATTAAAGCCTACCTTTCTCACGGCTCAAAACAAAACCTGTTAATATCACTTTTTCTCTGGAATGATCTTTCCTCCAGCTTCCAATTAGTTTGCTTCTGTTTTATTTCAATTTCACTGCCTTGATAGATCCACCCTTTCAGCTTGTTGTTGCTTTGTAGGAGAGATTACTTCATAGCTTCCTTTCACTGTGTCCAGTCACCTCACATGTACCATTTTCACGTACCCTCTGCCACCATAACATTTTCATTTTATTTCTCATCATGAGTTATGGTCAAGAATCAAAGGCCAAGAAAAGTACATCACAAGCATCACCTGATGGCTTACCATGTAGTTGTGGTGAGTCTCATGGCAGTCAAGGAATCTTTAATTACACGTGCATCAACATTCAAGATTTAATTCACACTGTCCTTGCCACACACAACTCAAACCACTTAAATAGAACAAAATTACATGATACAAAACTGATGCAGAACATCTCTACAGACCTTCACCTTACAAACTTTTACATAGAACATAGAAATCTACAGCACATTACAGGCCCTTTGGCCCACAATGTTGTGCTGACCATGTAACCTACTCTAGAGACTGCCTAGAATTTCCCTAGCACATAGCCTTCCACTTTTCTAAGCTCCATGTACCTATCTAAGAGGCTCTTAA
Source organism: Mobula hypostoma (assembly GCF_963921235.1). Classification (NCBI taxonomy): domain Eukaryota; kingdom Metazoa; phylum Chordata; class Chondrichthyes; order Myliobatiformes; family Myliobatidae; genus Mobula; species Mobula hypostoma. The sequence continues at coordinate 34,216,213 of NC_086103.1, read as the reverse complement.
AGTACTGTAATGCTAAGACATTGAGCAGTCATTCTGGACACAAGACAATGTTCAGCACAATCTAGCCCTTAGTCTTCAATAAAATGGAACTCGAGTTGCAAGTTCAAGGGTATCTGGTATCAATTGTATTAAACTAGTTCTACAATTGTTATGGAACAGCAGAAAGCCAGTCCACCCATTAAGCCACTGCCAGCTTTTTTGCAGATCACATTCATTCACTTACCATTTGTGCAGAGTCTTGCAAATTATTTGCCCTTAAGATCCTATCCAAATTTGCTTTTAAAACCCTTCTGTTCCCACTGCATTTGTAACACAATGTGTTAAAGTTATTCAACTTGCAGAAGAGGGCAGATTTCCAAGTTTACACCCATTATGAACCAACCATGGATAAAGGATGTCTCTTCTAAATATGAAAGCGATTGATCAAAAACAAACACACAAATGTCAATGCAGTTTCAATGCATAACTTGATTTTTGAAGATTATAAGCACTCTGCATTTCTTTATTCCACATAGAGTGCTAGAGGTAACTTTTTTTTGGTGGAGGGGGTGATGTATGCTATTTGCAAACTCTTCTTCAATGAGAGTTATTTTGTAATGCCACGGAACTCAACATTCTTCCATATTTTGGAAGAATGCTTAGGAAGAAGTTCTTATTGTAGCAAAAATAAATATAACAAATGCAAAATATCTGCTGATAATCAGTTAATAGTTCTCTCATTTTCAGAAAGGCAATCAGAAACAAATCCAATTTGGAAAAAAAAAAGAAATCACTTCATAAATTATTAAAAATCCTCGCTTCTTGTTTTAGGATTGTATTGTGATAATTCTCATTTTGCTCTTCTTCCCCCTTTCCAAAACAAAATTTCCGAGGATAGTTAAGTGACCTTAAGATGAGAATTATTTTATTATTGCAAACATGCATTCTGTGGTAACGCCAAAGTAATACAGAGTGGTAGCGCCCTCAAACAGTTCCCAGATTTTGCTTCAAACTGTTTTCTGTAATACGACTATGTTCAAAGTACTCTACAGGAGGAATACAACTGAAATCGTTATGAACGTACATTATTTTAATGCCTACCTGTGGAGGTGCTTGGAAATTGCTTTTGAAAGATTGAGCATTTACATCTTCAAAACCATTTGGGGACCAGGGTTTGTTTTCATGCCTGGAATAAAGCAGAAATCAATCTTGAGGGATACACTGTCTAAGGAATGTTGCTACAAATAAAGCAAGCAAATGCTCAAAATGAATTATACACAAAGTGAGTGTTAATTGTTCCAGAATTATCTGGATTTCTTAAAACTGGGTTAAAATAATAAGATATAGGAAGACACTTACAGCCAACCATATTTTTAAGTGAAATACGGTTCATTTACAGTGAATATGGAATACTTTTCTACTTGTCCCTCACCATTAATTAGATACTTGTTTAAAGAAACAAAGATGACCAAGTAGGAAAACATTCAACTACACAACTGTGTTGTGACCGTAGAACCCAAGAAATAATATTAGATCAGCAACACAGGTCATAAAGGAATTTATGTTCTATACTTTTCCCAGTGCAATCATTATCTGCTGCAGAGTCCTGTTCACATCCAAGCTAAATATATCCAATCACATCTCAAAAGTGTAACACTATCTTTCTTCCTCCATTCCCAGACCCCCACCCCTGTCCATTATCCTTAGCCTCCAAGAAATTTTGCTCCCAGCTCTTAGAAGGACATGAAGATTGCTTTTTGGACTGAAGACTTGTGTTTAGTGTTGCCTCCCAGAGACTGGTACTGGGCCATTGCTATTTGTCATCTACAGTCAATTATGATGAGAATGTACAAGGAACAGTTTGCAGATTTACCAATGACACTTAAATAGGTGGGGTCTTATGCAACAAAGATGGCCATCAGGAATTACATGGGAATCTGCAATCAGCTGGGGAAGTGGTCCCAATGGAGTTCAATTCAAACAAGTACAAGGACACTTTCATAGTAATTGATAGGATCCTGTGAGAAGTGTAGAACAGACCTGGGAGTACAAATACATGGTTCCCTGAAAGTGAATGGTAGGCAGTATGCCAATTGTGTTCAGCATGTTAGCCTTCAGTCAGGGTATTGCACCTGAACAAGACATTAAAGCCACATTTGATACAGTGTTCAATGTTGGTCACTGTGCTTTTGGAAAGACGTCATTAAGCTGGAAGGAGTGCAAGAGGAGATTTACAAAGTTATAGCCAGGGTTTAAGTTACAGAGAGTTTGAACAGAGTTTTTCACTGGGGCATCGGAGAATGAAGGGTGATATAATAGAGATTTGCCAAATTGCTTTTTTTTATATAAAGAAATCAAGAACTAAAGGACATGGGCTACGGAAGATCCAGAAGTTGGAAAACAAGGGAGAAAAATATGGAAAAATCATTGCTAGAAATAAGAAATAAAAATAAACTAATATCTAATATACTGGTAAGTCTCACATTGGATCACAAAATGCCAGTGCTACCAATTTTTTGTTTAATTTTACTGTGGATAAAGTTTGTGTCTGTTGAACACTAAAAATTGAATTATATGGATAAGAAACAGGACAAGATCTCTTCATGAGTTTTGAAAAAAAAAGATTAGATTGCTTATCTAAAAACACTTTTAAAAACATTTTGAGTTATACATTTACCATCAGAAAAACTTACCTGAGATGCTAGAGTTTTTAATTGTAAGGTCACAAAAGATTTTTCATATATTATACAAAGAGATAAAACTAGGATTGGTCTCAATCCATTGCTTTCAAAAGACCATATACCGATAGACTGGAATGGATTTAACATTTCAAGTGTGACTGTTTTTGACGTAGAAGTAATGAAGCCAGTATGAGGCTCAAATTCTTTACTAGTTGTGTAAAAGGTGGGTGGAAGAGTGGTGGCAAATACAAAAGGACAGGGTAGTACAGCATTGAAACAGGTCTTTCAATCCAACTCATCCACGACGACCAAGGTGCCTATCTAAACAAAGAATGCAATTCAGAAAGCAAACAATCTACTGTAGCTCATCTCTCTACAGCAGTGAAGTTAAAGTTGGAGACAAACATGGCATCTGTCATCAAATATCTGCTTGTTAACAGGTTAGCACATGAGATCACAACATAAGTCGCCCATCCCACCATTGGTTGTGTTCCAAACAGTTGCCTGTACAATACAAAACCTTCATTCCAGTGAATCTGCCATTTCCTCCAAAAACCTGATGTTAGCTGTGTCCTTTCCAGTTTTTTAGCAAGTGAGAGACACATAGCTATGGAAAAATCAGAAGTTTCCACTCCCAAGTTTCTTTTTACAATAAGGCTATTAACTTTTCACTTTCACACCAACATGGAAAATCAGTTTAAATATTCACGCTCTGGATATAGTACTCTTCCTGCCAGAAAAGAAGCACAATAGGAATTTGTAAAGTTGTTTATTACCTTCAAGATTTCTATTCATTTAAGATTCATAACTAAATTATGTAACACCCACCAACGTTCCAAAATACACCGAGCAGGCTCAGCTCCACAGTTAAATTCATAAAAATACCAATATTTCTATTAAACCACAGGTTAACAAAGAAAATCAGAAGTTATATGAATCAAATAACTAAGAGAAAGTTATATTGTTATTTCAAATTTACTGCAATGTCAGGATTGTAAAATACAATGGAAGAAATTTCAGTGTTAGGTTTATTGTTATATATTGAACACAAACCATTGATACACTGTACTCCACAGGCATGCACTGGTTTATATGAGGTAGTCAATATCTATTAATGCAGGATTAATAATAGGCCATAAGATATACAAGCAGAATTAGGCCATTTGGCCCACCGAGTCAGCTACTTCATCACAGCTGATCCATTTTCCTCTCAGCTCTAATCTCCTACCTTCACCCTGCATCCCTTCATGTCCTGACCAATCAGGAATCTACCAACTTCTGCCTTAAATATACATAAAGACCATAGCTGCCCATGGCAAGGAATTCCATAGATTCACCATCCTCTGGCTAAAGAAATTCCTCATCTCCGTTCTAAAAGGATGCCCCTCTATTCTGAGGCTGTGTCCTCTGGTCTCAAACTCTCCCACCATAGGAAACATCCTCTCCACATCCACTCAATCAAGGCCTTTCACCATTCAATAGGTTTCAATGAGGTCACCCCTCATTCTTCTGAATTCCAGTGAATACAGGACCAGAGCCGTCAAATGCTTTTCATATGATAAGATGTTCAATCCTGGAATCATTGTGTGAAACTCCTTTGAACCTTCTCCAGTTCCAGCACATCTTTTCTTAGACAAGGGGCCAAAACTGCTCATAATACTCCAAGTGAGGCTTTACTAGTGTTTTATGATGTCTGAACATTACATCCCTGCTTTTATATTCTTGTCCTTTTGAAATTAATGCTAGTACAGGTGTCCCCCGCTTTTCGAACGTTCGCTTTACGAAACCTTGCTGTTATGAAAGACTTACATTAGTTACCTGTTTTCACTAACAGAAGGTGTTTTCACTGTTACGAAAAAAGGCAGCGCGTGAAAAAAGCAGCGCACACCTCGAGCAGCCAAGCTCCTCCCCTGGAACTGCATTCTAGCCGGCATTGCTTAAACACGTGCCTGTGAGCAGCTGTTAGCAATATGAGTTCTAAGGTATTGGAAAAGCCTAAAAGAGCTCATAAGGGTGTTACACTTAGCATAAAACTAGACATAATTATGCTTTTCGATCATGATGAACCAAGTAAGGACAAAGTGAGTTTGGCTTGTGGAAATTGATGAAGATGATGTTGAAGAGGTTTTGGCAACCCATGACCAAGAACTGATAGATGAAGAGCTGATGCAATTGGAAGAGGAAAGGACAACAATTGAAACCGAATGCAGTAGCAAACAGACCGAAAGTGAAGTCATCCAGGAACTGAACGTGAAGCAACTGCATGAGATTTTCGCAGCAATGATTGCAGAAAAGTATGACTTTAATTTTGAAAGGGTATGTAGGTTTAGGGCATATTTGCAAGATGGTTTGAGTGCTTACAAAGAACTGTATGATAGAAAAATGCGCGAGGCTAAGCAGTCAAGCATACGGTCGTTTTTTAAGCCTCCCACATCAGCCACAGCAGATGACGAACCTCGACCTTCGACATCGAGGCAGGCAGAGATAGAAGAAGATGACCTGGCTGCCCTGATGGAAACAGACGACGATGAGATGACACCCTGGTATCCCACCACCCCAACCCCCGGGCCATGGACCGACACATTGCTGTGGAGAACGTAGCAGTAGCCGGGACGCACCCAGCACATCTTTAAAAAAAAAGCCAAAATAAACAAGCTAATTGATTACGTGCCGGGCAGCACCTAATTGATGAACACAAACACGAGGAAATCTGCAGATGCTGGAATTTCAAGCAACACACATAAAAGTTGCTGGTGAACGCAGCAGGCCAGGCGGCATCTATAGGAACAGGTACAGTCGACGTTTCGGTTTCTAGTCCTGACGAAGGGTGTCGGACCGAAACGTCGACTTTACTTCTTCCTATAGATGCTGCCTGGCCTGCTGTGATCACCAGCAACTTTTATGCGTGTTACCTATTAAATAGCTTGTTTATTTCAGCTTTTTTCTTAAAGATGTGCTGGGTATGTCCCGGCTACCAGTGCACCCCTGCATGCTTCGTGGATAGGTATCAGTCGGCGGCCCGGAAGGTGGGGACCACTGCACCACCCCAACCTCCGACGACTCGGCCTAACACACCATCATCAGTGTGCTTGTCGCTGTCTTCCCGATTCCGGTAAGTGATACTACATTGTACTTACATTTCTACTTTATATAGGCTGTGTATTTTTATGTGTTATTTGGTATGATTTGGCAGCTTCATAGCTTAAATGTTACTGGAGAGAGCGCTTCTGCCGAGAGCACATGCATGAGATTTTCGCTATGGAGAACAGTGCGGCAATGATTGTAGAAAAGTATTTCTACTTTATATAGGCTGTGTACTTATCATATCACTCCTGCTTTTACTATATGTTACTGTTATTTTAGGTTTTATGTGTTATTTGGCATGATTTGGTACGTTATTTTTTTGGGTCTGCGAACACTCACAAATTTTTCCCATATAATTACATGGTAATTGCTTCTTCACTTTACGACATTCCGGTTTACGAACCGTTTCATAGGAATGCTCTACCGTCGGATGGCGGGCGAAACCTGTACCATAAATTAGGAACAATTTAACAAAACTGCATTCCACACAGCTCCCTCTATATCAATGACACAGAGCAAAGACATGGAATCAGTTACATGGTTAATAAGTGTCAATAAATAGGTCAAAGGTCAATAATGTGACCACTAGCAATGCCAGGACTTGATTTATATAATGCACAGTACAATCCCGAGTAAAATAAACTTGTGCCCAGTTTGAAAACACTAGCTTAAATTATTTTGAATTTCTTGCTGAGTTTAACACAAAGTGTCATAATCTCGTCTAAAACTGACAATAATTTAAAATAAGTCTGTTGCTTCCATCCTCAACCCCACCCCTCAGAATACAGACTGAAATCCCAATGGATTGTTTGCTGCACAAGGAGAGATTAGATAAATTTTGTTAATAATACTTTGTACTTAACGAATGGAGAGTATTTGAGAAAGGCGGGTGTGATAGATAAGGAATCGATATCATTGCAGCTTTTGTGACCATCAAAAGAATTGTTCTTTTCAAATGGTACAAGGTGTACTGAGCAAGTCTGGAGGGAGGGGTGAGAAAAAAAAATCAATGGAATCACCAGTCCTCCAAGAGAATCCCACCACCGAGCAGATCGCACATCTTTCCCTACCCCCCCCCCCTTTCCACAGGGATCACTCCCTACATGACTCCCTTGTTCATACGTCCTTCCCCACTGATCTCCCTCCTGGCACTTGTCCTTGCAAGTGGAACAAGTACTACACCTGCCCCCTACACCACCTCCCTTACTACCAATCAGGGCCCTAAACAGTCCTTTCAGGAGAGGTGACAATTCACCTGTGAGCATTGGGGTCCATCTACTGTATCCGGTGCTCCTGGTAAGACCCAACCTAGATTGGGAGGCTACTTTGCCGAGCACCCACCAGAAAAAGCAGGATCTTCCAGTGGCCATACATTTTAATTCCACTTTCCACTCCAGTATGTCTATCCATGGCTTCCACAACTGTCGCGATGAGGTCACACTCAGGTTGGAGGACCACCACCTTATATTCTGTCTAGGTAGCCTCCAACTTGATGGCATGAACAGAGATTTCTCAAAATTCCAGTAATGCCTCCCCTTAACCATTCCCCATCCCCTTTTCCCTCTCTCACATCATCTCCTTGGCCTGCCCATCTCTGGTGCTCCTCCCCTCCTTCCTTCCTTTCAGGGCCTTCTGTCCTCTGTTAGATTTCCCCTTCTCCAACCCTGTATCTCTTTCACCAATCAGCTTCCCAACTCTTTGCTTCACCCCTCCTTCCCCTCCCCCCCCAACTTTTAACTCTTCTCATTTTTTTTCTCCAGTCCTGCTGAAAGGTCTTGCCCAGAAATGTCAACTGTATTCTTTTCCATAGATGCTGCCAAGCCTGCTGAGTTCTTCCAGCATTCCGTGTGTATTGCTTGAATAGGCAGTTCTGTAGCCTTTTCCCTACCCTCAAAGATGCAAATGGCTTTGGAACAATCAGTATTCAAATTCCAGCCTTTGTCCTGTTTGGTCTGATGCAAGAGTCCAAGAGACACTCAACTTTCTTATCTTCTGCTTGCATTGCCATTTTGCATGCCATAATACAATTATCTCTTCAACATGTCTCACATCTCCAAGTACAATGTCTTATGTGATGCATTTTTTCCAGGCAACTGCAATCTATAGTACCTTGTCCAAGAAGGCATGCTTTGTGCTAAGCAACTGGCTAGACTGCTCACTGATATTGACTTCTCCCTTCCACAGACTGAGGTACCCACCTACTTCAAGCATACTTCAATTATACTGGTACCCAAGAAAATCGCGGTATATGCCTTAATGATTATTGTCCAACAGCACAGATGTCCATGGTGATGAAGTGCTTTGATAGGTTGGTGATGAAACACATTAAGTCCTACCTAAGAAGCGATTTTGATCGATTCAATTTGCCTACCATCACAACAGGTCAACAGCAGATGCTATTTCATTTGCTCTTTATTCGAGATCCCCACCACTCAGGTCATCCTGTCTTCTTACTGCTGCCATCAGACAGCAAATTGAAGAGCCTCAAATCTCACACCACTAGGTTCGAGAACAGTTACTAACCCTCAACCATCAGGCTCGTGAATAGAAGGAGGTAACTACACTCACTTGCCCCATCAATGAAATCTTCCTTCAACCAATGACCTCACTCCAAGGACTCTATCTCATGTTCTCGTTATTTATTGCTACCTATTTATATTTGCACGGTTTGTTATCTTCTGCACACTGGTGGATCTTACATTGATCGTGTTATAGTTACAAATACTATAGATTTGCTGAGTATGTCCATAAGAAAATGAATGTTGGGGTTGTATATAGTGACATATGCACTGTGATATTAAATTGACTTTGAACTTTGAATGGTGGCCACTTTATTAGGTACACCCAGAGCCTCATAAAGGGGCCACTCAGTGTAAGTTTGTGGTCTTCTTCTGCAGCCCATTCGTTTTGTTTGCCATTTTGTGCATTCAGAAGTACTCTACTGCACACCATTGTTGTAACCCATGGTTGCTCAAGTTACTGTCTTCTTCCTGGCAGCTTGAACTAGTCTGGCCATTCTCCTCTAACCTCACTCATTAAAAGTGTATTTTCATCCACAAAACTTCCATTCATTAGATATTTCTTTTGTTTTTCAAACCACCCTCTCCAAACTCTAAGAGATGGTCGGGCATGACAATCCCAGATCATCAATAGTTTGAGATACTCAAACACTATCTGACACCAACAATCATTCCATGGTCAAAGTCACTTAGATCACATTTCTTCCCCATTCTGATGTCTGGTCTTGACACCTGAATCTTGAACATTGCTGGATGTTTTTGTACATCGAGTTTCTGCCAGACAATTGGTTGAGTAGATACTTATATTAACAAACGGGTGTCCAGCTGTACCTAATATAGTGGCCACTAACTGCACACCTGTAATTCTCTCCCTCAGTACAGATTCTACCAAACACTATCAGTGTTTCACGGCACCTTCAAAAGGCTAGGAGAGTTTGCAAAGTGACTCACCCTTGTTTTAAATGACTTTCACAAGAAATGTTCAATCTCTATTTAACCAGATAGGTTTGGTACTGTTTGAACAGTGTTCACATTTATTGAGTAAATATACGCTGAAGCCAAGGCAAAACTGGCTGTTCAAATAACTACGGTATATTAACAGAAATATAAAAATGGCAAAAGTTCAATTTTGCTTTACTATTGCTTTAAAGTGAGCAATAAACCAAAGTCACCTACGCAGCATTACAGAGGAGTTAATGTGATGGGAATTAGTATTACAATTTAAATTATCTGCATAATGGACATGGAGCAAGTGAAAGTTCAGATTTTGGCATACTGGCATAGCTATAGAGCTGTTGTCTTACAGCTTCAGCTTCAATTCTGGTATCTGGTGCTGTTCATGTAGAGTTTGCATATTCTACTTGTGACTATCTGCGTTTTCCTCCAGGGCTTCTAGATTCCTCCCACATCGGAATGTGCAGGTTGATAGGATATTGACCACTAAATTGTTTGGCATAGGTGAGTACAGAAGTCTACTAAAGACAAGAATAGGAGAGGGTGGGAAAAAAAAGTTTGCAAAGAAGTTGATAGAAAGTAAAGGAAAAGATAGCAAAAATGTTTCCTTTATAGTCAGCACTGACCTCAGTGTGCAAATGGGGTCATTTCTGTGTTCTATCTGCAATGGGTCTTTAACTGCCAACTGAGAAATGGGCACGAGAAGTTCTTGTATGTTCAAAGTAAATTTATTATCAAAGCACACATGTCACCATATACAACCCAAGATTGGGGCTCTTCTGGGCATACTCAGAAAATCCAAGAAACATCATAGAATCAATGAAAGATGACACCCAAGAGCACAGACAAACAGCCAATGTACAAAAAGACAACAGACTCTGCAATACAAAAGAAAACCTAAGCAATAACTATTGAAAACATGAAATGAAGAGTCCTTGAAAGTGAGTCCATTAGTTGTGGGAACAGTTCAGTGATGGGGCGAGTGAAGCTATACCCATTGGTTTGACAGCCTGATAGCTGAAGGCTAATAACTGTTCCTGAACCTTGTTGTGTGTGTCCTGAGGCTCCTGTTCTTTCTTCCTGCAGGCAGCAGCGAGAAGAGAGCATGGCCAAGGTGGTGGGTCCTTGATGGATGCTGCTTTCCTGCTACAGCACTCAATGTACAATTGCTCAGTGGTAAGGAGGGCTTAACCAATGATGACCTGGACTGTATCCACTACTTTTCCATTTAAGGGCTTCCATACCAGTTCCCCAATTACTACTTAATGACTGAATATAGGTTAATTTACAACTATAAATGACAAACACCAGGAAGAACAAGAATTTAAACCTCCAGAAGGTATATTTTGGAGAAGGAACAGAGACAAGAAAAGTGGTTGTTTATTCAAAATAACAAAATAATTTCAATTACAAAACCATAAAATACAAGTTTCTTTCAGATGTCCACCTTGCTTCCAGGGACATCACAGTAGTGTAGCAGTTTGTGCAAGATTACAGCTCAGGGCTTCGGAATTCAGAGTTCAAGTTCTGCATCCTCTGTAAACAAGTTTGTACATTCCTTCCCATCAGCGTACGGGTTTCCTCTGGTTGTTCCGGTTTCCTTCCACAGTCCAAAGGCAGACTGGTTAGTAGTTAATTGGTTATTGCAAATTGTCCTGTGATTAGGCTGGGGTCAAAAATCATTGTGTTGCTGGACGATATGGCTCGCAGGGCTGGAAGGCCCTGTTCCACACTATCTCTAAAGCTAAAAAGTAGATCTTTATCCAATCTTAGTCATTTTACCAGAAGTACAATTCTCCCACCAAAAATGTTATAAAAATATTAAGAAAGATGTAACTATTCATATAAAAACGTGTCAGAGGGAAAGTATTGGGTTTTGAGATAAAAGGATACACAAAATTTAGTGATGGAATGGGATATAGAAATGGGCAAAAATCAATTTCATAAGGCAATGTGAAATATTCTCTATAGAAAGCACAAGATCTGAATTGTAGAATTTATTTCAAGATGAACGTTATAGGCCTGTTTAGGGTTCTAACTTGACAATTGATCTAGACCAGATGGAAGTGGCCCACACCACTGACCTATCAGATGTTTAGGGTCACTAAAATTACAGCCATTCTGAACCTCGTACATCTTTAGCACACCTCAGCTTCCTGATCAAGAGGATCTTCTGTTTTAGTTCCACTATCAAGGACATCTTTAAGAGGCAGCACCTCAAGATGGCAGCATCGATTTTTAAGGGGTCTCACCATCTGTGGCATGCCCGCTTCTCATTACTACTTTCAGGGCGGTGTTACAGGAGACTGAAGAACCACTTACTTAGAAACAACTTCTCCCCCTCCATCAGATTTCTGGCCTGTCCATGAACACTCTTTTTGTATTTTGTAACTTGCAGTTTTTGTGAATTTGTGTTGTACTGCTCCTGCAACAAAATCAATCTCTCTTCATGTAAGACATTGACAATAAAAGTGATTCTGTTGGGACTTGATCATCCATCTATAATTTCTACCTTGTACTGCCTCAGTGCACTGTGTAATGAATTGATCAGTAAAAGCGGTAAGCAAGACAAGTTTTCACCACCTCTGTACATCTAATGGTAATACACCAATTTCAATCCCGTATTTTGTACTGTGGGTAGTAGGTAGTGGCTCCGTATGTCAATACTGCAGGGCGTGACGACCCTGCCTCACCTGAGTCCTGGGCTCAGCTGGCTCTGGCTGACAGTACCCGGTATGGGCCCCTGTCCAGGGTTACGGATCCCACTGCTTTGTGGGTATCTTCAGAAGAAGAGAAGGCTAAGGAGTAAACCCTACACAAATCCGGAGTGGAGCCCCTAAGGCGGTTGGATGACGTATCACTTCACCTCCCGGCAGCTCCTGCAGCCAAGCTGATGCCAAATGTACTGCTTCATATTCCTTTGGACAACATCTGCGAGGCCGAGAGGGGGATCTTGATGTCTGGGCAGCCCAGGATCTCCATATTCATTGCCCAGGTCTGCGCCCCAAACGGGCGCATCCATTGTCTACTTAGACATATGGAGCCATGAGTATTTTGTATTGTCTGGAGTAAAGGGGAAACAAAACTGGACTGAGACACCCAAAAGGCAATTTGTCAATTGCTTTTGTGTTTTTTTTTTGAAAATTTCAACAAGTTTCCAAGATTTTCAGTCACAACCCATAATTTAAATCTGTGGAAGCCCTTAGACAAAGAATATGGCTCACTGGAGTGCTTTACATATCAGGCGGTGGATCCGGAGTTACAGTACTGTGCGAAAGTTTCAGGCATATGTAATACCCTGGTTCATATTTTTACTGTTATATACAGTTGCAAGAATAAGATTGTGACCCTTAACAGTTACCTGTTTTTTTGCGTTAATTACTCAACCTGTGGTTTGATCTTCATCTAAGTCACAAAAATAGACAAGCACAATCTGCCTAAACTAATAACACACCATTGTACATTTCATGTCTTTATTGAACACATTGTTTAATTCACAGTCCAGGCTGGCAAAAGTATGTGAATTCTTGTGTTTAATAGTGGTAGAACCTTTAGCAACAATAGCCTCCACCAAATGTTTCCTGTAGCTGCTGATCAGACTTGCAGAATGGTGAGGAGGAATTTTAGACCATTCCTCCATACAAAGCTGTTTCAGTTCATCAATATTTCCAGGATACCTTGAATGAAGAGCCCTCTTCAGGTCAGGCTACAGCATCTCAATTGGGCTAAGGTCTAGACTCTGACTTAGCAATTCCAAAATGCAAGTTTCCTTTTTTAAACCATTCTGCTGTTGATTTACTCTTGTGTTTTGGATCATTGTCTTGTTACATCATCCAACTTCTATTAAGCTTCAGGTGACAGACCGCTACCCTGATATTCTCCTGTACGTGTCTTGATACAATTTGTTGACTCAATGCATTGCAAGCTGTCCTGAGGCAGCAAAAGCAGCCCCAAACCATGCTTCTCCTTCCACCATGCTTAACAGCTGGGATGAGGTTTTGGTGTTGGTGTGCAACATCCTGTTTCCTTCAAATGTAGCAATGTGCATTTCTGCCAAAAAGTTCAACTTTTGTCTCACCTGTCCACAGAACACTGTCCCAGAAGCACTATGGAACATTCAGGTGGTCTTTTGCAAATTTGTGATGTGCAGCAACTTTTTTTTTTGGGAGAGCAGTAGTTTCCTCTGTGGTGTCCTTCCAAGAACACCATTCTTGTGCAATATATTCTTATAGTGGATGCATGAACAGAGACAACAAGTTCGAGAGATCTCTGCAGGTCTTTTGCTGTTTACTTGGATTCTTTTTCACCTCCTTCAACAGTGCACATTGTGCTCTTGCGGTGATCTTTGCAGGAAACCCACTCCTAGGGAGAGTAACAACAGTACTGAGTTTCCTCCATTTGGAGACAATTTCTCTTGCTGTGGACTGATGAATGCCCAGGTCTTTAAAAATGCTTTTGTTGCTTTTTCCAGCTCCATGCACTTCTACAATTCTTCTTCTAAAGTCCTCTGAAAGTCATTTTGATTGAGGCATAGTACACATAAACAGATCTTCCTTGAAAAGAGCAGGCTCTGTCAGTAACCTGACTGTGTTTTATTTATATAGGGCAGGGCACCTCTACAACCCACACCTCCAATCCCATCTCATTGATTGGAACACTCAACTCCAAATAGCTTTTGAAGAAGGCATTAACCAAGAGGGTTCACAGTTTTTGAACTTAGACTGATTTTTTAAATGGTGTACTCAGTATTGACGAGAAGTATAGTTGCATGTGTGTTATTAGTTTAGCTATATTGTGTTTGTCCATTATTGAGAGAATAATTAGTCATATTACAGAACGACTCCAGTGCTTCCTGCCTCTTCCCCTCTCCCTTCCCCTTTTCCAAATTATGATTCCCCTCTCCTTGTCCACTTTCCACTCTCAGTCCACAATTGAGACCCATATCAAAATCAGGTTTATCACTCACATCACAATTTTTTTTGCACGGCAGTACAGTGCAACACATAAAATTACTACCATACTGTGCAAAAGTCTTACGCACCCTACATGTGCTTAAGACTTTTGCACAGTACTCTATTTCTTTATAAACCTAAATATTCTCATTGAAATAAAGCTTTAAATGAGCCTAACCCTTTGACATTTTCTCCTGCTGTGCAGAGTTCTGTGTTGTATAATTTAACAGAAAGTACATTGTAGTAAATACTTTCAAACCAGAACTTTCTTAAGCAGATATATCACTTGAAACTACTAACTCATTTGTTTTAACAGACTATAGGATTTTAAGTTAACTTTAAAATCAATGAAAATCAGTGGGGCTGAGCTCGCAACAACAGGTGCATTTTGAAAATGCTTGTACTGATCCCTCCCAGCAGTGCTCCAACATGCATTGCACAGGGAATTATGTCACTAAATGTGAGCCTGTGGGAAACAGATGTGTAATCAGAAGCATTTAGTCCAGTTTCCAGAGTAAAATAATAGGGTTGTTTTTTTTTATTACATTGTTTACAGAAGGTATTCAAGTTTAGATTTTTCTCCCTACCAACTCTACTTCCCCCAACCAACGAAGCAAAATCTGACTGAGTATTTCTGTGTTGCCCTATTTTCAATCCAGAAGTTCAACTACACACCCCTTGGTGCCAAGAATACTTCAGCATGATTTCCATATAATGTTCTTGGAGCAGTGCAGGGAAACTTAATCCCAATGGGCTTAGAAGTACCAGTCTTCACAGACAGTACTGGATGGAAATCCAATAAATAAAATCTCTTATTTATCTTTGGTGTTACAGAAATGTGATGCATTAGATCAATTAATTATCTGCCAAACTTGCAGGAAATTTCAAACTATTTAGTCCTCCACACAGAAAAAAAGCACTTCCTGCACAGGGGATTTTAGGTCATACATTAGGCAAGGGCATTTTTCCTGCAATGTAGTATGTGCATATAACAATATTTGTGGAGTGCATAGGAGATTAAAAAAAAGACCAGACTTACACAGGATGGAAAGAGGCCCTTTGATACAATGCATCTTCAAAAGTCATCAAATAACCATGCACAAATTTCATTTAACCCTCTGGCATTCCCAGCAACTCCTCTACAATTATCCTGTCACCACCTACACTAAAGGGAACTTACGGCAGCTAATTAATACACCAACCTGTACGTCTTTGGCAATGGTTGAAACACAGCATCCAGGGGAAACCCACAGGGTCATGGGGAGAACATGCATACTAAACTCTGACTTTAGATCAGCTCACTCAAAGTTCTGGAGGAACTGAGCTAGCCAGGCTGCATCTATGGAGGGGAATAAACAGTCAACATTTCAGGCCAAGACTTACCAAAACGTGTGCATTTCACTTTAGATCACTTTAATCATGTTGCCCCAAATGAAATGTGTATTTAGGAGCACTACAATACATTGCAAATGAATTGCAGTTCATCTACAGAAGAGACTGGACCATTTGAAGTGAAAGAAGATTGGCAACTCAGGTTGGCTGCTTGTTTGTAGGGTTGTTCGCCAAGCCTGGAGGTTAGGTCGCAAACATTTCGACTCCAGTCGATGTGACATCATCAATGAGCAATTAAGTGCTGTTTCTACCATGTGCTCATGTTTATATTGGTCTGACTCATTGTTCTGATTGGTTGGCTGTCAGGCTGGCAGTTGTCTCCACTGGTTCCTGGCCAACCGGTTTGCGACCTAACCTCCAGACTTGGTGAACAACCCTACAAGCAAGCAGACGGGAGCATGTCTATACAAACAGATGCTGTACTTACACGCCATCCCACAGCTTCAACTTAACCTCTCAGATCACATCTCCTAAATCTTACTCCCAGCATACCGATCACTGCTGAACATGGAAAAACTAGTCAAGAAGACCATTGCTGTATGGCCCAATGAGGCAATCTATGCTCCAGGACTGTTTTGAATGGACTAACTGGCAGATGTCCAAGCAGGTCGCCACAAACTATGAAGATACAGACCTCAAGGAATATGCCTCAAATGTCACCGGCTTTGTCAGCAAGGGTGTAGATGATGTTGGTACCTCAGGAGCGGTCATGTCAGGGCCCAACTAGAAGCCCTGGCTGAATGCAGAAGTGTGCTCCCTATTAAAACCCTGTGATGCTGTCTTCACGTCCAGTGACAGAACAGCTCTGAGAGCTGCCAGGTGAAACCTCATCTTCGGCATCAAGAGGGCAAGGCCCACTACACACAAAAAAAAACTCAGGAACACCTGTCTGATAATGATACCTGGCACAAGTGCCTGGGCATCAAGGGCATGACAGATTATGCAAGGAAAAAAGGCATTGATTGGGCCAGTGATGTCACCTCTCCTGATGTTCTAAACAACTTATGCACATTTCAAGTCATGAAATACTGTGCTGGCCAGGAAAGCCAACCCCTCACAGGTGTGCTTCTACTGTCTAACTGCAGATGCGAGTAGGACTCTACAGAGAATCAATCCCCATTAGATGGCCTGGCCAGACAAAATCCAATGAGTACTCACAGAATGCGAACACTAGCTCACTGACATCTTCAATACTTCATTCATCCAGTCTGCTGTCCCCACATGATTCAAATCAGCCACCATCATCTCTGTACCAAAGAACTCTACACACTCAGAACTAAATGACTGCTGCCCAGTGGCAGCGACGCCAAGCATCACGAATTGCTTTGAACGGCTGATAATGGCACATAACTAAAGCTCCATTCTTGCCACATTGGACACTCACCAATATGCTTAATAACAGATGCCATAGCATCTGTCATGTACTTGGCCCTGACACACCAAGAAAACAACGACATTTCTGTCAGAACACTACTTTTGGATTTCAATTCAGCATTCAATATTATTGTCCCACAGGCCTTGGTAAACAAGCTGCTAGTCCTTGGTCTAAATACGCCATTGTACAACTCGGTGTTGGATTTTCTAGCAAACAGACCCCAGATAGTCAGAATGCACAACCGCTCCTCCCTTCCCATCATCCTTAAGGTGCCCCCGGGGCTGTGCACTGGGTTCACATATGACTGCACGGCCAAACACCCAAGCAATCACAGTCAGATTCGCGTGATGACACCACAGTGGTGGGGCTCACCACCAACAACGATGAGACAGCATATAGAGAAGGGGTGGAAGATCTTGAGGCATAGTACCGGGCAAATAATTGCTTCCTTAACGTCAACAAGACAAAAGAGATATTTATCTACGTCAGTAGAACTCTCACCACCAACACCCTCCTTTACATCGGTGGCACAGCTGTGGACACTGCAAACTCCTGGGAGTACACATTACACACAACTGCTCAGTGCCAGAAGCCATCCTACCCAGTCAAAGCTTATCAACACCTCTACTTTGAGTCTGAAGAGAGATGGACTTTGCATCCATACTGCGTGTACCACTCCACACCAGGACCACCGAACTCAAAAACAGTTACTTTCCCCAAGCAGCAAATCTGATCAATACCTCTACCCACCGTTATCACTTCCTGTCATACAATTTCTGTACAACATAGCAATGCTTTATGGACGTGCAATATATACAAGCTATCTTGTGTATTTTTATTACTGTGTTTATCATCTTTTGTGTTTTTGTGCTACCTTGGCTCTGGAGCACCAATCAGTTCATTCTCCTTTACACTTGTGTACAGGAAATGACATTAAACAATTTTAAATCTATATACAGAGACAAAAACAAATTGAAATATTTGCATTTGTGTGAGGGGTAAATATATGACCCCTCACACCCTCTCCATGAACTGTTTGTTCTTCTGCCATCAGGCAAACATTACAGGAGCATCAAAACCAAAACCACAAGGCTACTAAACAGCTTCCTCCCACAGGCAGTCAGACTGCTAAATAGCTGCTCCACCTGACTCTGCTTTGGACACTTTTAACTTGCACTGGACACTTATAACTTGATTTTAACTGACATGTGGCTGTTGTGTTTTACTATTTATTGTTATGTTTATTATTTAGTGTTGCGTTTGTTATGTTATGATTGCACTGCTCCTGGGAAACGCTGTCTCATTCTGCCCTGCACAGCTGATGTACGGTTAGAATGACAATAAAGTTTTTTGAATCTTGAATCTTTGAATTTTCTTTATGAACTTAGTTGAAATCCCAGGTAACAAAGTGGAAATATAAACTGCAGAGAAGTATTTCAGTACAAATTAGAGTGTGGAAATAAGCCACATTTAACTGACAGTCTTCCAGTTCCAACATTTAAAGCTTAAACATTGCATTTAAAACATGTTTGTAATTTCAGCTGCGGGAGCGTTTTGGAAAAGGCCAGTCATAACAGATTATAAATCATGAAAACATTTGAAACTAGAATAAATTCAAAGAATTAAATCCAACTGTACTAGAAACTTCCCACAAAGCAGAGAGTAGTCAGCAGGAAAAAGAAGTTTAGAGGTACATCTGACATGAATTATTTACAACTAGTTTTCCTTAAGCAGCAGCTCTCAACAACAGTGCTAAATGCACACAGTTTCAGAGAATAACTAAGTGTGCACATTATAGTCTTGTTGCAGAACAGATTTCACAAGACATGGATTTCCTTGCATCGTGCAAATCAAAAGCCTTCATGCAGTTTTAATTTGCTCTTGGAATATTTTCAAAATATCTGTATCATTTACTGTTCCATGTTCTATAACTTCCACTGTTCACATTTAAAGCTGTTTCTGAATTACAGTAACTCATCCCTATTTACAATTTTTAATTTTCCCAAATTCAAATATACCCATTCATCCACATCCATATTTGCCAAAAAACACATTTTCATTGAGTCATGCACCCTGTTCAAAAATTTGTGGATTGTTTCAAAAAAAATATAGGAGCCTGTTCAAGAGCTTAAAAGACAAGATGAAAGGAAGTTAATATGTTCTGTTATTAGTAACTTCAAAGCACAACTTATCTGCTCTTTGTCTCCGTCTCAACCTCTCCTGAAAAGGGAACTGCACAGTACAATTTTAATTGCTTCATTTTTCAGTATTGCAGTTTTACTACCATTATAGAATCCTCCTGGAGTTATGCACTTCCAGTGGGCAGCACTTATCAAAATTTTAAATTTGATCAATAAAAGCAAACCTTATAATTGTAGAGATTAATCTGGGATCAGTAGCAGTGCATATAATTTACATGAATATGTATTGTTCATTTCTTCCAAGTCATCTGGAGTAATTAACTTTTGGGTCTTGTCACCGTTTTGTTCTGAGGCAGGCGCCCTATTAATCAAAGGCTGTTTGTACAGATGTAACAAAAAAATTAAGATTTATTGTGTTTTTTTTTGATTCAGTTAAGGGTATTGGCAAGCAAAAGGAAGCACTGTGCATTTGTTGAAGGCCACAAGAAATCACTTTAGAGTTGAATAAAACATACAATACAGAAAGACAGACAAATGATTACTGACATTGTACCGAAAACAAAGTGATGCTCACCATCCACTTAGTGAGCTGATCTGCATAATGCCAGAGGAGAACCACAGATTTGATAAACTCTCACCCAGCTCTCTCCATCTTGTCCCCATCTCCAATTCTTAACACTAACAATAGTCATGACCTAGCCCGAGAAGATTCCCCCTTGCATAAAGAAATTGCCCCTTATCACCTTCAAGACCCTTTTTAACTCTTGCAGCCCCCACCCAAGACACACACATCTCAAACAGATGCCCCAGGTGTGCAAGGGGGTAAACATTCTTCACCGGTATCTAATCGGTAACTATGTGGATTCAAAATAGAGACAAAATATTGGTCAATAAGAGGGGAATGCAGGTAATAACCACATTCCAATCTGACACCAATATGAACGTCAATTTTATTTGAGTATATACCATGGAGGAATCACAGTTAACTCTTTCCTTACAGAATATATGTGCGGTCAATAGGCCTGAGGAAAATGAACATGCTAAAATACAAAAGTGCAGGCTAAGGTTGTATGTTGGCAACAAGGGAAATTGTTCCCAAAGTTGAAGAGTAAAAAAAAAATCAAAATCCTACTTTTCACCATTCCTCAGCATGCAAAGAAACCAAATTAAAACTGTAACATGATCACAATGTTTAATAAAAGGGGGAGTGTCTTAAATGTAGAATTACTGATGGTCTTGAAAGTGAATGACAGATGTGATGCGAGTGTAACACTGTTGTGCATGCAGTATTATACCGATGAACAGACCAAATATGCAATTGGATAGTCAGAAATATGAAAATAAGGCACAATTGGTTTCAAAGACAGGCTTAACTATCTAATCTTTAGGTTCAGGACCCAACTTTTCGGGAAGGGGATGGCAGAAAGATATTCTCTTGGAGGAACAGTCATATTAAGATACAGTAGGTGAGGGTGGAGCCTGACAGGTGGTATGCAGACCATCAGAAATGATCTCAGCAGGTTGAAAGGCATCAAAACCAAAATTCCAGTTGATCATGTTGGTTGACTACACCTCAAGCTAAGGTTTTGCAATGAAACCAGAACTGGAAACACATAGTCCAGGCTTCTCTGATTGAAAGACTCTGAATAGACATTAAGCATTTTTTTCCCGCAGTATTAAAGCATAATATTCATTAGGATTTCTAGAAACTACAAGCCAGCTGTGAATGGAGTCTTATCCTTGGAGCAGTATCCCATTCCTGAAATAGAAGACCTATTTACAGTTTTGCTGGAGGGCAGCAGTTCACCAAGTTAGATACAAGTCATGTTCATGCATACTAACAGAGTATCATGGGATCAGTCCAAGCTTTTGGCTGTCAACACACACAACGGTTTGTTCACATGCAGACAACCAGTCTTTTATTTTATCCACACCTGTCATGATTTAGAGAGCTGTGGAGAGGCTGCTGCAGGGCATTTCCAGCATTGCTTTACGGATGATATCCTGGTTAAGGGAGTTTCCAGATATGAACACCTGCAAACCCAGAAATGTTGAGCAGACTGGAAAAGTTTTAAAGAGAAACAAGTGCATCATTTTGGTATCTAAAACAAAGTACTTGGACACAAGGAACTCAGTATAAAGAGGTAAAAGTCATTATTAAAGCTCCAGCAAATTTAATCCAGTTGAAGGCACATCTGGGATTAATGACTAGACGATTTTTGCAGATTCATCAATGCTCATAAATCCATTGCACCAATCTTTACAAAAGGGCGAGAAGTAAAACAGAGCAGGTAACAGAAGTTTGTATAGGGGAATACTTTGCATCTAGTGATCATAATGCATTAGTTTCAAGATAATTATGTAAAGGGATTGGCCTGGTCCTTGGATTGAGATTATAAATTGGAGAAAGGCCTAATTTAAAATACTGTATCAGAAAGGATCTGGCAAGTGTGGATTGGCAGGTTGTTTTCTGGTAAAGGTGTACTTGGCAAGTGGGAGGCCTCAACAGTGCTATTTTGAGAGTACAGAGTTTGCATGTTCCTGTCAGAATAAAAAGCAAGAATAACAGGTTTATGGAACATTGGCTGTTGAAAGATATTGAGCCCTGGTAAAGAGAAAAAAGTAGTGCTTAGCAAGTATAAACAGGCAGGAAGGGATGAGGCACTTGAGTACAAGAAATGCAAGAGAACACTTAAGGGAATTAGGAAGGCTAAAAGAAGACATGAGTTTGATTTAGCAGACAAGATGGAGGAGGATACCAAGGGCTTCTACAGTAGTGCTAGGAAGTTTGTGAACCCTGTAGAAATATCTCTATTTCTGTATAAATATGACCTAAAATGTGATCAGGTTTTCATGCAAGTCCAAAAACTAGATAAAGAGAACCCAATTAAACAAATAACACACAAACATTATACTTGTTCATTTGTTTATTGAGAAAAATGAACCAATATTACATGTATTTGTTGGAAAAACTATGTGAACTTCTGGGGTAATGCCTTCCACAAAAGCTATTTGGAGTCAAGTGCTCCAATCAATGAGATGAGATTGGAGGTGTGGGTCGAGAGGTGCCCTGTCCTATATGAAAAGAGAGACACACAAAGTCAAGTTACTGACAGAGCCTGCTCTTCTCAAGATAGATATGTTTATGTGCACCACGCCTCAATTAAAACAACTTTCAGGGGACCTCAGAAGAATTGTAGAGATGCATGAAGCTGAAAAAGGAAACAACGGCATTTCTGAAGACCTGATTATTCATCCGTCCACAGTACAGAAATTGTCTCCAAACAGGAGGAACCTCAGTGCTGATATTACTCTCCTTAGAAGTGGGCTTCCTACAACGATCACACCAAGAGCACAATGTGCAATGCTGAGGGAGGTAAAAAAAAACCTAAGGGTAACAGCAAAAGATCTGCAGAAATCTCTAGAACTTGCTAAAGTCTCTGCTCAAGTATCCAGCAAGAAAAATATTGGACAAGAATGGTGTTCGTGGAAGGACACCACAGAGGAAACCACTGCTCTCAAGTAGATTCCAGACCTTAACCCAATTGAGATGCTGCAGCATGACCTGAAGAGGGCGAATCATGCAAGGTATCCCAGAAATATTGATGAACTGAAACAGCTTTGTATGGAGGAATGGGTCAAAATTCCTCCTCGTCATTCTGCAAGTCTAATCAGCAGGTACAAGAAATATTTGGTGGAGGCTATAGCCGCTAAATGAGGTTCTACCAGTTATTAAACACAATAATTTACATACTTTATCCATCCTGGACTGAATAATTAAACAGTGTGTTCGATAAAGACATGAAATATGCTATTAGAACATAGAACAGTACAGGCCCTTCAGCCCACAATGTTGTGCCGACCCTTAATCCTTGCCTGCCATATAACCCCCCACCGTAAATTCCTCCATATACCTGTCTAGTAGTCTCTTAAATTTCACTAGTGTATCTGCCTCCACCACTGACTCAGGCAGTGCATTCCACGCACCAAGCACTCTCTGAGTAAAAAACCTTCCTCTAATATCCCCCTTGAACTTCCCACCTCTTACCTTAAAGCCATGTCCTCTTCTATTGAGCAGTGGTGCCCTGGGGAAGAGGCGCTGGCTGTCCATTCTATCTATTCCTCTTATTATCTTGTATACCTCTATCACGTCTCCTCTCATCCTCCTTCTCTCCAAAGAGTAAAGCCCCAGCACCCTTAATCTCTGATCATAATGCATACTCTCTAAACCAGGCAGCATCCTGGTAAATCTCCTCTGTACCCTTTCCAATGCTTCCACATCCTTCCTATAGTGAGGTGACCAGAACCGGACACAGTTCTCCAAGTGCGGCCTTACCAGAGTTTTATAGAACTGCATCATTACCTCGTGACTCTTAAACTCTATCCCTTGATTTATGAAGGCTAACACCTCATAAGCTTTCTTAACTACCCTATCTACCTGTGGGTGTTATTAGTTTAGGCCGATTGTGTACGTCTATTATTGTGACTTGAATGAAGATCAGGTGACATTTTATGAGTATTTAAGGTTGCCATAGCCAGGGGTGGTAATGGCACGAAGCTCCCACTGCCTATTAAATGTTTTTCAATGGCATCTGTCTCAAGTAGCCTCTGACAACCAAGTCCAGCTCCTGACCTTCACATGTGGCTTAGCTACTTAGCCCGGCAGAATGATTTCTACTGACAGAAGGGGCAAAGGTGGGCTATTGGCGCCTTAAAACCAGTCACTTCAGACATAAGGGGCTCCTCCTCCGAGGCTGACACCTCATCTTGGAGAAGGAAACTCTGATTTCCAACCTCCGCTGCCTTTTGGCTATACCCACTCATGGGGAAGGCCTCGAGAGCAACCCAGAGGGGAAAATCCAGAGCTGGAGTCCCTAAGGCAGGCCTACGTTGAGTTGGCTGGCAATTCCTGTGATACCACTGGTGCCAAACTGTATTGGCCTTTGCTGTTCCTTTGGGTTCATCAGGTGCGTGGAGTCGGGAAGCTTGCTACATGGGCAACAGCTTGCACTCCATATTATATTGCCTCGGCTTGTGTATATAGACAGGTAGGATGCAATATCCAAGACAAATTCTGCAGGAGTTCCTCATTTACAAAGGGGGAATTCCATGAGAAACAGGCACACAATCTGAGGTGAGCAAAGGTAATCAAATCAAAGAAAGAAAAACACAGTTTGAACTTTCTCCCCAATTAGCAGGGGCAGCACTAAGGTGGTGCTATAGCCCCAGCAGAAATTACAATAGCATCACCATAGCACCATTAAGAAAGTAACTGAAATTTCACATACAAGTTGCAGCTGCTTTGTTTTCTCTGTATAGTTTTGAATACAGCTTGTTTCTCCAGTCGATCTAGTGAATCAGCGCCCCCAATTACCATAGCACCCACGCAGCAATAAAGTTAAAAACTCTGTGCTGGGTCAGATCCACTCTACATTTCTGTTTATTTTTTCGTTGTCAATGTCTTGCAATTGCTGTCCTCAGATCAGTTAAGCTGATCTAAGATCACTTCAGGTGGTGATATCACTCACTCTCACTCACGCGAGAGATTGATAGTATACATACATTGTGCAGGATCCAGGCGCAGATCCATGGTCTCGCGAGACTAATGGATGCCACACACACACACACATTGTGCTTTTACAAGCTAGCGTGGGCCTGGCACGTGCATTATTTTGGCCGGCATGAAAAATGGATCGATTTTTAGTGAGAAAACGACCTCATCCAGAGGAATCAGTGGTGTCTCAGCCTGAGCCCGCCTTAATTGAAAGTGACATGCAGAAAGGAGTAAGTGGGGATGAGGATGACAGCAGTTCATCGAAGGAGTGCGAGGGCGAAGTAGAGCAACAAGAAATGGAGCAGGATTCAGAAGAGAACATGGATGAAGCTGCTCTTAGTGCTATTGGGAATACTGTTAGCGATGTTAGCCAGCAGCCTGAGGAAGGATCCCATCAGCCAGCACAGAAAAAGTACCCTCCGCTGCTCGCAACAGTTTGGCAATCAGCAAAGGAGTTTTATTCGTGGCTGGTTTGACTGCCTGGAATATTCGATCACGAAAGATACTACATTCTGCTTCATATGCAGGCATTTCCTGTGTGAAGGGCATGGATTCCATTCTGAGTCTACCTTCACTGTCACCGGTTACCGCAACTGGTGGAAAGCTACAACAGCTTTCAAAACCCACCATGTAAGTGCAGCTCATAAGTTTGCTATGGAGGCATGGGCTGAATTCAGATTGAGAAAACAAGACGGTTCAAGATTGGGAAATATGCTTGATAAAGGACATACAAAGATTGTCCAAGAAAATCGTGAGTATATGAGACCAGTGGTTGAGTCTCTAGCAAGGACAGACAGTGAATGACACAGTGGAATTTCTAGCTCTAATGAGACCCTACCGCGATGTATTTATAGATTTATACAAACTAATCTGCATATCACTGACTCTACCTGTGACACCTGCCTCATGCGAACGGAGTTTCTCTTACCTCAGACGCCTCAAAAACTACCTAAGGAATAGCAGCGGTGATGCTTGGAACAGCAACTTGGCTCTGTTGGCCATAAACAGCCAGAGGACCAAAGCACTTGACGTCCAGAAAATCATTGATGTTTTCACCACCAATCACAACAACAGACGGATTGTGCTTCTCTGAAAACATCAACGGTGAGTGCAGTTGATTTTTTTAAAATTTGGGCCAAGACTAATACTGATTATTATTATTATTTTGAGGTGGATACCCCATAGTCCTTATGTTTACTGCTATTAAGCCTACTGGTTTTATTTAGACTTCCAAGCAGTGATTCTGTTGATTTTTGTTTTAAATTCAGTAGCCAAATTAATTGAGATATTGCATAGTCAGAGTACGATTTGTCCAACTCCTGGTACAGCCTTGCATCTGTTGTTTGCCTTATTTGACTTTAATAACGGTGTATCTTTTGGCACTGTCTATGTAATGCGAATAGCAGTGGACACTGTGAGTTAGCGTTGTGTTTTTCAGTTTAAAAGCACGCATTTGACACTGATTGCGGGATTGGTGTGTGATTCACGTTGTGCGCTGTGGGTCGGATGCTCTGTTGGTTTATTTATGCTCCGTGTAGCCCAGGTTGTCTCTGATGCTGTTGACACTGTTACAGTTCACTCCTATATTAGATCTATCAATTGCTGTTGCTTGTGAATCAACAGAGGCATTTATAGTAGGCACATAACACTTGAAACTGGCTTTTGAACATCATGCGTCTGGCCTTGCGAATACATATAAATACCATACCATATGAATACATATCATACAGTAATACGAGGACGAAGGGTCTCGGCCCGAAACGTCGACTGCACCTCTTCCTAGAGATGCTGCCTGGCCTGCTACGTTCACCAGCAACTTTGACGTGTGTTGCCATACAGTACATCCCTCAGCACCATCACTGAATAATTCAGCCTCACTGCAGCACCAGCAAGAAAAAATCTCTGGCGTCGCCATTGTCAATTAGATAATAGTCTGCACTATTGTTCCTTTTACCAAAATGCATTATCGTACTTTTCCCACACTGTATTTTATCTGCCACTTTTTTTGACCATTCTTCCAACTTTTCCTACTGCAATTGCCTTGCTTCCTTAGCACTACTTACCCCTCCACCTACCTTTGCATTATCCACAAACTTTGCCATAAAGCCATCAATTCCATTAGTTAAATCATTAAAAACAACATGAAAAGTAGCGGTCCCAGAACTGACCCCTGAGGAACACTAGTCACTGGCAGCCAACCAGAAAAGGCCCCCTTTATTCCCACTAGCTGCCTCGTGCCTGTCAGCCATTCCTCTATCCATGCCAGTATCTTTCCTGTAATGCCACAGGATTTTATCTTGTTAAGCAGCCTCGTGTGTGGCACCTTATCAACTGCCTTTTAAAAATCCAAGTAAGTGACATTCACTGCCTCTCCTTTGTCCACCCTGCTTGTTACTTCCTCAAAGATCTCTAACAGATTTATCAGTCGGGATCTCCCTTTACAGAAACTATGCTGACTTTGACTTACTTTACCTTTACTCTCCAAGTACCTTGAAACCTCATCCTTAATAATAGACTCCACTTTCCCAACCACTGAGGTTAGACTGATTGGCCGATAATTTCCTTTATTTTGCCTTCCTCCCTTCTTAAATAGTGGAGTGACATTTATAATTTTCTACTCATTCAGGACCATGCCAGAATCAAGTAATTCTTGAAAGATCATGACCAATGCATCCGTCACCTCTTCTGCATCCTCTCTCAGGACTCTGGAATGTAGTCCATCTGGTCCAGGTGACTTGCCCATCTTAAGACTTTTCAGTTTGTTAGCACTATTTTCATTCTAATAGCAATGGCACTCACTCCTGCTCCCTGATACTCTCAGACCTCTGACACACTGCCAGGGTCTTCCAGTGAAGACTGATGCAAAGTAGCCATTAAGTTCATAGAACATAGAATAGTACAGCACAGTACAGGCCCTTCGGCCCACAATGTTGTGCCAACCCTTAAACCCTGCCTCCCATATAAGCCCCCACCTTAAATTCCTCCATATACCTGTCTAGTGGTCTCTTAAACTTCACTAGTGTATCTGCCTCCACCACTGACTCAGGCAGTGCATTCCACGCACCAACCACTCTCTGAGTAAAAAACCTTCCTGTAATATCCCCCGAGAACTTCCCACCCCTTACCTTAAAGCCACGTCCTCTTGTATTGAGCAGTGGTGCCCTGGGGGAGAGGCGCTGGCTATCCACTCTATCTATTCCTCTTATTATCTTGTACACCTCTATCATGTCTCCTCTCATCCTCCTTCTCTCCAAAGAGTAAAGCCCTAGTTCCCTTAACCTCTGATCATAATGCATGCTCTCTAAACCAGGCAGCATCCTGGTAAATCTCCTCTGTACCCTTTCCAATGCTTCCACATCCTTCCTATAGTGAGGCGACCAGAACTGGACACAGTACTCCAAGTGTGGCCTAACCAGAGTTTTATAGAGCTGCATCATTGCAACGCGACTCTTAAACTCTATCCCTTGACTTATGAAAGCTAACACCCCATAAGCTTTCTTAACTACCCTATCCACCTGTGAGGCAACTTTCAGGGATCTGTGGACATATATCCCCAGATCCCTCTGCTCCTCCACACTACCAAGTATCCTGCCATTTACTTTGTACTCTGCTTTGGAGTTTGTCCTTCCAAAGTGTACCACCTCACACTTCTCCGGGTTGAACTCCATCTGCCACTTCTCAGCCCACTTCTGCATCCTATCAATGTCTCTCTGCAATCTTTGACAATCCTCTACACTATCTACAACACCACCAACCTTTGTATCATCTGCAAACTTGCCAACCCACCCTTCTACCCCCACATCTAGGTCGTTAATAAAAATCACGAAAAGTAGAGGTCCCAGAACAGATCCTTGTGGGACACCAGTAGTCACAATCCTCCAATCTGAATGTACTCCTTCCACCATGACCCTCTGCCTTCTGCAGGCAAGCCAATTCGAAAACCACCCGGCCAAACTTCCCTGGATCCCATGCCTTCTGACTTTCTGAATAAGCTACCGTGTGGAACCTTGTCAAATGCCTCACTAAAATCCATCTGCTCTTTCTTTGTCTCCCATTACTACCTCACCAGCATTATTTTCCAGTGGTCCAATATCAACTCTCACCTCCCTTTTACACTTTATATAACTGAAAAAATTGTATCCTGCTTTTTGTTATTGGCTAGTTTGTCCTCATATTTCATCTTTTCCTTTCTTATAACTTTTTTTTAATTTCCTTTTGTTACTCTGTATGCCTTTCCTCTGGCTTTTATGCAGTCCTTAACTTCCCTTATCAACCATCATTGCCTGCCTCCGCCATTTGAGAACAACTTTTTTTGTGGGACAGTTCTATCCTATGCCTTGTGAACTATTTCCTGAAACTTCAACCACTTCTGCTCTGCTGTCATCCCTGCCAGTATCCCCCTCCAATCCACCTGGGCAAGCTCCTCTCCCATGCCTCTGTAATTCCCTTTATTCCATTGCAATACTGATACATGTGATTTATGATTCTCCCTCTCAAATTGCAAAGTGAATTCAATGATACTATGATCACTGCCTCCTAAGGGCTCCTTTACATTAAGCTGCCTAATAAGGTCCGGGTTAATACACAACACCCAATCTAAGGTAGCCTTTCCCCAAGTAGACTCAAGCACAAGCTGCTCCAAAAAGCCATCTTGTAGGCATTCCCCCTCTTGCGATCTGACACTAACCTGATTTTCCCAATCCCCTTGCATATTGAAGTCCCCCATTAAACTGTGACATTACCCTATCCATGTCTTTTCCAGCTCCCTTTGCAATCTTAACCTCACAACTTGGCTAGTATTTGAGGCCTATATACAATTCCCATAATGGTTTTCTTTTACCCTTGCAGTTTCTTAACTTCATCCACAAAGATTCAACATTCTCTGACTGTATGTCACCTCTTTCTAAAGGTACAATTCCATCGCTTACCAAGAGAGCCACACCACCACCTATGCTTTCCTGCAGCCTTTAGTGTGCATTGCCCAGTATTCCCTCTTGCCATGTATTTTCTTTAGCATTCCAACAATTTTTGCCAAGGTTAACACTAAAGTCATGGCGTTGTTTTGCTGTTGGTTTTAAACACAAAGCATGGAAACACACAAGATGATAACATAGTTTGATTTTAGTCAATGCTTGCATGGACTTTAATTGGTTTGAATTCTGTATTTTTCAGAAACTCAATGATCAAGTTAGTGACAATGTCAGGTGAAGTGACTCAAGGTATTGAATAGTTTTGAAATGGACGGTGGTTCACTCAGCTTCATATTCAATTACAGTTGTTTGAATTGTGTTTGATCTAAACCATTGCCTGTGCCTGCCCACATGGCCAAATTAATCTTTTATGGGCTCGCAACTTAAATCAAACTCCAGATCTTAAAGCCATGATGTTCCCTCAAACTAAAAGTTACAAGCATTGCTTAGACCAGGGCAGTGGATCCTGATTCCCCTGCCCACGCATCTTTGATTGTTACCTGCTAACAAAAGACTTTGAAATGTTTATGTTCAAAAAGGGATTTCAATATAATTCAAAAGAATTTAAATTACTAAAAATAAAAAAAGTTAAGATGTACTTAACAATTTATTCAAACAATATAAATTAAATACCAAGTCAAATAACTAGCATTTAGTTCAATGTACCATCATGTTGAAAAGCAGAGGGGCCAGATTCATAGCATATTTAATCACCTTATTTTAACTCATTGAACACAGCCCTCGGAGATGGTGCAAAATCCACAGTGGAGTGGCAGGTTAGATGTACAAGTTTCAGACAAATTATATGTTGAAATATAATTTTGAAAGACACATCCCAACAGTTCTTCAAAAAGCCAAGCCCATTCTTTTCGCAACTGGCAAAATTATAAAGCAGCAAAAACAAAAAAGTGAGCAATTACCGCCATACGTAATTAACAAAATGTAATTAGTGTTGGTGCTTAGCATCTACAGTTATCAGTCTAACGTTTTCTTTGCAATAATTAGCCTGAATCATAAAATATGCCATTAAATTCAACACAAATAGAGTACAATTCTTAACCTGGCATGATTGAGTCTTTACTGGTGCTGAACTAACAGATTTCCTGAAGCAGCAGATTGTTACTTTATTAACGCTCCAATATACTTCCAATCCACTTTATTTAAAAGTGGCGCAGAGTAACACTTCAGTGAACTGGGGCAAGCTTAAAGGAAGAACAGGAACAGGGGCCCCACTAAGTGGAAAGTATAAACATCACCTGACCAGCCAGAAGCTGAACATCAGGATTTCTGAACATGTGAATGGAAGACTGAGTTTTAATTCAACAGTCAGACATGTAGTTTTAATCAGCCAAGCATGATGAATTTGAGCTCTAATCATATATCTCAATATTACAGCCACACATCTTACAAGCAACTTCTGTAAGATTAGCTTTAAAATAATTTTTCAATGTACAAAAACATTTTCTGAATAAAGACTGAAAGTATACATATTTCAAAAAATTGCTGAGGAAATAAGTACTTTAAAGAAGCATATGAAACATTGCTTTGTCAGAAAAGTAAAAACAAAGGTGGACAGAAGAATCTAAAACAGCACCAAATACTTAATGGACTCTCCCCATGGGTTACCCTAAATTGCGACAATGTGGAATTATTAAACCAATGAAATCCAGATCCAAGTTTTTGCAACGTCAGCAGCTGGTTTGCCCAACTGCCACTTCAGGCTTCACTCAACATAAACATCAACATCAACTTATCCACACTAGGCCGAATCCCGAATCACTCTTTACTGTCATTAGCCATTAGGTTAATCTCCATAAACACATTTATCTTGCAAAACAAATCCGGTTGTACTTTTCCCCAAACCAGTCTAAAAATGTTTTCATCCTGAATTATTTAATCATTTAACCATAGCTACTCACATTTTCGCACGCCACCCAAACTATAGCGTATCCAAAAATTTGCTGCTACTGTTTTTTGACATTATGCTTTTTAATATACTTGTCATTCATCCCTGCTTATTTCCATTCCCTATTCTCTTTGGAGAGAGGAAAAAAAACACAATCAGATTAAGGCCACATGTTTCAACTTCTAAGCCAAATGAACAAAACAAAAATTGCTGTTATACTGCTATGTAAGCAACTATTTAATGTCAAGACCTTTGACAAAGTGCCACACACAAGGCTGCTAACCAAGATAAGACCCCACGGCATTGCAGGAAAGATACTAGCATAGATACTAGCGTAGACTAGCATAGCTGACTGACCGAAGGCAAAAGAGGGAATAAAAGGGTTTGTTTCAATTAAAGCTTAATTGTCATTCAACCATACATGAATACCACCAAATGAAACAACGTTACTCCAGGGCCAAGGTGCAAAACACAGTGCCAACAGTCATACACAGAACAAAACATGCATAGCACGTACAAGGTAACAAGCATATAAAGGTATCAGTAAGATACAGCCACAGGATGCTGGAGACTAGCGGTGTTCTGCAGAGGTCAGAGTTAGGTCCGCTACTTTTCACGTTGTAAGTTAATGACTTGGATGATGGAACTGATAGCCTTGTAACCAACTTTGCAGACAATACAAAGATAGGTGTAGGGGCAGGTCATGATGAGGAAGCTGGGAATCTGCAAAAGTAATTGGACAGATTAGGAGAATGAACAAAGTGGCAGATGGAATACAGTGTGGGGAAGTGAATGGTCATGCACTTTGGAGAAAGAATAACTGCATATACTATTTTCTAAATGGGAAGCAAATTCAAAAATCAGGGTGTAAAGGGATTTGGGAGCCTAAGTGCAATATTCACTAAAGTTTAACTTGCAAGTTGAGTCAGTAGTAAGGAAAGCAAATACAATGTTAGCATCTATTTTGATTGGACTAAGATGTAAAAGCAAGGATGTAATGCAGAAGATTTATAAGACATTGGTCAGTCCACATTTGGAGTACTGTGAGCAGATCTGGGCCCCAATTCTAAGAAAGGATACACTGGCATTGAAGGGTATCCACTGGAAGTTTATGAGCGTGATTCCAGGAATGAAAATTTAAAGTGTCCCCCGCTTTTCGAACATTCGCTTTACGACACCTCGCTGTTACAAACGACCTACATTAGTTACCTGTTTTCGCTAACAGAAGGTGTTTTCACTGTTACGAAAAAAGGCAGCGTGCTCCCGAGCAGCCAAGCTCCTCCCCTGGAACTGTGTTCTAGCCGGTATTGCTTAAACACATGCATGTGAGCATCTGTGCTTTATGTCGATTTATTTTGAGCATCCGTTTGCAAGATGAGTTGTAAGGTATCGGAAAAGCCTAAAAGAGCTTGTAAGGGTGTTACACTTAGCATAAAACTAGACATAATTAAGCATTTTGATCGTGGTGAATGAAGTAAGGACAAAGTGAGTTTGGCTTGTGGAAATTGATGAAGATGATGTTGAAGAGGTTTTGGCATCCCATGACTAAGAACTGACAGATGAAGAGCTGATGCAATTGGAAGAGGAAAGGATAACAATCGAAACCGAATGTAGTAACGAACGGACCAAAAGTGAAGTCGTCCAGAAACTGAACGTGAAGCAACTGCGTAAGATTTTCACTACAATGATTGCAGCAAAGTACGACTTTAATTTTGAAAGGGTACGTAGGTTTAGGGCAAATTTGCAGCATGGTTTGAGTGCTTATAAAGAACTGTATGATAGAAAAATGCACAAGGCTAAGCAGTCAAGCATATAGTCGTTTTTCAAGCCTTCCACATCAGCCACAGCAGACGACGAACCTTGACCTTCGACATCCCGGCAGGCAGAGATAGAAGATGACCTGCCTGCCCTGATGGAAACAGACGATGATGAGATGACACCTCAATGTCCCACCACCCTAGTGGTCCCAACCTCTGGGCCGCGGACCGATACATTGCCGCAAAGCAATGTCGGCCCAGACTGCGTCGCCTCTGATCTGGGCCGACATTTACGTGCCAGGCGGCACCTAATTAATTAGCTTGTTTATTTCGGCTTTTTTCTTAAAGATGTACTGGGTGTGACCCG
The DNA here is from genome assembly GCF_963921235.1 of Mobula hypostoma. Lineage (NCBI taxonomy): Eukaryota > Metazoa > Chordata > Chondrichthyes > Myliobatiformes > Myliobatidae > Mobula > Mobula hypostoma. The sequence continues at coordinate 34,182,582 of NC_086103.1, read as the reverse complement.
GCTACCGCTGCATGCTTCACGGATCGGTATCGGTTGGCGGCCCGGAGGTTGGGGACCACTGCACCACCCCAACCTCCAACAACTCAGCCTAACACACCATCATCAGTGTGCTCGGCGCTGTCTTCACGATTCCAGTAAGTGATACTACACTGTACACACATTATTTCTACTTTATATAGGCTGTGTATTTTTATGTGTTATTTGGTATGATTTGGCAGCTTCATAGCTTAAAGGTTACTGGACAGAGTGTTTCTGCCGAGAGCGCTTTACAGTACGGATGATGTTTTCTGGCTGATGTGCAGTATTAGATTATGCCACATGTACTGCTTAGTGTTGGAACCAAAAAGTTCCACTTTAGTCTCACTTGATCACAAGACCTTCTTCCACATTTTACAGTATCAAAGTGATGCTTTACAAAGTCTTTCTGGGCAAGGATATGCTTTATTTTTTAAGCCAAGACTACTTCTTTGGCACTACCATAAATACCCTTTTTGTACAAGGCCTTAGGGACTGTGGAGCCAAGAACTTCATCTCCAGTTGCAGCCCATTCAGTGACTGTTGGCGTCATAGTAGCTGCTCTTACAAGTGCCATTCTTCTCTGGCAACTAATATTAAAGGGGTGGCCTGACTTGAGCACTGTGGCTGTGGTTTCCTATTTTTAAACCAATTTTTCCACAATGGACTGCACTGTCCTCAGAGGGATGTTCGGTGCCTTTGAAATGGTCTTGTACCCTTCCCCAGATTTATGCTTCTCCATTATCATTTCCCTAACTTGCCTTTAATGCTCTTTTGCCTTCATTTTTATTTGGTCTGTTGAAAATCTATCATACTTCTGGACCATACAGAGAAGGGGGAATTTAAAATATTCTCATGAATTCATTGAAAACAGGTGGTCCTCCAATTTTCTACATCAGCAAATTGAGTGAGTTGTCAAAGTACTATACTGCATTGCACCTGAGGAAAGTTAGCATAGTAATTACAAAGGGGATGAATACTTTTTCAACCTCAATTTTGGTTTTTAAATTTTTAGTAGACTGCTGCCAGAGTTTTGAATTTTCCTTTTGATTTGACCTGATGCACAATGTTTTGTAGATTATCTCAAAAAATTCTACTTAAATACATTTATGAGACAGTAAAATGAGAAGATCGTTGTGGGGACCGAGTGCTTTCAAGCCACTGTATATTTAAAGGTGAAGTTGACAATTTATTGATTAGTAGGGGCATCAAAAGGTTACAGGAAGAAGGTGGGAGAATGGGATTGAGAGTGAAAAAGAAATCAACCATGATAGAATGGTGGAGCAGACTTGACAGACCAAATGGCCTAATTCTGCTCCTACATCATATGGTCTTAAATTGACAATTCTTTAAGCAGTCAAATTTCCCCATATATCATTTGTGCAATTTCTAGGACAGAATGGGAAAATGAAATGAGCAATTTTTAAAGCGGGAAATAACTCCTAAAAATTAATCAAATAAGTGAGCTTTCTAGACATTCACGCAGGAAAAGGACTTGCACTTTAACTACTATTTTGGTTTTACATCAATCTTGTGCGTTATTTCAGCTTAAAATAAAATAAATTCCTGTTTCCTCAAAAAAAACAGAAAATGCCAGATATATTCATTGATCAGACAATTCTCTGACTCTACCGAACCTATCATTTCAAGTTGTTATGTTATCACCAAAACAGGCAAAGGTTAAAAAAAAGCTTTCGGTTGGCGAGTGAAGGGAGGGGCAAAAATCACAGCAATCTGGAAGTGCTTGGGTTTATGTAAACAGTTATTTATATGGCTGCATTCTCACTAACCGTCATATTTTCTACAGGTATAGGCACCCTTATTCTCAAAAATGGAATTTGAGTGTCTAATTAAGCTGTAGAAAACAGAAGTGCTGAATATAGGAATTGACCAGGTCCAAGTTTTCAATGTGTTACTCTGGAAAACAATGATCATACGACTTAAACTTGCTTGTGAGGCAGTTTGCAGTTCAGCTTAGATCTACAGAACATGTGGTAACATCTTTATTCAAAAGGACTCCATGCTTGCCACTGAATAGTTGCTGTGTGCAACTTGTAGCTAGTGGCTTTCTTTTCTTCCATTTCTCAATTCAAGTGAATAATTATCACCAGGCAATAAACTGACATTACAGTTTTGGCAAACTGAACTTCAGTTACAAATATATTCCAACTGACCAGTCTTCAGATTTAGTTCTTCCAGAGAAAACACTAGAGTGATTGTGAAGATCAAAGTTAGACATCTTAAGTAGGGCAAAGGATTGAGAAACTGGTAGGTATTTTTTGTTTTTTTCCTGAAAATTTAGCTAATCAAGCAATACAAAGTTGAAATAAATTGAGAAAATTAAGGTTTCATCTCACAAAAGGTATTAATTTATGAGACACTAACTCTGAACAAAACTACCTTAGCTATGCTAGCTGCCACAAAGTCCAGTAAATGGGGCCACACTGAACGAATTCTTGGGAGCGGAGAGATACCAAGATTGCCCGATGCATTGTCCCACTTCTTCATATCAGTCAAAGCAGTCAAATATTTTGGGTTAGTAAAATAATGTCCAAAGCTTCAGTGGCAGACAGAAAGTAGTAAGTGTAAAGGTCATAAAGTCATAGAGCCATACACAGAGGACCAGGTCATTTGGCCTTCTCGTCCACATCAACCCGTTTTTCTGCCTAGTTTTATCTACTCATACCATAGCCCTCCATATCCCTCCCAAACACGTACCTATCTGAGCTTCTTAAATATTGCATTTGAACCCAACTCTACCACTTGTGCTGCCAAATGGTTACTTACACACACACACACCCCTCCCTCTGAGTGAAGTTCCTCTTCAAGTTCCCCTTAAATATTTCACCTTTCACCATAAACTTACAACATTGAGTTATAGTCTCTCTCAACATCAGGGGGAAAAATCTGCTTGTATTACTCTATGCATATCCCTCAATTTTGTGCACCTCTGCAAGATCTCTTCTCTTTTTCCAATGCTCCAGGAGATGACACACTAATCTATTCAACCTTTCCCGACAACTCAGGTTCTCAAGTCCCAGCGGCAAATGTGTTCAATGTATTGAGATAGAAGTATTTAGTCTTTGTATTATGATTTAAGAATACAGAGTCAAATTCAGAGTCCCATTATTTGCTATTTCTATATAAAAGTTAGAAAGTATGACATAGTTTCTAAAATTTTAAAATAAACAGAATTTTTCACATATTACAGTACTTCAATCAAATACACATAAACCAGAAGGATTTATGGCAATCAATTCCAAAATGACTAAAGGATCTCACCATTTGAAATAGGAGGCCTGAGTCCAATGAATTCTAATTAAAATCCAACATTTCATGTGCTTTATTACAAAATTGCTTAAAAATTTAATTGCAGTTTTGCCTTCAGAAAAAAGATCAAATAAAATCAATTAGAATCAGACCAGGTTCCAATTGTACAATTTCAAAAGTCTTGATTAAATCCTACTCATTATTTGTTCTGAATTGTTACTTCTGCACATATGACCCCCTCTACTTTACCACCAACCAGGGAGGTCATCTAATTAACTAAATAATTTAATTGCACAGGACCCTTTTCTCTCGTATTAGCAATCACTGTGATACTTAGTTTGCAACAAACTTTTTTTGATATAAAGAACAAAGTGCTGGAAAATCTCATTAAGTCAGGTAGCATCTATGGGAAGTGAAAGTTTACCTTTCAGCTCTGGGACCATTCATCAAAAAGTAAATGAAATCAGAACAAAGCTCATTTTATTCAATGCCCATTAGTGGTTGATCCAGCTAAGACGTGCTGGGGTTATCAGCTCTCCTGAACTCTTGACAACAGTAATAGGATAAAGAATAGATGTTACTGTTGTTACATCTCAAAATAGCTAACAGATGTATAATTATAAACACTTCGGTAGAAGGAAAGATGCTTCCATTTATTGTAGTTTCAATATTCCTGTCCTGTTTCAAAGCAATTAACTGGCAATGCATAGTTAATTAGTCACAACTGAGTGGACAAATGACTAGTAAAATTGTGTACATCTAGGTTCTACAAACAAATTAATTTATAAGTGATCAATTATCTTATATTGAGATGTACATAGACAAATGGCAGCCAGAATGTCCTTAGGCAATGGGAATATGTTTGAGATCGGGAATGTTATGGCAGAGGGAAGCAGCTATCAGAAAGGTTAAATTTCCCATGTCTTGAATTAGATCATGCTCCAAAGCTGAGTGTTGGAGCCTGAATTAGTTACTTTGAGTTGCAAGGAGTATACAAATCAGAATGATAATTATATGCTTAACAACAAACACCTCATGAAGGGCCCTCGAAAGCAAGATACAGTTTACACCAATCCACAAAATGTCAACACAGCTGCACTAGGAATCTGAGTATTGTAATAGTGTTGGTACCATACAACATTCCTTGCTGTCAAACCCAGTTGTCATGTGCATTTTAAAAATCTGCATTAATTACTACAAACCTATATAAATGGGGTAAAAGAAAAAGTGCAATGAAGTTATTAAAATTAATTCCCATAGCACTGTGATTCAGTAGTTGGCTAATATGTGAATTTTGCATACATGACTGCATTCTTATTACATAAATCACAATAATCATAGCCCAGGAGACCACAATTAGGCTCATTATAATCACGCCAGCACTTGACAGAACAACTGACATTCTACCCCAGACCTATTCCCCCCTAGCCTTGCAATTTTGTTTAACCATATACTTATCCAGTTCTCTTGAAGGCTTCAATGGAACCCGCCTCCACCACATTCTTGGCTGTACATTCCACATTCAACCATATACCACATTAAAAATGTTTCCCCACACATCATGATTAAATTATTTTCCCGATTATTTTACACCTGTGGTCTCTAGCCTTACATTTCTCAGCCAAAAGGGAGTCACCTTCCACTATTCATGCTGACTAGACTTTTTTGTGGATTTGTAGCACTTCTCCTCTGATCCTCAGCTAGTCTCCAGTACACAAGTACTGTAGTCTATTCCTGTAACAGTAATTACTGTATTTATCACTGGCACCATTCTTGGGGACAACTTCAAAACTTGCTTCTGGAAGCAATTTGGAAAGCACAGAATACATACATCCCAAAGACAAAGTAGTATTCCAGAGGCAAGATGACACAACTGTGGCCAACAATAGAAGTCAAAGCCAACATAAAAGTCAAGGAGAGGGCATATAATAGAGCAAAAATTAGTGGGAAGTTACAGGATTGGGAAGCATTTAAATACCAGAAGGCAAATTATAAGTCATTAAGATAAAGATGGAATACAAAAGTAAGCTGGCCAATAGTATTAGAGGATACCAAAAGTCTTTTTTTCCAGAAACAAAGTGTAAGGAGAGAGGAGAGTGGATCTCAGACCACTGGAAAACGATGCTGGAGTGGTTGTGATAGGGGACAATGAAATGGCAGAAAAACTGAATAAGTATTTTGCATTAATCTTCACTGTGGAAGACACTAGCAGTATGGTGGAAGTTCCAGGTATCAGGGGTTATGAAGTGTGTGAAGTTCCCACAACTAGAGAGAAGATTCTTTGGAAACTGAAAGGTCTGAAGGTAGATAGGTCACCTGGACCAGATGGTGTACACTCATGGGTTCTGAAAGAGGTAGTTGAAGAGATCACGGAGGCATTAGTAATGATGTTTCAAGAATCAATGGATTCAGAAAAGGTTTCAGAAGACTGGAAAATTGCAAATGTCACCCCACTCTTCAAGAAAGCAGAGGAGAAGAAGAAGAAGAAAGGAAACTATAGACCAGTTATAAACCCCCAGCGGTTGGGAAGATGTTGGAGTCTATTCTTAAGGATGAGGTTTCAGGGTACTTGGAGGCACATGATAAAATAGGCCATAGTCAGCATGGTTTCCTCAAGGGAACTCCTTGCCTGACAAACCTGTTGGACTTCTTTGAAGAAATAATAAGCAGGATAGACAAGGAAGAATGTTTGATGTTGTGTACTTGAATTTTCAGAAGGCCTTTGACAAGGTGTCACACATCAGGCGGCTTAACAATCTCCAAACCCATAAAATTACAGGAAAGATTCTAGCATGGATAAAGCACTGGCTGAGTGGCAGGAGGCAAAGAGTGGGATTAAAGGGAGTCTTTTCTGGTTGGCTGCTGGTGACTCGTGGTGTTCCACAGGGGTCTGTGTTGAAACAGATTCTTTTTATGTTATATATCAATGATTTGGGGAATGGAATTGATTGCTTTGTAGCACAAAGTTCGCAGATGATACGAAGATTGGTGGAGGAGCAGGTAGTTCTGAGGAAGTAGAGATGCTACAGAAGGACTTAGACAGATTAGGAGAATGGGCAAGGAAATGGCAGATGGAATACAGTGTCAGAAGTGCATGGTCATGTGCCCTGGAAGATATGAAAGGGTTGACTATTTTCTAAGTGGAGAGAAAATTCAAAAAAAAAATTGAGGCAACAAGGGACGTGGGAGTCCTTGTGCAGGATCCCCTAAAGTTTAATTAGCAGGTTGATCCTGTGGTGAGGAAGGGAAGTGCAATGTTAGGATTCATTTCAAGAGGACAGAATATAAAAGCAAGGATATAATGTTGAAACTTTATAAAGCACTGCTGAGACCTCACTTGGAGTGTTGTGAGCAGTTTTGGGTCCCTTTCTTAGAAAGAGTGTGCTGAAACTAGAGAGGGATCAAAGGAAGTTCACGAAAATGATTCCAGGATTGACTAGCTTGTCATATGAAGAGCATTTGAGGGCTCTGGGACTATATTCACTGAAATTCAGAAGGATGAGGGGTGACCTCATTGAAACCTATCAAACGGTGAAAGGCCTGGATAGAGTAGATGTGGAGAGGATGTTGTTTCCTATGGTGGGAGAGTCTAGGACCAGAAGAGACAGCCTCAAAATAAAGGGGCATACATTTAGAATGAAGATGAAGAGGAATTTCTTTAGGCGGAGAGTGGTTAACCTGTAGAATTCTGTGCCACAAGCAGCTATGGAGGCCAAGACTTTATGTATATTTAAGGCGGAGTTGATAGATATTTGATTGGACAGGGGACGATGGGATAGGTGGAGAAGGCAGGAGACTGGAGCCGAGAGGAAAATTGGGTCACCCATGATGAAATGACAGAGCAAAGTCAATGGGCCAAATAGCCTAATCCTACTTCTATATCTTATGGTCTTATATTAAAAGGGATATCATTCTTGATTAACGGTTCTGGGCCCTCATCATTCTTGTGACATGATGACCAGAAAAATACAGAGGCTGGACAGTGCCTTCATTCAGTGCCTTTAACTGGTTACGTGCCTTCATTGTTTTTAAATTCCATGCTCTATAGAAAAAGTCCATAACTGTCTATGCCTCATTATTCTTGCATCATTAAGAGATGTACCTGGTAATGTAAATACAAGTCAAAGCTAAAACAAAGTCATCAATTTAAATCATGCACGGGAATTAATGCGATTTAAATTTGAAATTAAAAATGTTTAATGTTAATTTTTAAAAAAATTCAAATCCTACAGCTGCAGCGATGGGATTTGACAGCCCAGGCTTGTAGATACCAGTCTATAGTTTAATTCACTATTATTGGTCCCCTTTAGGTGGTAACTTAAGGCTCAGTATCAACACTATTTTCCCCAAATTGGTCAGATGAAATTAAGATTTTGTGGCTTATGTGAAAAAACCGCTATGAAATTACTTACAAGAGAAAGAAAATCCTGCTATTTTTAAAAGTAACATTGCAAAGTGAACAGGAAAAGCTGATTGAACAGTGGCATTAAGGGAATAATGCACACAAGATCTTTGGCATCCTGGAGATGGACAAGGGGAGGGCAAGACAAATGTAATTGAACTGGATGGAAGCACACCATTCCAGCCATCAAAAAAAAACTCAAGTAGTTGACCATCTTCTCCCAAAATGAATTGAGAATTTTTTGACATGCAATCTAATGCATATTACAGCCATTCAGAAGGGAATACAGAAAGAAACCAGTGTTACAGAAAGAATCCAGTGTTGGTGTGAATGTATGTACATTTAACCACATGCTCACTCCCCCGCCCCCCCCCCCCACCACCTCACTCTTAGCCATTAAGGACTCTATAAATCCAAGTGCAGCTCTTTCCCCAGACAACAGCACAGTAAAATCTCGTCACTCCAATTCCAATTTGCAGAACTCTCCAGTGCAGAACATTTTGTCTGTAGCATGGCAAATTAGTTAATTAGGTGAGGCTGAACCAATATTCTCAATGACTTGGAGGTAAAAGATGCCTTTTTGGAAAAGGTGGAAACAAAGTCAAAATTAATGTAATTTTAGAAGTTGGTATTGTGGGTTGCAACAAGCAGCAAAAATTACTTCTGGAAATTATGACCATACTTACTACTTCACAAAATCATCAAGCTGAACATGTACAAGAGATGTTTCTGAATTTTAAGTCACTCACCTGTTAATGGAAAGTGTGAGCTGGTCCGTACAGGCCTTGATCTTGTTCTGGGCATCAAGATGGTTCATATTCTCTGTACTGTCTTCATTGATAGCTACAATTATGTCACCAGGGCACAGATTTGCTGAGGATGCCTTACTGCCAGGAGTAACCTTTAACAAAATTTAAAAAAATAAAAATAAATTGCAAGTTCACAAAGCAAGGGGGTACCAAACCACCAAATAAATTCATCCAATAGCCTAGTGCAAGTCTCTGTTACTCTACAGTAGATGAACATCCCCTTGCACCCAAAAGGTGATGATTAGGTATAGGTAAACAATAATCAAAATTTGACTTTGAGATTCATATCTTTGTCTCTCCCTTTTCCCTTGCATTGTTTGCATTTTCCAAGATATCAATGATACACTAATTCAGGGGTTCCCTTCCTTTTTCATGCCACGGACTCTTACCATTAATCGAGGGGTCCGTGGACGCCCGGTTGGGAACCCCTGCACTAATTTCATTGCAGGGGCAGCTGCACAACAGTTTGCTACATTATTCCACAAATTAATAAAAGCAATCTTGAATAATGTACTGAGAAAATGTTTAAAATAACTAAATACAATCTGAAAAACTGAACATGCTGAAAATCTGAAATAAAATACAGAAAACGGGGACAATATTTGAGAAGTCAAACAGCATCTGTGGAGAGAGAAACAGTTATTGTTTCAGCTCAATGACTTATGACATCCAATGTTTGCAAGCTCATTTCTACAATGGCATCCTGCCATGTGGTTCAATTAAACACCACAAATAATCTTGTCATGCAAAGATACAAAACTTAAGTATGGGTGACAATGGGTAGCATCAACATTACAGTGACATGCAAAAGTTTGGGCAACCCTGGTCAAAATTTCTGTTACTGTGAATAGCTAAGCGAGTAAAAGATGATCTGATTTCCAAAAGGCATAAAGTTAAAGATGACACATTTCTTTAATATTTTTAAGCAAGATTACTTTATTTCCATCTTTTACAGTTTCAAAATAGCAAAAAAGGAAAAGGGCCCAAATCAAAAGTTTGGGCACCCTGTATGGTCAGTACTTGGTAACACCCCCTTTGACAAATATCACAGCTTGTAAACGCTTTCTGTAGCCAGCTTTCAAGTCTTTCAATTCTTGTTTGGGGGATTTTCGCCCATTCTTCCTTGCAAAAGGCTTCTAGTTTTGTGAGATTCTTGGGCCGTCTTACATGCACTGCTCCTGAGGTCTATCCACAGATTTTTGATTATGTTTAGGTCAGGGGACTGTGAGGGGCATGGCAAAACCTTCAGCTTGCGCCTCTTGAGGTAGTCCATTTTGAGGTGTGTTTAGGTTCATTATCCTGTTGTAGAAGTCATCCTCTTTTCATCTTCAGCTTTTTTTTCCCCAGATGGCGTGATGTTTGCTTCCGGAATTTGCTGGTATTTAATTGAATTCATTCTTCCCTCTACCAGAGGAATGTTCCCCGTGCCTCTGGCTGCAACACAAGCCCAAAGCATGATCGATCCACCCCCATGCTTAACAGTTGGAGAGGTGTTCTTTTCATGAAATTCTGCACCCTTGTTTCTCCAAACATACCTTTGCTCATTGCGGCCAATAAGTTCTATTTTAACTTCATCAGTCCACAGAACTTATTTCCAAGATGCATCAGGCTTGTTCAGATGTTCCTTTGAAAACTTCTGACGCTGAATTTTGTGCTGTGGACGCAGGAAAGGTTTTCTTCCGATGACTCTTCCATGAAGGTCATATTTGTGCAGGTGTCGCTGCACAGTAGAACAGTGCACCACTACTCCAGAGTCCGCTAAATCTTCCTGAAGGTCTCTTGCAGTCAAACAGGGGCTTTGATTTGCCTTTCTAGCAATTCTATGAGCAGTTCTCTCAGAAAGTTTTCTTGGTCTTCCAGACCTCAACTTGACCTCCACCGTTCCTGTGAATTGCCATTTCTTAATTACATTATGAACTGAGGAAACTGCTACCTGAAAATGCTTTGCTATCTTCTTATGGCCTTCTCCTGCTTTGTGGGCATCATTTATTTTAATTTTCAGAGTGCTGGGCAGCACCCATAGCTGCTGATTGTTGGGACAAGGTTTGAGAAGTCAGGGTATTTATAAAGCTTTGAAATTTGCATCACTTGGCCTTTTCTAACGATGACTGTGAACAAGACATAGCCCTGACAAGCTAATTAAGGTCTGAGACCTTGGTAAAAGTTATCTGAGAGCTCAAACCTCTGGGGGTGCCCAAATTTTTGCATGGTGCTCCTTTCCTTTTTTTCCCACTCTAAAATTGTACAAGACAAAAATAATACACTAATCTTGCTTAAAATGTTGAAAAGAATGTTTCATTTTTAACTTTATGACTTTTGGAGATCAGTTCATCTTCTACTCATTTAACTATTCACAGTAAAAGAACTTTTGACTGGGGTGCCCAAACTTTTGCATGCCACTGTATATACACAAGAAAAAATGTACTGTACACAACTTCATATTAAGTAGTGATTGCTAAAAGTGAAGAAACCCAATTTGGCTGAGTGGGTTGAAAATAATGACTGCACATGGGGGGAAAAATAACTTTAAAAACATATTACAATACAGCAGAGGTTTCTTAGTTGTGTACCAGTCTCTAAAAGCAACTAGAAAACTAGACACTGATTAAAATGCCTTCCTGCAAACTAGACTTTTGGAAGAGATGTAGCAATGTCAAAAATTCCATGACTGTGTTGCTAGGCACAGCTCAAACACCATCTATAAATCTGCCAATGACACTATTGTTGGCAGAATTTCAGATGGTGACGAGGAGACAGGAGTGAGATACATCAGCTGGTTGAGTGGTACCACAACAGCAACCTTGCACTCAACGTTAGTAAGATCAAGGCGTTGACTATGGCCTTCATGAAAAGTCAATGGAACACACACCAGACTTCAAGAGATCAGCAGTGGAAAGGGTGAGGCATTTCACATTCCTGGATGTTAACATCTCTGAAGATCTATCATGGGTCCAGCATATTGATGCAATTACAAAGAAGGCATGGCAGCAGCTATGTATGTCTCATTGCGAGTCTGAAGGAACTTGGAATGTCACCAAAGACTCTTGCAAATTTCTACAGAAGTATGGTAGTGGGCATTCTAACTGCTTGCGTCACCATCTGGTATGGAAGGGTGATTGCATAGATCAAAAAAGCTGCAGGAAGATGCAAACAACCAGCTCCATCATGGGCACGAGCCTCCCCAGCATACAGGGCATCTTCAAAAGGCGACGCCTCAAAAAGGTTGCATCCATCATTAAGGACACCCATCTCAGAGGATATGCCCTCTTCTCACAGCTACCATCAGGGAGGAGGTACAGGAGCCTGAAGAAACACTATGTTCCAGGAACAGTCTCTTCCCATCTATCAGCCTTCTGAATGGCAAAGCTCTTTTTACACTGCAAAAAAACCTATAAATTACAATAAAAAATGTAATGTACTCCTGTCACAAAACAACTTTCACAACATATGTCACTCAACTCAACTCTGATTCTGAACAATTCCTGATCAGAGCCGCCAGTGAGAGTTTTCAAGAGTAAACATCTTTCTAAACCAGAGCTCAAAAAGAGCTGGTATCAAATAACACTTGTTATAGTACAAATTGTACTCCAGAAATTAAAATGACATCTTGGCTAGTACTCTACAGTGTTCTGCAGGAGCACCACAGTGTCAATAATGCATTCCCTTTTGGAAAAGACCACGTTTCAAATACAGCTAATTTTCTCAGCTGGATACAAAAAGATCACAATGACTTTTGGTGGATCAAGAAAGTTACTCTTGTAGGTTTGACAAGTCCTGTATAAAGATGGATTTTCTCAAAAGAAAATTGAGAATCCTCTTAAGAAAGATGGATTTCCTCTTCCCTGGGGAATTCAACTTACAGTAAGTTGAGTACAGGGCCAGGCAAGCCCCAAATACTATTAGCAGAGAATTGCTGGTTATCTGCCAGGCGTAGAACTAAACAGAAACTTACACTTTAGAGCCTCCTTGTAATCCTCCAAATGGGGACTTCCAGATATCACTGGAGGAATCCTGCACAATGAAGCACAAATCCTACCCTTTGCAAGGAGCCTTGACCATGACAACTTTCCTAAAGCTCCGGATAGCTGATCAGGTTGGAAGCATGGTCTGATCAACTGGCAATGACAGACATTTCACTAGATGCTGCTGCAAGAGAAATAAAGTGGAGAGGTGAAGAGATGAGAATTGCTAACAATCCATTTTTCTGATAGAGTTCTGCAAACCGGTCCTACACGGATCAAATAATGAGGCTGCTCAGAGCCAAACATATCCACAAGACCACAAGATATAGGAGTAGAATTAGGTTATTTGGCCCATCAAGTCTGCTCTACAATTTCATTATGGTTGATACAATTCCCTCTCAAGCCCAATCTCCTGCCTTCTCCCCGTATCCCTTCATGCCCAGATGAATCAAGAAGCTATCAAACTTACCTTAAATACTCTAAATGACTTGGCCTCCACAGCCAACTGTGGTAATGAATTCCACAGATTCACCAGAAATCCCTCCTCATCTCCATTCTAAATGGATGTCCATTCCGAGACTGTGTCCTCTGGTCTTAGACTTCTGCATCATACAAAACATCCTCTCCACATCCACTCTATCAAGGATCTTCAACATTCAATAGGTTTCAATTAGGTCACCCTTTATTCTTCTGAATTCCAGTAAGTAAATGGCCTAAAGCCATCAAACATTTCTCATAGGATAAGACTTCCAATCCCAAAATAATTTTTGAGCCCTCCCCAATGTCAGCACATCACTTAGACAAGGGGCCCAAAACTGCTCTCAATACTCCAAGAGAGGCCTCCCCAGTGCCTTATAAAGCATCAACATTACATTGTTTCTTTCATGTTCTAGTCCTCTCGAAATGAATGCTAACATCGCTTTTGCCTTTCTCACCACCGACTCAACCTGCAAATTAACCTTTGGGGAATCCTGCATGAGGACTCCCAAGTCCTTTGTCAACCCTTTCATTTCTTCTATCAAAGTGCATGGCCACACATTTCCCAACACTATGTTCCACCTCCCACTTCTTTGCCCATTCTCCAAATCTGTTCAAATCCTTCTGTAGCCTCCATACTTCCCACACTGCTGCCTCTCCACCCATCTTTGTATCATTCACAAACTTGGCTACAAGGCCATCAATTCTGTCATCCAAATCATTGGCATATAACATAAGATGTGGTCCTAATACAGACCTCTGTGGAACGCCGTGAGTCACCAGCAGTCAACCAGAAGAGGCTCCCTTTACTCCCACTCTGACTACTGCTAATCTGCCTATGCTTTATCCATGTTACCAATGCTTTTGTAATACCTCGGGCTCTTAACCTAAATAGTTTAATGTGTGGCACCTTGTCAAAGGTCTTTTGAAAATCAAAGTACACAACAGCCAACAATTCTCCTTTGTCTATCTTACTTGTTATTTCTTCAAAAAAAATTCTAACAGATTGTCGGGCAAGATTTTCCCTTACAGAAACCATGCTGACCTCTGCCTATTTTATCATGTGCCGCCAAGTACTCCAAAACCATATCTTCAACAATCAACTCCAACTTATCCCAACCACTGAGGTCTCACTAACTGGCCTATAATTTCCTTTCTTCTGCCTCCTCTCCTTTCTTCAAGAGGAATGACATTTGCAATTCTCCGGTCCTCCAGAACTATAGCAAAATCTATTGATTCTTGAAAGATCATTACTAATACCTCTACAATCTTTTCAGCCACCTCTTTCAGAAGACAGGAGTGTAGACCACCTGGCCCACGTGACGTATCTACCTTCATACCTTTTAGTTTCCCAAGCACCTTCTCCTATTAATGGTAACTTCACTCACATCTGCCCCCAACACTTCAACTTCCAGCATACTGCTAGTGTCTTCCACATTGAAGACGATGCAAAATGCTTATTCAGTTCATCTGCCATTTCCTTGTCCCCCATTATTACCTCTCTAGCATCATTTTCCAGTGGTCTGATATCTACTCTCACCCCTCTTTTACACTTTATATATAGGAAGAAATGCATATTGTTGGCTGGCTTACCTTCCTATTCCATCTTTTCCTTCTTAATGACTCTTTTTAGTTGCCTTCTGTTGATTTTTAAAAGCTTTGCAATCTTCTAAATTCCCACTAATTTTTGCTCTATTACATGTTCTCTCTGGCTTTAATTTTGCTTTTGACTTCTCTTATCAACCACAGTTATGTCATTTGTCTTTAGAAAACTACTCCTTTGGAATGTGTCTACCTTGTGTCTTCTGAATTGTTCCCAGAAACTCCAGCCATTGCTGCGCTGCCATCATCCCTGCAAGTGTTCCCTTCCAATCAACTTTCACCAACTGCTCTCTCATGCCTCTAATTTCCTTTACTCCACTGTAAAACTGGTTCTGCTGATTTTAGCTTCTCTTTCTCAAATTCCAGGGTAATTCTATCATATTATGATCATTGTCTCCCAAAGGTTTCTTTACCGTAAGTTCTCTAATCAAATCAGGTTCATCGTACGGCATCAAATCCAGAATAGCTGATCCCTTACTGGGCTTAAACACGAGTTGCTCTAAACAGCCATCTCATAGGGATTCTACAAATTTCCCCCTTGGGATCCAGCACCAAACCAATTTTCCCACTGTACCTGCATATTAAAATCCCCCATGACTATCATAACATTGCCCTCTTAACATGCATTTTCTAGCTTACATTACAATTTGTAGACTACATCTTTGCTACTGTTCAGAGGTCTGTATACAACTCCCACCCTTGCAGTTTCTTAGCTCTACCCACAATGATTCTACACTTTTTGATCCATGTCATCCCTTTCTAATGATTTGATATCGTACATGCCAATCTGTAACTGTGCTACAAGTTCATTTACCTTACTCTGCATACTGTGTGCATTCAAATACACCACCTTCAAGTCCTACATTCATCACCCCTTTTGATTTTGTCCCTCTTTTACATTGCAACACATTCTGCTGACTGCAGTTTTGCCCTGTCAGCTTCCCTTTGCTAGCAGTCTCACTATACACTGCTTCTGTTTATAAACCAACTACCCTGTCACTCCAATTCCCATCCCCTGTCAAATTAGTTTAACCCCTCCCAAACAGCTCTCACAGTCTACCCACAAGGATATTGATCCCCCGAGAATCAAGTATAACACCTCCCTTCTGTATCAGTCATACCTTCCCCAGAAGAGATCCCAATGTTCTAGAAATCTGAACTCCTGCCCCCTGCACCAGTTCCTCAGTCTCATATTCACCTACCAAATCATCCTATTCTTACCCTTATTGGGATGTGGCACAGGCAGCAATCTAGAGATTACTACCCTGGAGCTCCTGCTTTTCAGCTTTCTACCTAAAACCTCTCTTCAGGGTCTTCTCACCATTCTTATGTCTTGAATGCCAAGACGCACCAACTTTGCTACTCACCCTGCCCCTTTAGAATGCTGTGGACCCAATCCGAGACATCACTGATCCTGGCACCTAGAATGTGTCTCCATAGCATCCATAGAATTTCTCTATTCCTCTAACTATGGAATCTCCTATCATCACCACCTTTGATATGGCCTACAACAGTGGATGTTTTTGCCAATCCGAACTGACTGGGGGAAAGCCAGGATCCAATTGCACAAGAAGATACGAGGCCCTGGTCTTGAAGTTTACTGATTAGTTTTGAGAATTCTGAGTTGAAGAATGGTCAAGACAATGGAGAGTTTTGAATATCTTGATCACTCTTTGTGATACTGGGGTGTTATTCAACAAGGAGCTAGTGCAAGTTAGTATTGGAATAAAATGGAGTTCAAGTCTAATATGGACAACTGTGTTTAGATGAACCCGCCTTCTCTAGAGTAGGTTGCATGGTTGGCACAACATTGTGAGCCGAAGGGCCTGTAATGTATTGTAAATTTCTATATTCTAAGAAAACATTAGGCACAACAGGAGAATTATTATAAAATAATGGACACATGATGAATTTTAATTAACTAGAGCCTGCAAGTCTTTAAAGTTAAATAATGGCTTTAATTAGGATTATTGTTTTTCAGACGATATTATGCTTGAATTTGGAGAAAATTAGAAGCAATCTTTATGATTCCTCACTTAAATTTGAACAGACCTGGAGATCTTTTATTCAATATTTTTATTTAATGTAATTTTTTTCCTTCTCTTTTTTGCTCCATATTTATATACCCTTCTTGTTTTTTTTTACTGTTTTTAATGGAGGTCGGGTTTGAGGACGTGATTTTAAGTTCTTTAACTCTACTTGGTTCCAAGTTAGCCCATTGCTTTGCTTTGCTTTTAGTTAGTTGCACGGTGGGTTTTTTTGGGGGGTTTTTTTTTTCCTTTTCTCTATTGATATATAAAAATTAGTATACTATTATGTTACCTTAGTATGTTATGTTTAAATTACATTGTCTGTATCACTTTTTTTTCCTGTATTAATATCTCCTGTAATTTTATTATATTCTAACAGTGTATTAGTACCTATATGGCTTACCTTTTTGTATACTTATTCAATAAAAAGATTTAAAAAGAAAGTAATTAGGATTATTGTTTGGATCATTTAAACTTGGTTCAATACTGACCAACAAAGTCATGCCTAAATTCCAAAATATGATAGCAGCTGTTCTAGATCCACAAACGCTGATGCCAAATGAACTATTTAACCATCCAGAGATGCATTTGTGGTTGCAACACAATCTTGAAAATTAGGTGACAATGGAAGTAGCATGAAAGGTTTCTCAAAGGATTGTCACCTTATCATGGTGGGGAGGTGTGCGAGATCCTGCGATCGAAGAGCGATGCTGCCTGGAATTTAGCCATCTGGCACTTGGCTCCTGGTGGGGTTACCCATAGGGGCAAGGTCAAGGGAAAGGCTCCAGGCAAAGAGCGATCCAACCAAGACCCCAACGATGGAGCTGGTGGAAGAGGGTGACACATTACAATGGCGGCGAAAGCAGAAGAATGCTGCAGCAAAGAATAGCTCCCAGTCAACTTGCATTCCATGCCTCTGGACCCTGACTCTTATCTGTTGAGGAGAGCGTTGTGGTTTCCCCATGCATTAGCCTCCCCATGTTAAACAAAGTCACACACAGGCATTCTGCATTAAGGGAGTATGTCCTGTGGCGATCAGCACGTGATGAAGTGGGCAGGATTCAGAATATGTGGATCCCAGATTGGCTTAGATAGCGACCTGAAGACCCACCAATAGGCAACCTCTTGGGAGAACATCATACTCAGCTTGAGTGATTGTATGACTAATATCAGGAGAACACTGAATGCAAAACTGTCCAGCTAGGTCACTAAATTAATAAATGGAACACACCATGGGAAGGTGCTGCTGCAACTGCTGTCATAATGCATAATCAGTTAAAACCGAACAGAAGTTTAAAAGGCATTTATAACTAGATAACATCATGCTCAGTCCCGCACTTTGAAAAAAAGACAAGAGACATGATCTGGCACTTTAAATTTACAGATCAATGTTCTTTTCTAAAGAAAACAAAGCACTGAATACAGCATAGGATGAACCGGGAAGCTAAACAGCATATTAAAAGTGAAATCAAGAAAGGAAAAACTGGAAAAGTTCTTGGAGTTAAATAATGTCATTTCCATCCCCAACCCCCTCCTCCCATCCCAAGTTAAGATCAGCAGCAACAATAACATCCCTGTGGAGTTTCAAGTTAGTTATCTGATACAGATGGATTTCCACCCTTCCACTCCCATTGGAAATAAAAAAAAGATTTACACAAGCTTTGCAATACAAACTGCATTGCTGCTTGTATGCACTTTAATTAGAAAAGCTCTTCAAAGACCAAATTTAGCACAAATTTCACAAGTTAAATATCAAGATACAAGTACCACAAGTAAAGGAGTTTTAGGTCCATAAGTTCTCGGCAGTGATTTAATCTTCCTCTTTTCCTGCAAGTAACACAATTCATTACAGCACTATGTATAACCAGAAGACAGGAGGTGCAAAGCTATGAAGCTTTAACATGTGTCATAGCAATGTGCAGGAAAACTATTAAAACAGCAACAGAAAATAAAACAGAAAATCTTGTAAATACTCATGTTAGGTTGCACCAACGGGAAGAGAAACAAATCTAAAATTTCATGGGAACATGAATTTTCATGAAAACTTCATGGGAAAGAGCAGCTATAAAAGGAGAATTAACAGTCAAATTTTCAGATTGACCCCCTTCACACAGGAAAGGAAGGGGACAGATGCCAGAAAGTGGTGGGGAAGGGGAAGGAGTACAAACTCAAAGGTCAGACCAGATGGGTGGTGGTAGGGGGAGGGAAAGGCGAGTGGCTGATGAAGGTGATTGAAGTAAAATGTGGCTGCTGATAGGTTGAAGTGGTAAAGGGTTGAAGAAGGAATCTAATGGGAGAGGATAGTGGACCATGGAAGAAAGGGGAAGGGAACCAGAGAGAGGTGATGGGTAGGTGAGGAGAAGGGAAGAAGTGGAAAGGCAACCAGAACAGGGAATGGGAAAAGGATGGGGTGGGGAGGGAGAGGGGAGAAGAGTTGGAATTTGCCAGAAGATACAATAAAATAAAAATAAATTGTACAATTAAGGACAAAAAAAAATCCACTGTGGTGCAACGTGGTCATAGTGTTGCTCTGCTGAGGTTGTGACTATGGTTGCACAGGTTGGTTCAAGAACCAAGTGGTTAAATTGAAGTAGCTGTTCTTGAAGCTGTTGTGCGACTTCAGGTTTCTGTACCTCTTGCTCAATGATAGCTGCAGGACAATTGTATGGCCTGGACCGGAAGGCTGAAGCTAGAAGGAGACACTGGATAAACTGCGAATGTTTATCCCCCACACGCAGTGAAGGAGGTAAAGAGGTTACCTTGCAGATTTATAAGATCACAGGTTTAGTAGCATGGTGACTAGCTACAGTCTTTTTACTCAGGGTGCACGAGTCTCAAACTTGAAAGTGTGAGCTTAAGAGGAGATGGATTAAAAGGGATGTGAGGAACAAGTTTCTTCCCATCACCCAGAGGGTAGTGGCTATATGGAATAAGGTACCAAAGGAAGAAGAGGAGGCTGGTACAATTACAGCAGTTAAAGAGCCATTTGGACAGGTTAAATAAATATGAAGAGTTAGAGGACTACAGGCCAACTCAAGCAAATGGAACCATCTTGGATAAGTACCTTGGTCACCATCATCCAAGAGGTCCACAAATTTCTGGGTTTGAAGGCTCCTGTGCCTCAACGACGCGGAGAGTTACGTCCGATAGAGTTAGAGCTTTGACTTGTGGTAGGGTCACCCATGCCAATCAGGTCAAAAGGTAGAGACCCAATCAAGAATGGTCCACCAAATTCTGGGGGGGGGGGGGGGGGGCCAAAAACTCTGATCAAAAAATAATTATTACAGAAAGAGCAATGAATAATCCTTTTACATCAGGCAAATGGAGGACCTTCATTGCTAACAGCGTAATGGGCATTACACAAGTTGGTCACTATGAAAAAATTGAGCTGAAGGACCCATTTCAGATCATAGAGTTATATGGCATAGACATAATGTTTTATCCCCTATCCAGGTTGCATCTTTTTTGCTGAGTATCATTAATAATTTTCTACTTTTGTATAAACAAAGCAAAGCATTCCAAGAACTTGACAATCATAACATTTTATGTTAACTATAAAAGCAATGTGTAACTGGTTGCCTTTTGTAGAATGTTGTACAGCACCTTTATTGGCAAAAGTTCAAACCTCAATACAAAATGGTATCAGTCACGATTTGAATGCTAATTTAACAAACTTCACATGGCACATTAAGGCCAGTGGTGTGGATTATCTTAAAAACAGAGAAAGGATCAGTATGGTTTGAATGACAAGTGGAATTTTTGTCTGCTTCCCAGATGACAGACATTGCACATTATGTTCTCTGGAGACTTGTGGGCACACTCAGAACATGTTTTTAGTCTAAACAATGTTGGGTGGGGGTTGTGGTGGTGAGTTACTATGTTTGCAAGTTTTTGTTTAAAAGTTAATTCCTGCCTTTTTTTCTGGAAAAATTCCCTTTACCTATCATGTGCTGAGTCAAGACCTTTCTGCACTGCCACAACTTAAACAGAAAATAAACTTAGTCAATCAACTACAAAGAGAATTGCTTCCAGCTTCAGATTTCAGCAGAGTATTTTGAAAAATTGGTGGATGGTGCCCCAGACAACCCTGATTTTCTGGGTATAGATTCTGCATTAAAGCAACATTCTTCATTGCAGAAATAATAGTACATAGATCAAACAGACACTTTGGCCCATACTGTTTGCCAAACTAATTAACTCCTAATTAAACTTAACCCTGGTAACCACATATGGTCCATTTTGCTCCAATCTCTGCATATTCATGTGCCTATCACACTCCGTTGCTACCCCTGGCAGTGCCTTCCAGGCAAATCACAACTAGATTTTGCCCTTGCTGAATAACATTCATTTCCAGTATCTTTTTAAATTTTTTTTATTAAGGAGTTCCATTTTTTGTTAAACTTCGTAACTTGTCATGTCCATCAACCCCAGCTTCTTACAACACTCAACAAACAAATACCAACTTCCAATTCCTCAATTGCCCCAATTTGTGATCTACTCCGTAAGACAATTTAGCCATTCAAAGGTGACAATTGTGCATCTGTGCATCCTTCCAACATAATTCACTAAACGTGGAACTTTGATAAAAACTTTCACATTTCCTCTAATCAAGAAGGAAACTTGACTGGAGTTAAACCAAACTGGTCAGTTTCTGGAGTGTATTATACAGTTCTATGGCACTGCAGACCACTGTCATTTAATGCCTGCAAAACAGGCACTAAACAATTAGGATTACAGCTCAATTTATAACTTCCATTAATTTTTTTATACAGTACTATTTCAGCAAGAATCAACTTCAATACTGTATAGGACACCTCAAAATACATTTTCTCTTTTTTTTACTGTGGATCTCAGATTTAGGAGCAGCTAAGTTACTGAGCTGCAGTAGGTTTCCAATGAAGGCTATTTTAAATACTGTATACTATTAACAGAACCTACAATTTTGAGCCAGCAACCAGGCAAGAATGGTTACATACTTCTAGATAGGAAAAGTGTGTAACCTTTAGGGGAATACACCTGGGGGGGGGGGGGGGCGCCAAGTTCCTAACAAGAACCCCAAATCAAAACTGCAGACTAAACCCTGGAAATCCAACTGAAAGGAAAATAAAAGATCTAAAAAGGCAAAGAAATTCTCAGGACCTCACAACTGGCATCCTAATATCTCCAAAGAGACAGCCAGAAAGATTGTGGATGCACTAGCTGCCACCTTCCAAAAATTCCACTGATTCAAATAAATAAGATAGCAAATGCAATGCCACTTCTCAAGATCAACTTACAAATCAGTTAGCTGACAGCAGAAGTAAAAGAAATAACTATTTATTTAAAGCACGTGGGAGCAAGGGATTTGGAAATTAAGAGCAGTATTAAGACAAATCCTGTTTTTTTTAAAATCACTAACAAAACATAAAATGGTGGAAGAACTCAACAGGTCAGGTAGCATCTATGGAGAGAAATAAACTATCAACATTTTGGGCTGAGACCCTTCACCAGGACTGGGTATCCAGCATCTGCAGAATCTTATGTTTATTATTTTTGTTATCACTGATGTATGTGGTGAAATTTGTTGTTGTTTCACAGAAGTACTATATTCCCAAGCATGAAAATTTTACTTCTGAGGAACGTTTTGAGGCAGACTGACCAACCATACAATATCACTCTTCCCTACGATAGATGAGATATCATCCAGTGTGTGCCTGCATGTCAGGATGGCCACTGTCTCAAAGATAAAGGACTAATCATTTATGACAAATGGGATTAGGGATGGGGTCAGCCAAAAAGCCACCCATAAGATCATGTGTATTGTATTTTTGGAATCCTTTATCCAAGATCGCTGTGGAGAGCTTCCATATAGATCCGAGAGATTACGAAATACTCCTCTTTTTTAATTTTAAAGGAAAATTAACAACTAGAGTTAAAACAAAAAAAAACACAACATAGACATGACCTATTAGACAATAGAGAAGGTTCTACCAACTTTTGTGACATTACAACACAATGGTAAAACAACAGAGTTTGGAATTAGCACAACGTTCAAATGATACATTTTAAATTCACCTTCACTTATATTCCATTTATGTAAAAAGAAAATTGAACAGTACTGTTAATGCTAATTTCTGTAGGTACTTTGTTCCAAATTTATGCTTACCTGGGGATTTCCAGGATTTCCAGAAGTGGTTAAAGCTGACTTTTGTGTTGTTGGGGTGTATGGGGTGTCCAGGGAGGGGCAGCATCTCTGGTGATGGAGCGTGTTGCAGCAATTCTATAGCAGCTTACCCACCTTTGGTCCCACCCAGACAACTCTCATCTGTGGCTCCAAGTAGCTGTTTGCATGCAACAGTGGCCACACCCTGGTACACAACTTCAACAGGTGGGCCAAACCAGGTGAGCACAGCCAGTTGCTTCACACCTCAGATAGGGACATGCCCATGCTAGCTTGTGAAATCAGCTCTGGTGGACTGGGCGGATGAGATCTACAATGAGAACCAGTGGCCAGGAAGGCTGTAGTGTAACACTCCACGGAGAGTGAAGGGCAAGACAAGGCACAGAAGACATCATGGCCGTCCACTGCAACCAAGGAAGATCCCAGTTTGTGAAGCTTGTTCATACCACTGGACCCAGATTTCTGAGGCTGAGAGTGGGAATGCCCAATGCAACAGTAGTACCGCTTCAAAAACTCTCCAGCACAGGTTTCCCGCCATCAAACACGATGGACAACCATCATACTGAAGGAAATGTCCTGAAATTCCTTGGAGACGTGAACTCTATGAGCAGCACACAATAATCCAGATGTTGAATGTCTCGTTAGAATCACATCTATTATTACTGACATATGTCATGAAATTTGCTGTGTTGGAGCGGTACAGAGCAGTACATAAATTACTATAGGTTACAGTAAGAAATAAAAACAATGAAATAGTGCAAAAAGAGAGCAAAAGAATGAGGTAGTGTTCACTGTTCATTCAGAAATCTGATGGCGGAGAGGAAGAAGCTGTTCCCAAAATGTTGAGTATGTATCTTCATGCTCTTGTACCTCCTCACTGATGGTAGGAATGACATGAGGGCATGCCCTGGATGGCAAATGTCCTTACGATTGATGTAATCTTGACACCTTTTGAACATGTTCTTGATGGTGGGGAGGCCAATGCCCACGATGGGGCTGGTTGAGTCTGCAACCCTGTGGTGTCATTAGATGGCATTTATGCTGTGCCTGCTCACAGTCATGAGGGCAAAGTAGAAAAATGGGCTAAGCACCCATGCTGATCGCCAGCAAAGAGATATTATATCTGATTCCACACTATCTGGTCTCCCGATAAAGAAGTCAACAATCCAGTTGCAGGGGAAGGGCCAGAGGCTCAAGGTTTTTAAGCTTGATTAGCACTGAGAGGATGATGGCATAGAATACTGAGCTGTAATCAGTGAACAGTAGCCTGACATAGGTCTTGCTGTTGTCCACCTGGTCCAGTGATGAGCAGACAGCTAGTCATATTGAATCTGCTGTTGATCTGTTGTGGTGGCAGGCAAAATGAAGTGGACCCAGGCCTTTGCTGCAGGTGTTAATTCTAGCCATGGCCAAACTCTCAAAACACTTCACAGCGGATGCAAGTACTACCAGGTGATAGTCGTTGAGCCAGCTCACCCGCCTTTTCTTAAGGCACCCATTTTTGATTTTCTTTCTCAGACAACCAATCTCATTTTGGGCCTGAGGGTTGAGGAAAGGAAAGTCCCGAAAAATTTTCACTTTACTTTCAAAGCTGCTGAGAAATCAGTCATTAAAAAAAACACAACACCTAAATAATCCCAGCAAATAATAGTCTTTTGGACTAACCAGGAAATATAGGAAAAGTAAATACAAAGAAAGTCAATGAAAATTGCGTTGACTCACAGAGTAGATTTTCCAGCCATGGGATGTATCAGCATGAATCAGCCACAGGATCTGCACAGTTCCAAATTTCTAAAGCAGTAACTTTTAAGAGAATGTATCCACTTACACCATCAGCTCAGTCCTTGAAATCATGGGGTACATAATGCAAATAGTGAAAAGTCATAAAATAGACACGTTTGTAAAATTACTAGGTCTACCTTGAAAACTAGTTCAGTAATGAAGCTGCGTCTCTTTTACAAGTAGACTTCTCCAAGTTCGAAAAACACTACTTGCAAAAACATGAGAAATTGAGTCCAGCAAAGTTGTATGTTAAACTTTGTTACTCAAGGAATGATCCTTTCCACCATTTGAAAGAAATCTTGGTAGAATTAGCATTATAAGAAGCTGCATTAGGTTAAGTTAGATTTGTCTTTCCAAGTAAGAACTATACGTCACAGTTGATCATGTCCTAACCACTCTGCAGTGATTAGTGCAGCTGTATTCATCACTGTAATTCATGACTAAATCCACAATATGCTGACTGCAAACCACTTAGGTATTTCAATTGCAATTCAGTACTCATGTCCGGATACATACTAGATTTTCAGCAAGAAAATAAAGTGATTCAGTGGAAAGAATAAAACCTCTTTCAAGATACAGGCCTTAAAGATGTAGCAGAGCAATGTTTGACTTCTTACATTTCACAGTAGGTTAAATAACGTACAATTATATAACCTTATTGCCAAGATGGAAGACATTTCATCATTGGAAAGAATACTGAGCACTAATTTTATGAAAAGGATTTTGTCTGAACTTGCATTGCTTTCCCTTAGTTTTGTCAATGCAGAAGCACAGACCAATTTAAGATGGCACTGGTGAAGTAAAGCGATGAATTGCTGGCAGCAAGAATAACTATTACTTTATTAGTCACACTTCTTCTGAAAGACAATCACTGCAATCAATAGCCTGCAGGTTCCCTTTCAGAGTCGAGCTTTTAAACTGCCTGTATGACTTGGCATTTTCGTGCTGTGAACTGAAGTCACCAAGATGCAGGACAGTTGCAGCATAGCAAGTACTGGCTGAATGAGATGGTGCAACCAATGCCTGAGAGTGGGGAATGAACCAATATATGGCCATTTCAGGAGTGGATTTGGAGGCGACTCAAAGTGACAAAGTCGAAACGGCAGGGTCCAGGCCCGAGAGCAATTTCTGGCCATTGCTGGAGTGGTCTTGGAGGTGATTTGAAGCAACAGAACCAAGGCAAAGCACAGTTGTGGCGGTAGGGCCCAAACATTAGGGCGAGGAACAAGCTGAGGTTTCACCCATTTAACCGCTGAGCCAAATCGAGCCAGCAGGACCCAGGCCCAAGAGTGTATTGAAGCGGCAGGGTCCATGTCAGAGAGCGAAGAGCAACCCAATGTTTGGTCGATTTAAATGCTACGCTAGATTGAAAAAGTCAGGTGTGGGACCCAGATGAAAGGGGCGGGCTGGTGTTCGACTTGCTGCTCCACAAGGTTTTCTCATGTCTGTGCTGAACTGAGGCTGTGGCCTGCAACTAATGGGCTCCTGGATCAGCTGTGACCTTAGTTCTTCAGTTCTGTCCTGTGAATTTAAGTTCTGGATATTATTTGCTTACTTTTATTGTTTGTATGATTTTCTGCACATTGGGGTTTGACAATTTAAAAAAAATGTCAGTTCTATTTGGTGTATTTGTTTTGTGGCTGCCTGTAAGGAGATGAATCTGAAGGTTGTATATTGTATCCATACTTTGAACTTTGAGAAGACTTTATAGAATCAATTTCCTTAAAATGATCTTGCTTCTACTCTAGTTCTGAGTTGGCTAATGAGGCAAATGTGGTGCTTGACAGGGAAGGTGGGAGTGTTGTTTTGGGAGGTTATGGTCATTGTGCTTCTGGGCTGTAAAGCAATTCCATCTAAGACACATCTTCATTTTGGGCAGACATGAAACAGGTACTGATTGCAAGGGAGCCTTTAAGAATATCCTTAACACATCACCAGATTAATTGAGCGGCCACTTTTATTATGACACAGGAAAGCATTCAATAAATCATCCTGCCTTCTCCCAGCAGAGCAACCTCCTTTCATCCCTCTCCTGCAATATATTCTTTCCATGTGCCTATCAACGGCTCCTGTTTTGCCACTTACTTACACAGTCATCAACTAATCCAGTGGTAGGAACTGAAACACCTAGTGTAAATCCATTGCAGTCACCATTAGAATATGCAAAGGCAGCACACAAAGTCAGATTGAACTATGGTGCCTGAACCTGTGAAGTGGCGCTGAGGTGGCAAATGAAAAAGAATGCATCCTGTTATAAAGAATGAAGTAGTCATTGCATTGGACCTGCAAAAGCTGCATGTTGTTTCATTGATAACTTACCACATTTGGTGGCAACTTACTGGTAATTTCCCAGTAATTGGAACCCACTTACAGTATGTAATCCATATCCCAGTGTACAAAGTAGGGATCGTTGCTACTCAGTTAACTGTGAGCTTTATACTAAGTTTGACTTGATCTTTGAATGCTTCTGCGTAAATAGCTAAAGGCTGCGTGGGCTTAAGGCAGCACTGATAAATTTTGACACTTATGTTTCTTTATTGAAAAGTAGGCCACTATGTGGAAAGTCATTACATGTCTTCCAGGGTTGTGTTATGAGCAAGGGGAGGTTGGTAAAGGAAACTTCTGTAGATGTCTTTTCTTTCATGGTCAGCACAAGAAAAACATCCAACTGAAAGTCAGCTTCCAAAAATGTACATTTCCAAGCACATGTACTGCAGCTGCAGGACCATTAATAATTCATTTAATAAATTAACATTGAATAATGCACAGCATGCACTCCCAGGGTCTCAGCTCAAAACATCAGCTCTATTTAACTTCAGAAATTTGCACCAGCTTAATACAGATCTTATATTAAAAAAATGTAATGTAGTCCAAACAGGTGGGAGTTTTATAAAACACAGTCAACCAAAAAGACTGACTAGCTAATATCTATTGAAACTTCAGCTTGCATAGGGCAACACAATGTTTATTCCAAATAAATATTCTAATCAAAGATTGATTGGCAAGGAGCTTGAAACCTGCTTTGGAGTTTCTCCATGCTTATCTATTTTATGGCATTAATAGTTTTGGCCAAAGCTTTTAATTCTAATTCAACCTTTTGTTATTGGTAGGGCTCCAGATAGATTGTGTGTATATTGACATATATACATTTTTTAAACTGTTATACGGTCTCTAAGATTGAAGGAAAGAAGAGTAAGGTTACTCCCATCCTTACCTGTAAACTTGCTCTCCATGAAAATTGAAAATAAATACCCATGCACATGACAAACTATGTTCTCAAACCCAAAAATGGCAGTGGAACCTGAATAAAAATGTAATTTTCTTTTCCATTCCAAGATTTAATTTGAAAAATCAGTTATCAATGATATTTTGGTCACAGTCAGAAGATGGTCAGCTGCTGAATTTACTGTGGGAGAACTGGTAGAAAGGACAGTCCTGTGACAAATTTCATGTCACATGCCAGTGATAATAAACCCGATTCTGATTACGGATCATCATAACAATCTGAAATTCTGATCTCTGAACTTCCCAGCTCTTTACTTCATCACTCCCCTTCAGGTTTCACTCATCTTGTGTTTCTCTCTCCCTACCCCCCCCATCTTCTAAATCTACTCCTCAGCTTTTTGTTTCCTCCCAGCAGTCCTGAGGAAGAGTTTCAGCCCAAACCGTCCACTGTACTCTTTTCCAGAGATGCTGCCTGGCCTTCTGAGCTCCTCCAGCATTTTGTGTGTGCCGCTTGGGGTTTCAGCATCTGTAGATTTTCTCATTTTTCTCTGAATTTCAAGACCAATAATAGACAGAAAAGCTCAAGGTAACATCTGGTCTCATTTTAACTCCATAAACGCATTAAGAATCTTCTTACTCCATTAATTTCAAATGTGAGTAAAAACAGCTTGGTTAAGCAATTGTCATTTGTGTCATTAGTGTCATGCACAGTGGTATTGTAACTGTTGTTCTAAACAGTTCTAACTGCTCTGCAGAAGCTCACATTTGGTAAAAGCTTTGTGAGAAAGGACTGGATTCTGTAGTCCTGCTGTCACTAGACTGATCAGCTCAGCCCTGTATAAAAACTTCTTTGGCACTTAAAAGTTTGTTTCATCCAAGAATGCCATATGACATAGCAGTGACTTGTACCAGAAAAAGAATAGAACCAATAACAGCATGAAAATAGGCAGTCTCCAGATTATGCAAGAGTTTTATTCCTGAGATGTGCCCGTAAGCGGCTTGCTCAAGTCAGTAAACACCTATTTTCTACAATAACACATCAGATCACGATAAGTACACTTTCTATAATTCTCTTATGTCGCTGATTAACTGTAACATTGCCAATTAAAATGCATACAGTATCCAGTCATTAATGAATGTCACAAAAGATTACTATCTTGAAAAATAGTTTTTGCATAAAGTGAGACTTCCACAAGTCATCTGTAACCTGGGAAGCCCCTGTATAGATCGAATGACATAATGAATACAAAGTAAAACATATTAAAAATGTAAAACTATTTAAGAATGAAGTTTACCTTTGAGATAAAACTGACATCACAGAATTTTGCTACATGAAGAATTTGCAAAATAAGAGTTGAAATTTTTTAAAATTTTCGAAATTCTAAACACTACACCAACTCCCCGTCGTTCTCAAATTTCAGAAAAAAAAAGGGATTTAAGACTAATGTATTTAACAGGGACAATTTTAAATAAAAATTATGGATTGTAAAAGCACAATATCAAGTATTTCTAGCTAATTAACTAGGGGTTATTTTCATACCAGAATTTGATTTTAAGTGCAATGCTGTTTAAACCACCTTCACAGATTAAGTGATTTGAAGAGTCAGATAACAAAATTATCTGAGTGAGTGCAGCTTACTTAAGTGGAAGTTGTCAAATTGATCGAGGACCATTTTAATCTACAAAGCATTCTGCTCCAAACTTTCAGTTTAACATTTAGCAACAACCAAATGCACAAATATCAACTTAATACCCAGTAAATTATTCTAGAAATTGTTCACAGTAAGCACTGCATTTGATATCTTACCCCACTTCCGAGGAGGAAAACTTACCCAGTCTTAATCCTGCACACAATTTCAATTTAATTATTCAGCCCATCCTCAAATTTAGAAGGGACTTTGTTTTAAATTTTCTTTTTAGGCCACACTTTTGATTTGACTTCTTTACTTTTATAGCTGTGGATCTGCAATGACTCCTTTTGCACTCCAAATAATAGTCATAGATTAATACAGCACCGAGACAAACCCTCCTGTCCATCCTGTACATGGCAGCCATCAAGTACTCATACACATCAGTCCTGATCAAGGGTCTCAGCTAGAAATGTCAACTCTTTATTCCTTTCCTTAGATACCACCTGACTTGCTGAGCTCTCCCAGCATTTGGTGTGTTACTCTTAAAATGAGAGGTCAAACAAAAACCACTCTTTCCCTACTATGCGACAGATCACAATTACCATTACTCTAATGGCTCACCATGAACCAATATCATCTAATCTAAAATTAGCATCCTTCTGTCTGTTTTACACAGAATTATAGAGAAAATGTCAGAAGGATCATTATGACTGCCACAAAGTAGAACGATCTCTTAAGGTTAAATTTGCATCTTTTTTGTACCGCAGTAGTTTTTAAGGCTTGCAATATACAGCTACCACAAGTCAATTTTATCAACTCATGTCTGTAATAATAAACCTGATTCTGAAATGACGACACAAGAATCAATGTGGTATTGATTGCAAATTAGATGTATATAGTGGACAATTGCTAAATGTCAAGGTTAAGGAAAGGAATGGATTTGGATAAAATGTGAGCTATGTGACAATGTAACAATGTACATTACCATTACAATGCAGCCTGAAATTAATTCCATTTCTCGGATTCACTGAAGGTTTGGTTTTAGTCCATGTGATCTCAAATTTATCCTATTTATAGATGTGGTATCTATATTTCATTTGCACACAGAAATATGCCTTGAATCTGTGCTGGGTTTGGGAAGGGGTGGAGACTGTCTGCCAGCTCCTGAAAGCCACAGAGAAATATTCCAACAATATACAATGTTTTATACATGTTAAAGTTTATCATTCTACACAATCACATAGGAAATGCGTATTATTTCCGGTATAACTTCGGGATCACAAACTAGTCCATGGTCTCCATCCATGCAATGTCAACTGTGGCCTCAAGCAGAGAGTCACCTTTGGGGCAAATTTGTTTGAAATGAGTGGTTTATTTAGTCAATAACCACATATCTGATTACCAGTGGGCAGCAAGAAGTACCCACCAAATCTAGATGTTATTATCAGGACACACATTATGAATATAATAGCTAGTGTGACAAAGGCCATTCTTAAAGATAACAGTTGCCTCCTCAGTGTTGGACTCTGTTTCTCAGCAAGAAACAGACTTTGGAACCGTATACCTAGGCTTTCTGCTGTATTCATTTATAAATTACAAGTATTTGCACTACAATATCCAACAGCAAATCAGTCATTCATTGGCTACCTCCTGACGTTACAGCACTACACAGAATGCATGGATATCATATTCTGAGAGGAACATGTAGGGAGTTGGAAAGTACATTTGGCATAGTTTTCTCTGGTACAAACTGTTCCTACTATTCATTTTAATAAAAATGCTGTGCTACAGAATAGAATTTTTAACCCAGTACATTGGAATTTAATTCACAAACCACATTTATCAACTTTAACAGTACATATACACTGATCTGTTCTCAAGGTGCACTCCAAATTGATATGATAGCAGTTTAAACAGACTGATCATTTTGTTTTGTGAAAAACAGTTATAAATTGCCAGCTTTTAGTCAACTTCTTTTGAACCTCTTTTACCCCCAAACAATTGATTAAGCCTTTGATCCACACACATTAAAGGAGGCAAATATTCCTTGAAATGTTTGTGCCTGGGTATTAATACAAGTGACGTTTCCCTTTAAGTATCTTGATAGGATTCGTGATACACATGGAAAATTGACTTAATCATACCAAGAATTAATACCAAAACGCCCCTTGAGCACTAGATGCGCCACTTTAAAGCTCTCCTTTACAAGATGTAGTTATGATTTATTGTCCCTTGCGAATTCTGCCAAACTCCCAATTAATGAACTTACTTAAACTGGAACCAAACCAAGCAGGGATATACGTATGCGCATACTATGGAAATTTTATTTCAGCAAGTAAAAATCATGCAGTGTATTAGTGATGTTAACTAGAATTCAAGAGATTTAATAACTTTAATGGTCATTCAAAAAAGTTATACATAAACCACCGGTATTAAAAAAAAATCTGATTTATAAAACGCTATCATTTCAACTAAACCGCGTGGAAGTTACTGCTTCAACCAAAAGTTGCATTCACAATGAGAAGTACAGCATTTGTGTCCAAGTAGTGTTTTCCCTTCGAGACTGAACTTTCCTTGTTGAACTCAGTCGCTCATGTTTTATGAGAAACTGCTTTCAGCATTTTCAACAAGTCTCATTTCACCAGTCACCGGAAAACAAGCCTAATTTTAATGCATATAAGGCTTGAACTCATCAAAAGCTCACTTATTAAGACATGATCTGTAGCCCGTTATGCCCTCAAGATAATAATAGATGTGATTGTTTTAAAGAGCTCAAGTCCAGGACAAGATACCAAGTAAACATCTAAATTAGCACATAGTTCCAGTATCCCAAGTACTGTACAAATAGTACGAAACCTGGTCCCCCAATTGTACAACACTTTCATCGAAAGGGTATATTTTTTAAAAAAAGTATATATTAAATATTAAACAACAATCGGTGCTTGTAAAATACAAAACCCCAAATCCTCATGGAATGGGTGGAGGCTGGCGGGAATACTTTAACATTTCATCCTCAAACCAAATTTAAAAGAAACTATATAGCCATTCCAGTATTATTTCTGTATTCAACTGCTCTGAAAAACTTTGCTGCAAGTTATAACATCCGCAGACTCCCTCAACGTGTTGCAAATACCTTAAATCAAAAGGAAAAAACTAACACATTGTCGCCAGCAATCTCTGGTTTCGAGGATGACCTCAACACTGAGTAAACAACTACAAGTGAAATGAAAGAGAAGCTTTCCAATGCGTTTCTCCCATGGAGAGGTGTAGCTTACCCGTGAAATTGTTAAGGGTTGGCTATAGTCCTTGCCTCCTACTAATCTAAAGCCCCAGGGTGACGGTCCGTAAAGAGTCACAGGATGTGGCATTTTTAATCTATATTTTCCTCGTGCAACAACTTGAAACAAACACTTTGGATCCCAGCGAGACTAAGAGAGAAAGCTGCAACAATCATACCCTTTCCCCTCGCTTTCCCCGCCCTCCCTTTAAATTAGGAGCTTTCACATTACGTCATTCTCCTTGACATCCCCATCCTCGCGTGAGTCAGGACAAAGAACCGTAACCCGTCACGTGTCCCCGACTGACAGCGCGGCCATCCCGT
Source organism: Mobula hypostoma (assembly GCF_963921235.1). Taxonomy (NCBI): domain Eukaryota; kingdom Metazoa; phylum Chordata; class Chondrichthyes; order Myliobatiformes; family Myliobatidae; genus Mobula; species Mobula hypostoma. Next base: position 34,149,616 of record NC_086103.1, on the reverse strand, counting down.
TGCCAAGGGGATCACTCCCGGGACCGAGGACAAATCGGCACAAACGTATTTCGCAACGATTTCTGGGAGTTGTAGTGCATTTACCAAATGTAGCCGCGTGTCTGCCAGAAACGCAGCTGCTGTGCTATGATCTTCCTTTCACTCCGCTCAGACTTTTAAATCTCAGTTTCTGTTTGCAGTTCAAACAATTGTCTCACAATAATTTGCTTTACTGATTCTTTTGGACTTCATTCAAGGTTGTAGGCACACTGAAACAAATGCTCCAGATCAGGGGACCCAAATTTCGATTGTTCAAAGTTCAAAGTGAATTTATTACCCAAAGTACATATAAGTCACCATATACAACCTTGAGAATCATATTCTAGCGGGCATTCATAGGAGATACAAAGAAACACCAGAAAATCAATGAAAAACTGCAAACCAGACAGCCTAAGAAAACCATGTGCAAAAGACAACAAACTGCAAATACAAGAGAATAATAATAAATAAGCAATAAATATCAAGAAAATGTGATGAAGAGTTGCTGAAAGTGAGTCTGTAGGTTATCGAATCAGTTCAATGTTTTAGATGAGTAAAGTTATCCCCTCTGATTCAAGAGCCTGATGGTTGAGGTGTAATAACTGTTACTGAACCTGGTGGTGTGGATCCTGAGGCTCTTGTATCTCCTTCCTGATGGCAGCAACAAGAAGAGAGCATGGCCTCAATGATGGGGGCCCTTAATGATGCATGCTGCTTTCCTATAGCACTGCTCCTTGCAGATGTGCTCAATGGTGGGGAGGGCTTTACCTGTGATAGGCTGGGCTGTATCCACTACATTTCACAGGCTTTTCCTTCCAAAGGCATTGGTGTTTCCATTACTAGAGGCTGTGATGCAAACAGTTACACACAGATCTCTCCTCCACACATCTATAGAAGCTTGTCAAAGCTTTAGATGCTATGCTGAATCTTTGCAAACTTTTAAGAAAGTAAAGGCACTACTGTGCTTCTTTGTAATGGGACTTACATGCTGAAATGCAAACACTGAGGAATTTAAAGTTACTGACTTTCTCCACTTCTGATCCTCCGATGAGGACTAGCTCATGAACCTTTGGTTTCCTCCTGTGGACAATAATCCGCTCCTTAGTCTTGCTGACATCGAGTGAGAGGTTACTGTCAGAATCAGAATCAAGTTTATTATCACCAGCATGTGTCATGAAATTTGTTAATTTACTTGTTAATCCATTGATTTACTTACTTTCTATATTATCATGTATTTCATTGTAATGCTGCTGTTAAATTAACAAATTGCATGACCCATGCCATTGATAATAACAAAGCTGATTTTCATATAGATTAGATTAAGAGGACACACAGTCGTCCTTTATTGTCATTTAGTAATGCATGCTTTAAGAAATGATACAATGTTCCTCCAGTGTGATATCACAGAAACACAGGACAGACCAAGACTGAAAAACCAACAAAAAACACATAATTATAACATATAGTTACAACAGTGCAAGCAATACTGTAACTTGATGAAGAACAGGCTGTGAGCACGGTAAGAAAGTTCAAAGTCTCTCGAAAGTTCCACATCTCATGCAGATAGAAGGAAGAAAACTCTCCCTGCCACACCCGACCACAGTCCGACTCTGAGTCGTTCGAAAACTTAGAGCTCCGACCAGCCCTCCGACACCAAGCACCATCTCTGCTGAGCGCTTCAACCCCAGCCCCGGTTGCCAGCAGCAGGCAAAGCCAAGGATTTTAGGGCCTTCCCTCCGGAGATTCTCGATCGCACAGTAGCAGCAGCAGCGAACCGAGCATTTCAGAAGTTACTCCAGATGTTCCTCAGTGCTCTCACGGCTGTCTCCATCAAATCAGAATTGTACATGGTCCCTATTTAACAAATACGATTTCATTTCACCAGAGAGGCTACGCGCGCTGTGTCACACTGCCATCTTCTCCTTCCTCCCTCCCTCATATGAAGTAGTTAGATTAAAAATTTTGGTTGGTTGGTGTGTGTGTGTGTGTGTGTGTGTGTGTGTGTGTGTGTGTGTGTGTGTGTGTGTGTGGTAGTGTTCACGGGTTCAATGTCCATTTAGGAATTGTATGGCAGAGGAGAAGAAACTGCTCCTGAATCGCTGAGTGTGTGCTTTCAGGCTTCTGTACCTCCTTCCTGATGGTAACAATGAGAGGAGGGCACGTCCTGGGCGATGAGGGTCCTTAATAATGGATGCTGCCTTCCTGAGGCACTGCTCCTTGAAGATGTTGTGGACACTACAGAGGCTAGTACCCAAAGATGGATCTGACTAATTTTACAACTTTGTGTAGGTTTTTTTGGTCTTGTGCTGTAGACCCCCTCCTTCCCATACCAGGCAGTGATGCAGTCTGTCAGAATGCTCTCCACAGTACATCTATAGATGTTTTTGAGTGTTTTAAGTGTTCTAAATCCCTTTAAACTCTTAATAAAATTGTCAGGGCACTGGAGCAGGGATCCAATCGCAGACACAGTACTGTGCACACAGTAATATTAACTGAGTAGCAAATCCCAAGGTGCAGACAAAGTCAGTGTCAAAGTTCAGGTAAAGATCAAAACATCCAGAGAAATCAAAAAACCAGAATTGGGAAACAGGAAGAGTCAGTATTCAGACGGACAGAGTACAGATATGATTGCTGGAAAGGCTCAGGAAAAGTTACTGGCACAATCTGGCAACAAACAGCTGAAAGCACAGGACTGAAATACACTGAGCAATAAACAGAGAGGCAGATGATAGGTGGAGCACAATGAGACACAGATGGCAGCAATACAGGTAATAATGAGAAACAGGTGAGAGACGGAGTACTCAGTAATACAGGGGCCAGAGTAGAGCAGAGCGGGGACAGGAGCACATGGCAATACAAAATCACAGACTGACGGCTAGGGGGAAAACACACAAAACGACAAAATTCAACTGGAGGTACTGACAGAAATAGAGCGGCTGTCATGCTTTCTTTATGTCTGCATCGAAATTTTGGAAAAAAAGTTAGATCCTCAGAGATCTTGACACCCAGGAACTTGATGTTTCTCACCCTCTTCACTTCTGATCCCTCCATGAAGATTGGTTCATGTTCCCTCATCTTACCCTTCCAGAAGACCACAATCAGCTCTTTCATCTGACTGACACTGGGAGCAAGTTTATTGTTGTGACACTGCTCAACTAGCTGGTATATCTTACTTCTATACGCCCCCTCAATCTGCGTCTGGGATTCTACCAACAATGGTTGTATCATCAGCAAAGCTATAGATGGTATTTGAGTTATACCTAGCCACACAGTCATGGGTATAGACGGAGCAGAGCGGTGGGCTAAGCACACACCCCTGAGGTGCACCAGTGCATCACTCACTGTTGTGGCATCACTCAGCTAGATTTTCATTCTCCCTCCTTTATGCTGACTCTTCACTACCTTTGATTCAGCCATTGACAGTGGTATCAACAGGAAACTTAAATATGGCATTGGAGCTGTGCTTAGCCTCATAGACACAAGTATAAAGCAAGTCAAGCAGGAGGATAAGCTCATAGCCTTGTACTGCACCTGTGATGATCGTGATCGTGGAGAAGCTGCTGTTGCCCATCTGAACTGACTAGGATCTGCAAGTGAGGAAATCCAGTTGCACAAGGAGGTATTGAGGCCTAGGTCTTGGAGCTTATTGATTAGTTTTGAGAGGATGATAGTATTGAATGCTGAATTGTAATCAATGACGAGCTTCCTGATACATGTATGCATCCTCACTGTCCAAATGTTCCAGGTTTGAGTGAAGAACCAATGAAATGGCAACTGCTGTTGACCTGTTGTGATGGTAGGTGGATCCAAGTCACTCTTTAGGCTTGACTTGATATGTTTCATCACCAACCTCTCAAAGCACTTCATCACAGTGGATGTAAGTGCAGCTGGATGACAGTTATTGAGGCAGGATATCATGCTCTTCTTGGGCACTGATAAAACTGAAGCCTGCTTGAAGCAAGAGGTTAACGATATCAGTGAATACTCCAACCAGTTGATCAGCACAAGTCCTCAGTACTTAGGCAGATACCCTGCCTGGGTCGGATGTTTTCTGTAGGTTCATCCGCCTGAAGGATGCTCTCACGTCGGCCGCAGAGTCTAAGATCACAGGGTCATCAGAGGCTGTGGGAGTTCATGAAGATGCCTCCATATTTTGTAAGTCAAAGCAAGCATAAAAGGCTCATCTGGTAGTGGAGCATTGATATCACAAATATCACGGTTTCACTTTTTAGGAGGTGATAGTATTCAAGCCCTGTTATTCCATTTTGATCTGGAATTGCTACTTCACTTGTGTGATGGCTTTCCGGAGGTTGTACCTGGACCTCTAGCAATCTCTTGTACTGTCAATTTTCACATCACTTTGCAACACTGAGAGTTTTCACATCTCAATATAATGATAATGTGGTAAATTGGATCAGCAAATTTGCTGATGATACAAAGATTGGAGGTGTAGTGGACAGTGAGGAAGGTTTTCAGAGCCTGCAGAGGGACTTGGACCAGCTGGAAAAATCGGCTGAAAAATGGCAGATGGAGTTTAATACAGACAAGTGTGAGGTATTGCACGTTGGAAGGACAAATCAAGGTAGAACATACAGAGTTAATGGTAAGACACTGAGGAGTGCAGTGGAACAGAGGGATCTGGGAATACAGATACAAAATTCCCTAAAAGTAGCGTCACAGGTAGATAGGGTCGTAAAGCGAGCTTTTGGTACATTGGCCTTTATTAATCAAAGTATTGAGTATAAGAGCTGGAATGTTATGATGAAGTTGTATAAGGCATTGGTGAGGCTGAATCTGGAGTATTGTGTTCAGTTTTCGTCACCAAATTACAGGAAGGATATAAATAAGGTTGAAAGAGTGCAGAGAAGGTTTACACGGATGTTGCCGGAACTTGAGAAACTCAGTTACAGAGAAAGGTTGAATAGATTAGGACTTTATTCCCTGGAGCATAGAAGAATGAGGGGAGCTTTGATAGAGGTATATAAAATTATGATGGGTATAGATAGAGTGAATGCAAGCAGGCTTTTTCCACTGAGGCAAGGGGAGAAAAAAACCAGAGGACATGGGTTAAGGGTGAGGGGGGAAAAGTTTAAAGGGAACATTAGGGGGGGCTTCTTCACACAGAGTGGTGGGAGTATGGAATGAGCTGCCAGACGAGGTGGTAAATGTAGGTTCTTTTTTAACATTTAAGAATAAATTGGACAGATACATGGATGGGAGGTGCATGGAGGGATATAGTCCGTGTGCAGGTCAGTGGGACTAGGCAGAAAATGGTTCGGCACAGCCAAGAAGGGCCAAAAGGCCTGTTTCTGTGCTGTAGTTTCTATGGTTTCAATAAGTTTCCTTGAAGGGGAATCTTTTCATCTTCATTAAAAAGATGATGACCCCAGTAGGAAACTTTTTTCATGCAATATTCTGCAAAAATATTACAGGAGGCTTTTGAAAAAAATCACAGAGTCATACAGCATGGAAACAGATCCTTCAACCCATCTCGTCCCTCATGACCAAGATGACCATCCTAGCTAGCCATGTGAACCTGTCCAAACGTCTTTGAACCTGCTTCAACATCACCTTCCTGACAAGCCCAATGCACACCAAGGATGTGTGCTTAGCTCACCGCACTGCTCTGCTCTTTCTACACCCATGACTGTATGGCTAGGCACAATTTAATTGTCATCTATAAATTTGCCAGTGACATACCTGCCTGTTATTGGAAGAATATCATATGGTGACAAAGATGTCATACAGGAGGGAGATAAATCAGCTAGTTGAGTGGTGTAACAGCAACAACCTTGCACGCAATGCCAATATGACTAAGGAATTGATTGTGGACTACAGGAGGTGGAAGTTGAGGGAATACACACCAGTCCTCATTGAAGAATCAGCAGTGAATTTCAAGTTCCTAGGTCTCAATGCCTCTGAAGATCTATCCTGGGACCACATTTGATGAAATTACAAAGAAGGGGTGGCAGCAGGTATATATCATTGGTGGTTGAGGAGATTTGGTATGCCACCAAAGACTAGCAAAGTTCTACAGATATACAGTGGAAAGCATTCGAACTGATTGCAATACTATCTGATAGGGAGGACCTACTGTACAAGATTGCAAACTCAGCCACCTCCATCATGAGCATTAGCTTGCCCAGCATCGAAGGCATTTTATAAAAGAGATGTCTCAAAAAGACGGCAGATGGCACCTACAGAAAGGGATAAAGAGTCAATATTTCAGGCTGAGACACTTGATCAGGACTGATGAAATACATACATATATATTTATTAGGAACATGTATATATCTAGGGTGCCTAAGACTTTTGCACAGTACTGCATTTGTCAATATGGAGCTGAGAGCGAGTTTGTATTCTGGCAGGAGCAAAGGGTGCTGGGAAAGACAAGGATGGATTGCCACAGGAGGGTGTGGGACAGGTCGCAGAGAACGTGTGTCAGGGGAGGGGTGGTGCAACTGTAGACACTAGGCTTGCTGACATTAAATTCAAGGCTGTTGTTGCAACAGCATTCACCCAGCCAATCTATCTCACCCCTTTACACATCTTCATTGTCACCTGAGATTATGTCAACAACAATGATGTCATTAGAGAATTTATAGGTGTCATTTGATCCATGCCTAGTCACGCAGTCATGAGCTTAGAGAGTAAAGCAGTGGGCTAAACACAGATTATGGAGTTGCACCTGTGTCAATTGTCAATGAAGAGAAGACATTAATATTGATCCCAGTTCATGCTAGAATTCCCTCCTAATCTTATCAGAATATTTCTACTGTGATGAGAGAGCTATGGATGGTGGTAAACCCAAGTGCAGAATATGGTCACAAATGCACACAGATTCAGAATAAGACGGACAGCAGAAATGAAATCCAAAGGCAAAATCACAAAACAATAGCACTAGAGATAGAGGACCTCACCTTGTCATAGGATTTGGAAGACTGCATGCCTCAATGACCCGGAGTCAGGGCCTTGCACTTTGATTCTTGGTAAGGTCACCCATACCAAACAGGTGCACCGGTCCTCCAGGTTCGGGGGTTCAGCTCAAAAAATCGTTACAGAAACAGCAAAGAGAATGGAGGATTTTCATTGCTGTCCTAAGGGCCAGTGGCATACATATTGGGTAGTAAGTACATTCAACAATATGAAACAGGATTTTTCTAGACTGAAGTGCCATGATGATTATTCTCGGGTAACTTTATATCAATTAGTAAATTCAACTATGCACTAATGGGCATGAATCACCATTGCACCCAACATTATTTCTGAATGTGGGTTGACACCATTCCTTGTGCAATGGGCTTCGTGGAACATTGCAGGAAAACATGTGTCACATTTTCCTGGAACAGATATTGTTAGGCATGCTAAAACAGTGCAAGTTCCACCGTGCTGTGTCAAACTGCTATCATAGAATCACAGAATCACAGGGTGATCACAACACAGAAGGAGGGTATGTGGCCTAATATGTTCTTGTTGGGTTTTTACCACAGTAGCAAACTGGCTCTGTTCCATCAGTCCCATCTTCCAAGGCCCTTTCATTGCAAGCTTTGCACTTTATTTTTTACCATATATTTATCTAATCCGTCTTGAGAATCACAAAGGAATCTGCTTCCACCACGTCTGTAGCACTGCATTTGAGATTCCAACTTAGGCAGTGTAAAAACGTTTCTCCTCAGGTAACTCGAAATATTTCTCCTCTTTCTTTTATGCTGTGACCCTTCCTACTCCTTGACCCCTCCACCAAATGGAACAGTCTCACACAACCCACTCTGTTCAGTCTCTTCATGATTTTATATACTTTCAGATCTCCATAGAGCCTTCTCTAAAGAACAGTCCCAGCTCATCTGATCTGTGGCCTCAACCCAGCTAGCATTCTCATAAATCCTTTTAGGATCCTTTCACAAGCTGCCACACCCTTCCCATCATGTGGGAACCAGAAGTGAACACAATACTTCAGTTAAGGCCAAACCAATGTCTTATAAAGATGCAGCATAACCTCCCTGCTTTTATAACATATTGTTCAGTTGATAAAGCCCAAGGTTGCACATGTCTTTTTAATTTCCCTTTCAATGTGCCTTACTATTTTCAATGAGTTCTGCACACAAATTCCCAATTTCCTCTGATGCATCACACCCCTTTTAGAACACTATTTATTTTGTTTGGCTTTGCTCATGCTTCCTACAACAATGCATTACCCACATTTCTCTGTATTACATTTCATCTGCTGCATGCCTTATCATTCCACCAGGTTGTTTATAGCCAGCTGCAATCTATCACTATCCTTCTTGAAATTCATAATTCGCCTAAGTGTTGTGTCATTTGCAAATTTAGAAATCATGACTTCCATCCCTAAGTCCAGATCATTAATAAAGATTGAAATCACCGTCACAATGATCCAACAGCACCCACTGTGGTATGCCATTGTTTATGTTGCTTCAGTTCACAAATCTAACATTCACCAAACCTCTCTGTCAACCATCAATTAGCCAACTCACACTCATGTTATTTATGTCACATATTTAAATTTTGTTGATAATCCTGTTGTGTGGTACCTTCTCAAAAAGCATTACCTTTATCAACTCTAACCTAATCAGAAACAAAATCTATCAAATAACTTAAACATGGTTTGCCTGAAGAAATCTGTGCTGGCTTTCCTTAATTAATCCATTTTCCTCCAGGTGATACTTAATCCTGCATCAGAATAATGTTTCTAAAAGTTTGCATGACTGAGATTAAACTGACTGATCTGTAATTGCTGTGTTTATCCTTACTTTATTTTGGACAAGAGACTGACATTTCCTACTCTCCAGTTCTCTGGCAGTACACTAATTGGCAAAATGCTTTGAAGGTTTATATGTTCAGTGATTTTTCTCCTCTATTTCTGTCATAATCCCAGAGTACATTCCATCAAGTCTGTTGACTTAACTGTGTGAAATTCAGTCAATTTTAAATTTCCAGAGCTTTTATGCTTATTGCAAATCTGGAGGCATCTCAGTTATCCCCCCCCCCCCCGCCCCCTTCACTTTTACTTTGAAGAACCCTCTTCTCTGGTGAAGAAAAATGCAAAGTCTTTATTTCTTTTCACGACAATCCCTCATCAACTGTCTCTTCTCTTTCCAAGAGCATGGCCCCAAGACCCTTACCTGATAAACTGCTATCGCATAACACTGCAACACCCATAATGCAATTGCCAAAATTCATCCATTTTCCCAGTTGCCATTCTCCTTACATCTCATAACCTTCTTTGGAGCCAGTATCTAGATAATCCCCTCTACTTCTGAGTTTCATTCCTATTGCAAGCTTGACTATCCATTCTCACCAACTGTCAACCACCCCCACCCAACTTCTCCTAAATGAAATCCCCAACACCAGGTCCTATTTCTTAACTACAGTGCTTTGATACTCCCTTCCCCACCATTTAGCACAGCCTGAATGGGACATTAATTCTGATCTTTCCAGACCATGGTCACAAAATTGAAGTTTTCTATCGATGGCCAATAGTCAAACCCATTATTGTACCCACTACTGTGACCATTTAACACAGTGCATTCAACTCTGTAGGCAACATTATCTAGTCAAGTTATATATGTGAAAAATATCCCCTCGCCATCTTGTTAATCATTCTCTGTACTTCAAGTAAAGGCATTTTATAAAATGAGTAGTTTTTTGTCTTAGCAGTTTTGCATTTCAATATACCAACTGTGATGACTAAATAATTCTCTAGAACTGACAGAGATGCAAAAGAGAATATGCTCTTAACATTTCCCTGTCTGAACATGCCTGAGATTAGGAACATGTTATAACCATAAATTGGCATCCTATCTCTTCTCAGTTTAGCATATGAAAATCAATATATTATCCAAACATACTGTCCTACTGTATAATACATTGAAAGTCCAATATATGGCATTTAGAATTTACTAGCTGAATAATGGATGTTTCACTACATTCTCCTTGCAATATATAAAATTTATGGGAAACTGTCTACACAATGTTAAATTCCATTGCAAAAATAATAACCCATGCTCAAAATCATGGAAAGTTTCAAACATTTTCTGTCAGACTTGGTACTATTCTTGGTTTGTAGGTCAAACAATTGTCAGTAGAATTTTGTGATTTGATGACTTTAATAAATACAAAATGCCAAACTACTGCTTGGAGAGTTATTAAGCTCTGATCAATACCAGTAGTGAGATTTTATGACTGAGACAGATTTCAACCTATTTAACACTGAGAGACCTCTGTTTATTTTCAAAAGAATAAGACACAAAGTGATATGTTACACTTTCATTTAGAAGGTGCAGTTACAATTGTACTTGAAAAGACATGACACAGAGCAGAACAGTATCTGGGACACAGGCATATTTTGAATTTTTTTTATATTTCAGATTCTGAGATGAGCTCTACACTTTATGCTTGGTATAATTTTAATAGTGGTGTTGTACCATTTATTTTAAGTGAGTCACTACAGATGTTAATTAAAACTGGGTAGAAAATTTTTCTTTGTGTATTGAATGCCTCAATTTTAAGAAAGACGTGCCTGAATTACAGAAATAAATACATTTCTGAGGATCTCTATGACCAAGCCAAATGCTCATACACATTTCTTCCATTCCCCACATGTCTGCTCTCAATACCCACCCCCAGACAGAAGGCCAATGTGAAGGCTAGTGGGGTGAAAGATCCTTACCTTTCACCCCACTAGCCTTCACATCCAGTTCATCAACCTCCACCATTTTTGCCCGTAATTGGATTCCACTATCAGCATGTATTCCTTTCTCTTTCCTCTATACTTCCTGTAGGGACCATTGTCTGCATCAGCTGTCTTGAGACCGGAGGGTACAGGCAGAAGAACAAAGGATGCAAACAGAGAAACCGAGGGGACCAGCTTGAAAGACACGTCCAGTTTAAATTCCATGCGGAATATTTTGGAGGATCAAGAACCAAGAACAGCTGTCCAGCAGTGGTTGCGCAGTCCCAAGCAGAAGCAGAAAAAGCATTGTTGTTGTGGTGTTGTCATGACAACGTTTTTAAATCTCTCCGTTTACCCTGTCCACACTACAATGCAAAACAATTGTTAACAAATTTACACACTCTGGAGAGCGTTTTCGAAAATCTCTATTTTCGGGAGATGAAAATGCCATTTCAGTGTGGACGGAAGGTCATAACGAAGAGAAAAAGCTTAGTTTTCAAAATTATCCGGTGTAGTGTGGATGTAGCCTCAATTTCATGTCAATTCACTCCTCTTCCCATTCTCACACTGAACTCTGCCCTTGGTCTTTGTCTTGTTATAGAGAGGTCATATACAAATTAGGAGAACAGCACTTCATATTTATCTTGGGTAGCTCACAACTCAGTGATATGAACATTGAATTTTCCACTTCCAGGTAATAGAAACATAGAAAACCTACAGCGCAATACAAGCCCTTTGGCCCACAATGCTGTGCCAAACATGTACTTACTTTAGAAATTACCTAGGGTTACCCATAGCCCTTTATTTTTTTTCTAAGCTGGAACCCTTGTGTTCTTCTTCCACACATATTCGTTTGTCCAACTAATTTCCCTCTCCTTTTGTTCACATTTCCCATTGCTCCACTCCCACTTCCCATCTGGTTCCTTCTGCCATCACTTCCTCCTCGTCTGGTTCTACCAATCACCTACCTGCCTCTGTCCCCTCTTCAGCAGTCAGCCTCTATCACCTCCTCATCTACCAGCTTCTATCCCACCACACAAACTACAGCCCCTCCCAATACTAGCAATCTTTCCTCTTCCCTCACAGTCCAGATGCAAATTCCTGGCCTAGAACAATGCTTTCACAAGTTTTCATCACAGATGCTGCTTGACCAGTTGAGTACTTCCAATATTCCTTTTTTTTTCAGATCAGATTCTAGAATGGGATCCTACTGCCAAACGTACCTTTACTTCCTCTTCCTCTCAACTTTCCATAGTGATTGCTTGCTCCATGATTTTCTTGTCCATTTGTCCCTCCTCACTAATCTTCCTCCCTGCATTTATCTCTTCAAGTGGCCAAAATGCTACCTGCCCATTCACCTCCTCCTTCACCTCCATTCAGGGCCACAAATAGTCCTTCCAGGTGAGGGAACACTTCATCTGCAAATCTACTTGGGTTTTCTATTGTGTCCTGTGCTCCCAATGCAGCCTCCTCTACATTAGTGAGATCCGTCATAAATTGGGGGACTGCTTCAGTGAGCATTTCCACTCCATCTGCCAAAAGCAGAACTTCCCAAACATATTAATTCTGATTCCTATTCCCGTTTCGACATCTTGGCCTATGGCTTCCTCTTGTTTCACAGTGAGGTCACCATCAGGGCAGAGGAGTGACACCTTATATTTCGTCTGGGTAGCTTCCAACGTGATTACATGAATATCAATTTCTCCTGATAGGTTAAGAATAATCCCTCTTCCCGCCCCTATTCCTCAATCTTGTCTCTTACCTCTTCACACCTGCCTATCACATTCACACCCTTTTCCTATCGTCCATTCTCCGCTCCTTTCAGATTCCTTCCAGCCCTTTATCTTTCCCGTTCACCTGGCTTTACCTATCACCTTCTAGCTACCCTTCTTCCCCTCCCCCCACCTTGTCATTCTGGCACCTTTCTCTTACTTCCCAGTCCCAAAGAAGGGTGTTGGCCCAAAATATCGACTGTTTGTTCATTTCCATGGATGTTGCCTGACCTGCTGAGTTCCTCCAGCAGTTTGCATGTGTTGCATTGGATTTCCAGCATCTGCAGAACTTCTTGTGTTTATAATCTGCAATCTCTTTTGAATTCAACAAATAAATCTGGTTCAGTGGCATGTTATATTGTCGCTTGCTTTACACTAAGTTGTTAGAGTCTCAATATCTCAAGCAAGTGAATGGAGAAACATCAACTGGAGTTTCTTTTCCTGTTTAGAATCCAATTCATCTGTTAAAATGTATTCATTCTGAATTGCTGAAAAGATCGATTTTTTTTTACTTCTAATTGTTCTGACGCATTATTTTTGCTGTGCTGATAATTTTCTAGATCATTTCGCAGGACAGTTAAGACTCAAGCATTTTAAGACCATATGACTATAAGATATAGGAGCAGAGGTCTGCCATTCAGCCCATTGAGTCTGCTCTGCCATTCAATCAGGGGCAAATCCAATTGTTCCAGTCATCCCCACTCTCCTGCTTTCACCTCATACCCTTTGATGCCCTGGCTAATCAAGAAACTACCTATCTCTGCCTTAAATGCACCCAATGACTTGGCCTCCACAGCCACTCATGGCAACAAATTCCACAGATTTACCATCCTCTGACTAAAGTAATTTATCCGCATCTCAGTTCTAAATGGACGTCCTTCAATCCTGAAGTCGTATCTTCTTGTCCTAGAATCCCCTACCATGGGAAAGAACTTTGCCATATCTAATCTGTTCAGGAATGTTTCTATGAGATCCCCCCTCATTCTCCTGAACTACAGGGAACATAGCCCAAGCACTGCCAGACATTCCTCATACGGTAACCCTTTCATTCCTGCAATCATCCTTATAAATTTTTTCTGAACCCTCTCCAATGTCAGTATATCCTTTCTAAAATAAGGAACCTAAAACTACACACAATACTCCAAGTGTGGTCTCACAAGTGTCTTACAGAGCCTCAACATCATATCCCTGCTCTTATATTCTATATCACTAGAAATGAATACCAACATTGCATTCGCCTTTTTCACAACCGACTCAACCTGGAAGTAAACCTTTAGGGTATCATGCACAAGGACTCCTAAGCCCCTTTGCACCTCTGATTTTGAATTCTCTCCACATCTAAATAATAGTCTGCCCATTTATTTCTTCCACCAAAGTGCATGGCCATACACTTTCCAACATTGTATTTCATTTGCCACTTCTTTGCCCATTCCCCTAAACTATCTAAGTCTCCCTTCAGGCTCTGCTTCCTAAACACTACCCGCTCCTCCACCTGTCTTTGTATCATTGGCAAATTTAGCCACAAATCCATTAATACCATAGTCCAAATCATTGGCATACATTGTAAAAAGCAGCAGTCTCAAAACCGACCCCTGTGGAACTCCATTGGTAACCAGCAGCCAGCCAGAATAGGATCCCTTTATTCCCACTCTCTGTTTTCTGCCGACCAGCCAATGCTCCACCCATGCTAGTAATTTCCCTGTAATTCCATGGGCTCTTATCTTACTAAGCAGCTTCATGTGTAGCACCTCGTCAAAGGCCTTCTGAAAATCCAAGTACACCACGTCTTCTGCATCTCCTTGGTCTACCCTGCTTGTAATTTCCTCAAAGAATTGCAGTATGTTTGTCAGACAGGATTTTCCTTTCAGGAAACCATTCTGGCTTTGGCCTATCTTGTCATGTGCCTCCAGGCACTCCGTGATCTCATCCCTAACAATCAATTCCAACAACTTCCCAACCACTGATGTCAGGCTAACAGGTCTATAGTTTCCTTTCTGCTGCTTCCCACCCTTCCTAAATAGTGGAGTAACATTTGCAATTTTCCAGTCATCCAGTACAATGCCAGAATCTATTGAAGTTAAAGCCTCTGCAGTCTCTCCAGCTACTTCCTTCAGAACCCGGGGGTGCATTCCATCAGGTCCAGGAGATTTATCCACCCTCAGACCATTAAGCTTCCTGAGCACCTTCTCAGTCATAATTTTTACTGCACAAACTTCATTTCCCTGACACTCTTGAATGTGCCGTATACTGGAGATGACTTCCACTGTGAAGACTGATGCAAAATATGCATTCAGTTCCTCTGCCATCTCTGTCTCTCTCATTACAATATCTCCAGTTTCATTTTGTATTGGTCCTATATCTACCCTCAATTCTCTTTTACCATTTATATACTTAAAAAAGCTTTTAGTATCTTCTTGGATATTAGTCGCCAATTTCCTTTCATAATTCATCTCTTCCTTCCCAATCTCTTAGTTTCCTTCTGCAAGTTTTTAAAAGCTTCCCAATCTTCTTTCTTCCAACTACCTCTGGCTTCCTTGTATGGCTTCTCTTTTGCTTTTACTTTGGCTCTGACTTCACTTGTCAGCCGCGGTAATGCCCTCCTTCTCTTTGAAAATTTCTTCTTATTTGGAATAGATCTGTCTTGCACTTCCCTCATTTTTTGCAGAAACTTCAACCATTGCTGCTTTGCTGTCCTTGCAAATGTCCCTTTCCTGTCAACTTCAGCCAGTTGTAAATACAAAATAATCTGCAGATGCTGGGATCAAAGCAACACTTACAGTCCGCTGGAGGAACTCAGCGGGGTGGGCAGCATCAGTAGAAACGATGAGTTGACTTTTCGGGCCGGATCCCTTCGTCAGGACTGAAGAATGAAGGACGGGGAAGGACTTGAAGAAAGCTTGTAGGTTCGGTTGAAAGACCAGTAATTTGAAAGATAAAGGGGTGGGGGAGGGGAAGCATCGACGTCATAGTTAGGAAAACAATGTGTAGTAGAAGAAGGAGGCGGAACCATGAGGGAGGTGATAGGCAGCTGGAGGAGGGGCAGAGTGAAATAGGGATAGAGGAACAGAGGGGGAGGGAATTACCGGAAGTTGGAGAACTCTATGTTCATACCAAGGGGCTGGAGACTACCTAGACAGTATATGAGGTGTTGCTCCTCGAACCTGAGTTTAGCCTCATCATGGCAGTAGAGGAGGCCATGTATGGACATATCTGAATGGGAATGGGAAGCAGAGTTGAAGTGGGTGGCTGCCAGGAGATCGTGTCTGTTGTGGTGGATGGAGTGGAGGTGCTTGACGAAGCGGTCCCCCAATCTGCGTCGGGTTTCACTGATGTAGAGGAGGCCGCACCGGGAGCACCGGTTGCAATAGATGACCCCAACAGACTCAAAAGTGAAGTGTTGCCTCACCTGGAAGGACTGTTTGGGGCCCTGAATGGTGGCAAGAGAGGAGGTGTAGGGACAGGTGTAGCACTTACGCTTACAGGGATAAGTGCCGGGTGGGAGATCTATGGGGATGGACGTGCGGATAAGGGAGTCACGGAGGGACCGATCCCTGTGGAAAGTGGGGAGGGGTGGAGAGGGAAATTTGTGCTTAGTGGTGGGGTCCTGTTGAAGGTGGCGGAAGTTGCAGAGGATAATGTGCTGGATCCGGAGGCTGGTGGGGTGGTAGGTAAGGACAAGGGGAACTCTGTCCCTGTTGTGGTTGCGGGAGGATGGGGTGAGGGCCGAAGTGCGGGAAATGGAGGAGATGCGGGTGAGGGCATCATTGATGATGGTAGAAGGGAAACTACGATCTTTAAAGAAAGAGGACATTTGAGATGTCCTGGAACGGAAAGCCTCATCCTCGGAGCAGATGCAGCAGAGACAGAGGAATTGGGAATAGGGAATGGCATTTTTGCATGTGGCGGGGTGGGAAGAGGTATAGTCGAGGTAGTTATGAGAGTCAGTGGGTTTGTAGAAGATGTCACTGGACAGTCTGTCTCCAGAGATGGAGACCGAGACATTGAGAAAGGGGAGAGAAGTGTCCGAGATAGACCAAGTGAATTTGAGGGCTGGGTGGAAGTTTGAACTAAAGTCGATGAAATTGATGAGCTCAGCATGGGTGCAGGAAGCAGCACCAACGTAGTCGTCAATGTACCGAAGGAAAAGTTGGGGAGCAGTACCAGAATAGGTTTGGAGCACAGAATGTTCCACATAAGCAACGAAGAGGCAGGCGTAGCTGGGTCCCACGCAAGTTCCCATAGCTACACCCTTAGTTTGAAGAAAGTGTGAAGAGCCAAAAGAGAAGTTATTAAGTGTGAGAACCAGTTCCGCCAACCGGAGACAGTTCAGCCAGTTCCTCTTTCATTCCATTGTAATTTTCTTTATTCCACTGAAATACCTACATATTGGATTTTATTTTTTTCCCTCTCAAATTTCAATGTAAACTCAATCATATTGTGATCACTGTTCCCTATGGGTTCCATAACCTTGAATTCTTTTATCACCTCCGGATCATTGCACAACACCCAATTCAGAACGGCCAATCCCCTTGTGGGCTCAACAACAATCTGTTCTAAAAAGCCATCCCTTAGACATTCTACAAATTCTCTCTCTTGAGGTCCAGTACTGACCTAGTTTTCCCAATCCACTTTCGTACCAAAATCCCCAGCGATTATCATGACATTGCCCTTCTGACTCACCTTTTCTATCTCCTGTTGTAATTTGTAATCCACATCCCAGCTGCTGTTTGGAGGCCTGGATACAACTGCCATTAGGATCCTTTTACCCTCGGCATTTTGTTAACTCATCCCATAGAGACTCTACACCTTCCAATCCTATGTGATCCCTTTCTAGTGATTTAATGTTGGTTCCTATACACAAAGCCACACCACCCCCTCTACCTACTAACCTGTCTTTCCAATACATCATATATCCTTGGATGTTCATCAGCCAATGGCAGACATCCTTTAGCCAAGTTTCAGAGATGGCCACGTCGTATTTGCCAATCTGTAGCTGAATTTCAAGATCACCCATTTTATTCTTTATGCTGCATGCATTCAAATATAACATTTTCAGTCCAGTATTTGTTGATTTCTGTTTTAACTGCACCACGCCTCTATTGCCCTGTAACTCATGCCACGGGCTGTGATCAAGCCTCATCTCCTGCCTGTTCTTTCTATAATCTCTGTTGCACACCATCTTTGATATATTTCTGTTTTCCCTTTCCTCAGCCCTATCATTCTGGTTTCCACCCTTCCCCCTGGCAAATTAGTTTAAGCCCTCTCTAACAGCTCTATTAAATGTGCCCGCTAGGATATTGGACCCCTTTGGGTTCAGGTGTAACCTGTCCTTTTTGCACAGGTCGTATCTTCCCCAGAAGAGTCCCTAATGATCCAGGAATCTGAAGCCCTGCCCCCTACACCAGTCTCTCAGCCACACTTTCATACACCTGATCATGCTATTCTTGCACTTGCTAGCACGTGGTACAGGCAGCAATCCTGAAGTTACTGCCCTAGAGGTCCTGCTTTTCAAATTCCGAACTAACTCCTTGAATTTTCTCTTCAGGACCTCCTTCCTTTTTCTACCTATGTCATTGGTACCAACTTGTACCAAAACTTCCGGCTGTTCACCCTCTCCCTTCAGAATGCTCTGCACCCGATCCGAGACATCCCATACCCTGCACCTGGGAGGTAACACACCATGCAGGCATCTCTTTCAGGCTGACAGAACCTCCTGTCTGCTACAGAACTAATATTGCAGGTAAGCCAAACAGAGAGGAGAAACTGGATTGCCTTCCCTAAATGATATTTGGAACCAATTAGGTATTCTAAAACAATCTGGCAGATTTTACAAGTTAAAGCTTGTCTTTTTTATAAAAAAAAATTACTTGATTACTTTTTCAAACTAAACTCATATTGCCATGATTGGTTTTGACTTCACATTAATAGATCAGATCTCTGGATTCCAAAATCAGTAGTATTCCCATTCCCATGAGTTGCATTACTCTTATTCATTTGTCTGGGCCTATGCAGCCTCTAGAACATTCAAGAATCCTAACACCAATTTGGACAAAGCAGCCCACTTGAATGACAACTATCTGTCCACTAATGATGCATTTCAGTATGCGTGTACCACAGATGAAATGGACTGCAGTTATTTGTCTGGACCTCTCTAATAGACATCTCCGACTCTCTGGCCTCTGTAATTAAAGAAGATAAAAATAAGAAAGACACTAATGCTGCTACTTGCAAATTCCCTTCTAAATTACACCTTATTCCAGGATTTAGGCCCAAAAATGTATCACCAATCTTGGGCAAAATTGTGGAACTCCAGATCTAAATGCAGTTTTTGTTAGACTGAAGCATTTGTGGAATTCAGCCTGCCATTTATTTCACCAAGCAGTGAAACTACCGTATTTGGTGTTTCCAGTTGGTCTTCCATCCAAATATTGATTGACGGGAATTGTGTACCGACAGGAAGAGTGAAAAGAGTGGTTCTGTCACTTTTTAACGTAACAACACCATTGAAATGTATCCTCCAGAAACCTGCCATGGTTCAATAAATTATCTTCCTATCACTTTCTCAAGGGTGTGTTGGGAACAAATCCTGCTCTTGTCAGGGACTCTGATTATGATTCATTAGAGAATTAAACAAATTAAACTCTGAAACTCTACAGAACTTATGAAGCCTATTAAGTATTATGTTTATGTGTAATAACATAGGTGAACATTATAAATGTGCTTAAATGAGAACAATAAAATATAATTGCTGGCACTTATTAAGCCATTACACCCTAGAATGAATTGTGTTTTTGACAGTGGAATAAATTAGTCATGGGAAGGGAAGAAATGAGGGAAAGAAATCAAACTTCCATTTCCCTGCAGCAAAGGCAAAATTTTCAACTTTGATTTCATGCATCTTCTTGGTCTTGTTTTTTTCCCAGCAAACACTTCCAGATCTGTTTGCCTCCCGGAATTTATTATCCTCCAGTAATGCCCAATGGATCAATTAGAATCCCAACACCCTCCCAATTAAATTTATAATTATAATTTATAATTAATCAACAAGGGTAGCACAGTAGCACTTTACAGTACCAGTGACCAGGTTCAATTCTCGCCACTGCCTGTAAGGAGTTTGTATGTTCTCTCCATAACATCATGGGTATGAATGAGGGCCTGGTCAACATTTCAACATTCTATCAACAATAGGTTTGAGAAGTTATTGCACCGTACCAATCCCCTTAATCCCACATGTCAGGAGGGCCTTACACTGTGACCTTTCTGCAGATCTTTTGTGGCAGCTGCACAAATCTTCAGTGCATCCCTTGGCACCGGTAGAGTAAAAAATGTCAGTTTACTATGTCAGCCTGTGTGGGGCCAAGAAGGGTATTGGCAGCCAAGGACTCACAACTAAAATATGTTCATATGTCCTGCTGCATTATCAGCCGAGAACATTGGAATTTCCAGGAAACTCTGTTTTATACCCACTGCAAACCTGACCCATATCCATACTCGGCGATTTCCACCACTTCCTCCATCCTGACCTTTCATCAACTCAAGCGCTGACCTATGAGTCCATTCCATCTGGCCGTCCTTTACCTGACCCCAGGACCTGATCCCCTGAATTCCATCTTCGTTTGTGCATGGCAAACTATTGTTGGCAAAAATTCCAGTATCGGAATCCTTGGATCTTGCTGAAGTTTGTTGCAGCAATTACACCAGCATTTCCTGGACCCTGTTGTTGGTTAAATCTTTGAGCTTTTGTTCTACTGCCCTTTCTAGTTCTGCCATCCTAACTGAAATCTTTGGTCGTTGTCTGGACTTCCGAATGTTCCCACAGACCCAGCCACTTCAGCCCTCATCTCTCATATTCCTTTATTTTTTTGATTGACAGGAATTCAACGTCTTCTTCAAACCTGTCTTTTCTTTTTTAGTAATTTTTCCTAACTCTAGTACTACCCTCAGTGATGTCCTTGTGAAGTGATGTTTTAAACAATAAGGCACTTTCTAGGCTGATTTCAGCTTGAATTTGTGGTTTCAACCTTAGTAAATCCAGTTAGGAAAGGAAACATCAACCATCCTGATTAATGTCAAGTGTACCGTACTTTAAAGTGTCTACATGTGGGAGTGGACAGGATCCAGACTCAAATTTGATGATCTCCATATGCAAAGCCAGCCGATAGTCTCTCTTTATGTTCATGTGTGAAGAAAAGTCATTTGGCTAAAGTGTTAAAAGCCTCTGAGTGCCTACGGAACTGAGGCAATCATTCATGGCATTTTCAAGCTGCGTGAAGGAGAGCAGTGGAAACTTTTCACATAAAACATGTCCCCTGCATTTACCAGGGCCCCCCTTGAAACTTGTTTATTTTCACTAGTCCATTTCTCTCCTCCTGAAAGCATTGGCTCCATGATAGAGTGCAGTTGCCTGGCTGCTAGTTTCCATATTCTTATCCAAGTGATAATTATTCATATATAATCCTTCTTAGTTAATTATTCATAGCTTGCTTGACTAAAGGAGCGTTATGGCTGAGCCTAACTCTGTTCTGTTCTGCACTTCTACTAGGGATAACTGGGTAGTTGTTAGGAACAGAAATCTGAAGCAATTTTCTCTTTTTAACCCAGGAGCACTGAAAGTAATCATAAGCATCCCAACCATTGTTCCAGCTGGGATCAGTTAATTCAGCACAGATGGTGGATCGAATCGATGAATATGCAAAGATGAAGAATCAGAAAAAAAGGACAGCTGGTTGAAAATGGGAAAATGTACTGAGATCTTCATGGTTTATACAGCTCAGCTACTTACTGGATAAACTTGCTGAGAGTCAAATGAGCTTTAAAATACATTGAAAAAAGAATTAAAAGAGGCCTGTTTCATCAAACATGGCAATGCTCAGTAACACATGAGGAGCCCATTCTTTCAGTCCAAGGGTCCATGCAGGCTCCCTTGTTAGTAATGCCATTGTCTGATTCCACTCCTCTTACTCCCCGGATGCCCTGCAATTTATTCTCTCACAGTTGCCCCTCAATTCCTATTTGAATTTGTTTGCCTCTTACCTACAGGAAGGGACAATTTACCATAATTACTATCCTACCAGCATGAGTTTGGAGCAAACAGTAACAGCCGGTGGAAGTGCGTTCAGTCACATCTGGCACTCCATTCAGGCAGCACACAAAGTCAGGACTGAACCTGAGTTCCTAGAGCAGTGAGGTAGCAGCACTGACTGCCAAACAACCCACAACAGTATGAAAACATGCAGTTATAAAAACAATAAGTGTTTGCTACCAAGATCACCCCCACAATTTGACTTTTGCATTAAATGATAAAATGATTAATTTTAATATTCAGGTTAAAATGCCATTTGAAGTTTTATGCCTTTAGCCATTGGCATTATTCAAAACTTCCTCATCGCCATTTAAACCATGTGCAGTTGCCTTGCCTGCTTCCACTTTTCCCTCTCTGATTTTATTTAATAATGTCATCTTAACTGCTTTCTGCAGTCATTTATAGAAACCCAAGAAATATCATCCTTCACCCTCACCTTACTTTTCCTTCTTTGTGCTATCCTCCAAAGTTATGTGAGACCATGTAACATCCATACATATCTTGCACTCTTTAAATTTGGTACACTTTTGGTTACCCATTGTGCTCTATATTTGATGCATTAGAATCTTGTCTGTGCATAAGAAATGTAAATTATGTTATAAGGAGTTGTGGATGGCACTGTGTCATGCTGGCGAGCGTAACACCATTATAATTCTAGCAACCTGGGTTCAATTCCACCTCTGCCTGTAAGCAGTTTCTATGTTGTCCCTGAGGCCACATGGGTACCCTCCCACATTCCAAAGACTTACGGGTTAATACATCTTTTTCATCGGTCATATGAGTGTAAATGGGTGGCAAGGGCTCACTGGGCCAGAAGGTACACTTACTATGCTATATCTCTAAATAAAAACAAAATTTAAAAAAATACAGTAGGTCCATACTACATCCATGTCCAGACTGTTCATTTTCCTCAAAAGATGGTGACTGTCATGGTGAGTTCCTCCAGATTTTGTGGGTTACTCATCTGGAATTTAGAATGTTCCCTGTTGGTGTACTAAAACTCCACTGTGTGTAGCACTGCCCCAAATCACAGTAAGGTTGTAAAATTGATTTAAAGCAAGCATGCAACAACATTTCTGTGGTTTCCACCTCAAAAAATACACTGGATCTCAATCTATGCAGGTTCCGATGGGAACAGAATTATAGCAATGCAGCTGCTTTGCAGAATTCAGAAGAGATCGTCACTCCCTTCAAGGCACAATCTTTGTTAGCCAGAGAACCACAGCACAAAGGCCACAGTGGGCAGCTCTAGGAAAAAGAGTCTTCCCAATTGTGTATTTTCTATCTCCTCATCAGGGTCAGCTATGAGCCAGAAGCAACCAAACCTGGCCGTAAACTACTGCCATTAAAAAAATGAACAACCAAAAGAAATCGTAAGAGTAGGCAGTTCAACTCTCATGCCTCCTCTAGCACTCAATTAGATCACGGCAGATCACTTTCCACTACAAACTACATTGGGTGGCAGGGTAGTGCAGTGGTTACCATAACTCTATTATAGCGCCAATGGGCCGACTTCCATTTGCTACCTGTAAGAAGTATATACATTCTCCCCCTGACTACATGGGTTTCCTCCAAATGCTTCAGTCTCCTCCCAAGTTGCAAAGACATTTGGGTTAGTAAATTAATTGTTCACAGGTGTGTAATTAGGCACCATGGGCTCATTGGTCTCATCAGTTATCAAGTTATTAGTCTCTAAATCTATCATTTGACCACTTTGATATTTAGAATATTATCAATTTCTAACTTGAACATATATTCTACCATTGATTCTTCTTGCTAGAGTATTCCAAGAGTCACTACTCTTTGATGAAGAAATCTCCTTTCAGACTTAAATAGCCAACTGCTTATTTAGACCAGAAGACCACTAGACACAGGAAAAAGATTTCGGCTATTCAGCCCATCAGGTCTGCTCCACCATGCAGTCATGGCTGACTGCTTTTTCCTCTCAACCTCATTCTCCTGCATTTTCGCTGTAATCTATCAACCTCAACTTCCCTATTGCATTCTCACTTTGCTTATCTATATCGTCTTGAAGCCTTTCTAGTTACTCTTCTCAGCACTCTACCACCTTGCATCATTGTGGAATCAAACATTATGTTATTTTCTCAGTAGTTATATTCTCCAAAACACCCATGGTGAAGGCACTTTGGAATATCTTCCAGCAACCTCCAGTAAATTTTG
The DNA here is from genome assembly GCF_963921235.1 of Mobula hypostoma. Taxonomy (NCBI): domain Eukaryota; kingdom Metazoa; phylum Chordata; class Chondrichthyes; order Myliobatiformes; family Myliobatidae; genus Mobula; species Mobula hypostoma. The sequence continues at coordinate 34,125,870 of NC_086103.1, read as the reverse complement.
GAAGCTGTGATTCTACTTTAATCCATTTTTATTTTATCCTCACCACATTCTCACTAACCTTTCCATGTTCGACCACTCACTTGCATACTAAGTACCATATAAAGAGACCAAACTATCTACCACATCACAAATCTTTGGCCCATGGGAGAAATGAGATAATCAAGGGGAAATTGCACAAATCAGGATGAACTCAGGTGTTGGAACTGTGAGGCACCAGCTTTGTTGCCTATCCCCCTTTGCAGCCCTGAGTTTTCTTGAGACTGATAAAGGTCTAGCTGGTGCTTTCCTGACATATATGATCAATAAACTTTTCTCCGGCATCCAGCCGGGTACAGATACTGATTATTACCAATGTTTCAATGACAAACTCTGCCATCTTCCCAGGCATGATGCCTGGGCATGTCTAGTTCAGTGGTATTTATACTCCCATAGTTTGTCCCTCCTGATTGGTTAGTGCTCATCCAATTGGGATTCTGCTCTCCCACCTTGCTTACAAATGAATTCCAGTTCTTACTTAGAGTGAGACCTTCATCTTTGTTAAAATTCTTTTCCTCTAAAATTCCCTTATTTCAATGGCTTCCTTCCATGTGTGTGGCACAGTAGTTTTGTGCCATTGAAGTCAAACCTATGGCCATTGCAAGTGCAGTATTCTGCTATCGTCGATTTCGCCAGATAACCCAAACAAATACACTTCCTGTGCTCCTTGATGCGGGTTTCCACCATGCATCCCACCTGGCCAATATACGCTACTCCACATTCATAGGGAATCCTGCAAGTGCTAGCCAGCCTGAGACCCAGTCCCAGGGCATCATAAACCTGCAAAAGCTGTGATTTGATCTTCTTTATGGGTTTGTGAATGGTATTAATCTGGTAGTTCTTCAAGATCCTGGTGATCCTTCTAGAAACCATGGAAATATTGGGAAGATAAACGGTAGTGACAGGTTTCTCCTCATCATTAGGTATCCTGGTTTTGTTAGCCCTTTTTCTCTATTATACTTCCTCTATAAGGGGAACTGCTATGAACAAACAGACAGAGTGGTCATAGGATTGCCCTTGTTGCCGGTGATTGCTAATTTCTACATAGAGGACTTTGAGTTCATTGCCCTTACACCCAAATACTTCTTCAGATACGTCGATGACACCTTCCTAGTGTGGTGTCATGGACTCCAGGCACTCCAGCAGTTCCATGATCATCCAAACATTCAGTTTATGATGGAAATGGAGAAGAATGGTTGCCTCCCATTCCTGGACATCTAATGTAACGGAAATTGGACAGTAGCCTCAGCGTCTGTTGGAAACCCACTCACACGGACTCATACCTCAACAATACAAGCCATCATCATGACTCCCAATGTAGAGCAGTTCTTTCTACTTTCATTAACCATGTGAAAACTATTTTGGACCCGGAGAGTCTCCCTGAGGAATAAGACGATTATGCCTGACGTTCCTACAGAATGGCTACAAGGTGAAGCAAATCAATAGGGCCCTTAAAAGAGCCAATGGAAAAACTAGGAAACCTAACAATGAGGAACCTGCTGCTACCACCTGTCATCCTTATATTTCCACGGTTCCTGGAAGGATCACCAGGATCTTGAATAAAAACCAGAACCCTTAAGGAAGTTGAAATTACAGCTTGTATGGGTTTATGATGACCTGGGACTCAGGTAGGTTGGCGTTTATAAGATTCCCTGTGAATGTGGAGCAGCTTATATCGGCCAGGTGGGACGCATGGTGGAAACCCGCATCAAAGAGAAGTTTACAAGTTTGGGTTACCTAGAGAAATTGGCGGTAACAGAACATTGCATTTGCAATGGCCATAGGATTGACTTTGATGGCACAAAACTACTGTACCATGCCAATAGCTTTTGGGACTGCCTGGTGAAGGAAGCTATTGAAATAAAACTAGCGGAAAAGATTTTTAACAAAGACGAAAGTCCCACTCTAAGTAAGAACAGGAATTGTAATCCAGGTGGGAGAGTGGACATCTTATTGGATGAGGACTAATCAATCAGGAGGGATGGACAATGGGGGTATAAATACCACCGGACTAGACATGCCCATGCATCATCCGTGATGAAAACGGTAGAGTTTGTCATTGAAACGTCAGTTATAATCATAGCTATACCCAGCTGGAAGCCTGAGAAGAGCTTATTCATCTCTTGAGATTGCTTCACAATGGACCTAGCGTGGAGTATTAAATTCCAATTTATGTCGGTAAAGATTGATGAGTGTTTTGTTGGATGAGTGTTGATGTCATTAAATGTGTGCTGATTATAGGAAAATGTTAGATTCAATAATGTGGATCACAGCTGAAGTTCCTTGTTCAATTTCATGATTCTACCAGAATACTAACTATGCGATTACCTTTAAGAACTGAGGCATAACTTTGAAACATTGTTGCACCAGACTCTTTAGGTTGAGTATTTTGCCTTCAATAAAGGTTATTCTTTTTACAGGACCACCCCTATCTATTTGCTGATGCAAGCAGCAAAACACTCGCAAGCAATATCTAGTAATTTATTCATTACAGCACGACAAAAGAGGATGGTCCTCGGAAAAAATAATTAACGTATTGCCTCATCTACAACTCCGCAAGTATGCATACAAAGTTGTAAGTTAATGAGCTGTTGGCAGCAACCAAAGATCATTAAGTGTGTAATAGAGAAAGATCATTACATAATCAAACTGGATGTCAGCAGTCCAGAGACTCATTTGAGTGAATTTGAAAATGAAACTTTTTACCCCATTTGCTGAATTATGGTTAGTAATATGAAGCTTGTCTTATGACTTTTGTTTCACTCTTTTCTACTTTAATGGCTTAAGAGTAACTGATTACTTTCCCTTCTAAGGAAATATGTAAGTTTGTAAGATATCAGATGAATTTCATCTTGACATAGCATTGAGAGTGCAATAATTTGGAAATGATTACTGGCTGACTTCCACCAGAATGGCCCATTGTCATGAGAACATTCTGCTTGGCTAGACATATATAGTTATGCCTTGCTTATTAAAAAACCACCAGCTAAAAAATATTACAGTAATATCCTTCTCATGCAAAAATAATTGAACTAATCATCCTATCATTCAACTATCGTATTAGTTTAGCATTGTTAAGTATTTCCTGTTTTGGCATTCTGACAAATCACAAGTGATAAAAGAGGTGTGTGCTGGAAAAGGTGAATAAGATCATGCACAATTACCATAACAACAACAAAACAGTGACAAACATCTGAAACTGGACTGCCAAATCTGATTTTCAACGAGCAGCTAGACAAAGAAAGTAACACGTAGGTGGTCAGATATTGAATTGAAGTAGCAAGTTACATATTTAAATTTTGGAATCGAAGCTGAGAATAAAGCTGAACTTTTGATATACATCTAACTCAAAAAGATATAGAAAACAGATACAAATATCTGTGATGGGTGACAAGAGATTTTTGTGGTTTGTCTGAACTACTGACTCAATGGTGTCTCAACCTCGATACTGTGGAACTTTCAGATGATCCATATCCAATCTATTCGAACAAGTGTACACATATGATTTGTGCTGTAATCAGTAAAAAGCAACAAAGCAGTATTTTTTAGAAATTTATGTTAAACACATTCTTATTAAAATAATTCTGAAAACAAAGTACTATATAAGAATGACTACATTGGTTCGTAAGTTAATTCCCAAGATCAGTTCTGCAATCATGTTAACACACTGGAGCTGAAAGTATATTGTTTTCTGCTGGGACTCGCCATCTAAAATTCAAACACATGGCTGGTGGACAAAAGAGTGAAGAAAGACTTCTGCATCAACATTTGGAGGAGATATATTGGGTGTGGATGGAAAAGATTCAGGGAGTGCTTTGGGAGTGAGTGTTGCAACTGGACTGACAGAATTTAAAATCAAACTATAACTGATAGAAAGTTAGTGATAATATTTTTTGAATGACCAATATATTAAATATCCATAGTCATGAATTATTTTTTCTGTTACTATAGCAAGTTTCTAGATGTACAATGGAGAGCATTTAACTGTTTGCATCAGCGAAGATGGAGGGGCCACTGAATAGGAACAGAGAAAGCTGCAGAGGGTGGAAACTCATCCAGCTCCATCATGGCACTAGCATCCCCACCATCTCGGACATCCATAAGACATAGGAGCAAAATTAGGCCATTTGGCTCATCGAGTCTGCTCTGCCATTCAATATTGGCTGATCCTTTTTTCCCCTCCTCAGCCCCACTCCCCAGACTTCTCCCTGGAACCTTTGATTCATGTCCAATCAAGAAGCGATCAAGCTGGCCTTAAATCCACCCAACGACCTGGCCTCCACAGCAGTCTGTGGTAATAAATTCCACAGATTCACTACCCTCTGGCTAAGGAAGTTTCTCCGCATCTCTGTTTTAAATGGACGCCCCTCTATCCTGAGGATGTGCCCTCTGTCCTAGACTCTCTACCATGGGAAACATCCTTTCCACGGCTGTTCTGCCTAGGCCTTTCAACATCTGAAAGACTTCCATGAGATCCCCCCTCATCCTTCTAAACTCCAGCGAGTACGGACCCACAGCCATCAAACATTCCTTGTATGATAACATCTTCAAAGGGCTTCAAAAGGGTAGCATCCATCATTAAGGACTCACATCACTCAGGACATGCTCTCTTCTTATTACTACTATCAGAGAGGAGATACAGGAACCTGAAGACACACACTCATATTTTTAGGAACAGTTTCTTCCCCACCACAATCAAATTTCTGAACGGACAATGAACAGACCCAAGAACACTGCCTCACTATTTTTGCTCTCCTTTTGCATTACTTATTTAATTTACTTTTTGTTATATATGTTTCTTATTGTGA